>NC_084827.1:119498881-119805472 GCF_033115175.1 Lepus europaeus | reverse complement strand
TAAATGTGTGGAGAGAGAAATGGGGGAGAAAGACTTTTGTTTGTAAGGACTTTTCTGAAGGTCATGGGTGTCACAGCTTGCAAGGTCACCTCTTGCAAAGACAGAGTTAAGACTTTATTCTACTACTCTGAGGTTGTTACCAAGCGACACACAAACCCCTATGATTTTTAGTTTCTGCTTTTTGGAGTCATGACATTGAAGTTTAACAACGTTTAACAGATTTGTTTAACAAATATCTACTTATTTCTTTTGGTGCCAACCAGTGTGATTTGTGCTAGAGATACAAAATCTCTTTTCTCAAAGTGCTTGTAATCAGTAAGTTTGACAGGTAAGTGAATAGAATAGATATCACTGGAGGTGAGTGCTATGATAAAGGTGAGGATAGAGACACATAGGAGGAGGATCTGGATAAGCCTGCAGGTGAGGGTAGACAGAGGGTTCACTTGATAGCAACAAGAGCTCTGAGGCTTCTCATAGTATTGCAATCTGATTTAGCTGACAGAGTAAAGTTTTTTTTTTTCTTTTTTTAAAGGACTTTGGTGTTTTTAAGTATTCAACATAGGATGATGGATTGGAGGAACATTGAGAACAGACCCCTCCTACCTTCAACCTTATCTTTCATACTTGGCTTCTGTCCAGTTCAAATGTGTTCCTGATGGGGGAAACACAACTTTCCCAATCAAGGTGCCAGTCATCAGCCTGAGGGCCAAGATGACCAGGTTACATCTTTATGTGCCTAATGGCCAGAAGTAGGAGGGTGTTCACAAGCTGGTTGTTTGGTCCCATTTGAGTAGTGTGATTGCTTTAACTTTTCCTATTGTATATTTAGTTCCATATCTGAATTTCAAGAACACTCACCGTATGTCTTACAGTTGGTATGTGGAGGGCTTAGAATGGTGCAGATACCACCTTCTAAAAAGGACAGCCCATTTAAGGAAGATGTGTAGAGAAAGTTCTTTGATAAAGGATGCTTGTTATTTTGGAGGAGCTACCCAGCTTTGGCACACTCCTCTTTTTAAATGTGGGCAATTCATGAACTTATGATGCTTAGTGCAACCTCTCCTATTTTGAGAAGCAGAAAAATACTAAATAACTTTTTCAGTATTGTCAGCTGCGGGCAGGCACCTAGGGTTGGTCAGTGAGATGTAGACATTGAAGATGTTGCTTCTGGAACTATTGCTGTCAAGAACCAGGGACCATGGAGAAATCCCTGCTCAGCTGTGGACTAGTTCAGTGTCCACAGAGGCAGCGATGGGTAGTACAATGGAGTCAGTCATGTGAGACACACTGTTTTGTAGCAGGCCTTGAACCATGATTGCAGGACAGTTCTCTGGATGATGTTCGACTGATTGGCTGCTCAACCTCTTTCTTATTTGTAGTTTCCAAGAATAACAGTAGCTGTGCTGGGAATGCAGCATCCTGAGACAAGGAGGGACCAACTGGAAGAGCCTGAGCTCTGTTCCTGTCCAGTCCAGGAACAGAATGTCCTTCAGTGCTTCAGCCCAGGGAGGTCCGTCATCCCCAGGGTATATAAGCCAGGGTGAGCGTTTTCCAGAGTCTCTCAGCTGCAATCATGTGGGTCTTGTATAACAAGACTCCATTTACCCTGGTTAGCTTTCCTAAGCCTGGGGGACTTGCTTGTCATGAGCCCTGGGCTTCTGTTGTTCCTTGCTTCCTGGCTGTGTGTATTTTGCCTTACTTGGCTTGAGCAAGTAGTAAATAAAGCCCAAGATGCAGCAGACTGAAGTAGTAACCAGTGAACAGTGAACCTGTTTTGCAGCAGTAGAGCTGCCTGGCCTCCCTTCTCTCCTGCTTTTCAAGTCTGCATCTCTGGCCTTCTAGGTAATTCTGCATGCTGCCCAATTTCCTTTCAGTGATTATTTTTCCTTGAATGAGGTCATTGCTAGCAATTAAGAATACTGACTGATAGACTCAATTTTTATGATTTTAAAAGAGAGAATGGGGTAGAGACTTAGCAAAGCAGGCTGGCTAATCACATTAGTTGAGATTTAGTTGCTGAAAAAAGAATCCACTCTAGCTAGTTTTAGCAGGAAGGGGAATTAATGGACTCACAGAATCATTGGGAGGTTTGAAGAAATAGATCTTTCTGAGCTTTATGAAAAACTCTCTGTTCTTTCCTTCTTATTATGTATTGTTGACTGCCCATCTCCACTACTAGGTTGTAAGCCCCAGTGAATGAAGTAATGTCTGTTTTTTCCCCTTATATTCTCCAAGCAACTAGAGAAGTGTCTGGTACATGTAGGTACCCAATAACTAATACAGGGAACACTTAAATGAAGGAAACTGAAAGTCTTTTAGCCAGTCCCTAAAGATACGATAAGTTATGGATGACTTTTCTAAGTTGGGAGATATTTGACAATATTTCAGAGAAATTGTAGGAATACAGTCAATTTGGGCCTTACTGTCCACTAAATGGAGCCATTTTTCCCCCAAAAGTATGAGTCAGTACATCAATATTTAATGTGTATAATTTAGTTCACCTCCCACACAGAGGGTGATATGAGTAGTATATATTTCTGGCTTGTATTGCTGGCAATTTTTGATTAGAGATTTTTTTGATTTAGAAATTTTTGATTAAAGCTCTTGGATTATGTTATATTATATTTTAATATACTATAATATATAATTTATTATATGTTATGTAGCATATAATAATATATGTATTATATGTAATAATATAAAATATTTAATATGTTATGTGAGATAAGATTGGGCTGATTTAAATATTTGGGTTAATTTGGACCAGGTAAGCCTCAGCAATGAAATCAAAAGTTTGTCAATGATAAAGAATTTCTTAAAGATTCTGGGAAGAGTTTGACAGGTTTGAAGAAAGGAAAACCAAAGGGGAAAGGGTGTAATAGCCTAGGTTTTGTGAATAATCTCAATTTAAAGGAGCTGACCTCTAAATTACTACTTTAATTTTCATTTAAAAATTTTTTACAAAAAGGTTTATTTATTTACTTGAAAGGTTCAGAGAGAGAGAGAGAGAGAGAGAGAATCTTACATCTACTGATTCACTCTAGACATGCCCACATCAGCCAGGGCTGGGCCACACTAAAAGCAGGAGACAGAACTCCATCTGGATCTCCCACATGCATGGCAAGGACTCAGATATTTGAGCTATCACTTGCTGTCTTTCCAGACACATTAGCAGGAGGTGGGATGAGAACTAGATCAGTTGGGACTCAAACCAGCTGCTGATATGAGATATTGGTGTCCCAGGTGGCAACCTTACCAGCGGTGTCACAGCATCCACCCCATGATTTTTAAATTTTGATATGTGGCAGGAACTTACTCTTGGTGTGCTCTAGTATTGATTGTAATTGTGATTGCCAAGGTTTTTCAGGGCAGCACACAGTTTTTGCTTTGTGGGCATGATAGTATAGTGGTTAGGGTGTTGGGGCAGGAGATTGTATATAGTATGTGTGCATGCTCTAACAGCGTCACTGCTATGAGAGTAGGTTAGTAAAAAGAAAAACAGGCATTGTAGGAGTACTATAAAGTTTCAGCAGGGGGCCGATCAGGGTTTGGTTTCTTCCTTCTTTGGGTTTCCTTCTTCCTCCCTCCCTCCCTCCTTCCCTCCTTCCCTCCCTCCCTCCTTCCTTCCGTCCCTACTTCCTTCTTTTTCTTCCTTTTACCCCTTCCTACCTTCTTTCCTTTCCTTCATTTTTAGTTCTATTCAGTCCCTATATTTTAAAAAAGTCACATACAACAGTATATCTCAAAACCCAATTAAATTCATTTATGAAAAATTCCATTAAAAGAACATTAAAAAAAATCTAATTCAGTAGGAGCTGGGAGACTTAGAATAAGCCTGTCACTTCCATTTTTAATCACTAAATTTTTATTGATAGACTTTGCAACAATAATCTTTTTTTTAAAGATTTTTATTTATTTGAAAGACAGAGTTACAGAGAGAAGTAGAGACAGAGAGAGAGAGGTCTTCCTTCCGCTGGTTCACTCCCCAGATAGCCGCAATGGCTGGAGCTATGCCAATCCGAAGGCAGGAACCAGGAGCTTCTTTCGGGTCTCCCACATGGGTGTGGGGGCCCAAGTAGTTGGGCCATCTTGTACTGCTTTCCCAGGCCATAGCAGAGAGCTGGATCGGAAGAGGAGCAGCTGGGACTAGAACTGGCACCCATATGGGATGTTGGCACTTCAGGCCAGGGCTTTAACCCGCTGTGCCACAGCGCTGGCCCCTAACAATAATCTTTATTTATTTATTTATTTTTATTAAAGACATTTATTTATTTGAAAGACTGAGTTAGAGAGAGAGATCTTCTATACACTGGTTCAATACCCAGATGGTTGCAAGGGCCAGGGCAGGGCCAGTATGAAGGCAGGAGCCAGGAGATTCTTCCAGGTCTTCCATGTCAGTGCAGGGGCCTAAGCACTTGGGCCATCGTCCAGTGCTTTCCCAGGCCATTAGCAGGGGGCTGGATTGGAAGTGGAGCAGCTGGGACATCAACTGTTGCCCATATGGGATGCTGGTGTAGCAGGTGGTGGCTTTACCCACTACACCACAACGCTGGCCCCAATCTTTCATTTAAGTAACTACGTTTACATCCCCAATAAATCCTCAGCTTCTTCCCATGTTCAAGTAAAAGGAAAAACAAAGTCCTTTAAGTTCTCTTTATTTTCAAAAAGGCACAGGGCTGAAATGACCACCAGAGCTTTAATAGTTATAGAAAGTAACTGCAAGCTAACCCCATCCAGGTCAGTGAGGTGTCTATTTACAATACAGCTTTAGTTCAAACATTGACTGTTTTTACCTGTTGGTAATGAAGCCGCAGGAAAGAATGAATTAGCTACGTGGGCAAAATATTCCCCTGTGGCTGGAAAACCGGCTGGGGTCTGCTGAGGAACTGAGCCAGGCCAATTGGTTCCCTGGACTTCTGTGAAGCAGGAAGGCCTCCTCTTCTCCGAGTCCTAAGCACATTACTGTGATACAAACAAAATAAGAAGTCTACGGGACTTTCAAAAGCCTCGGTGAACAGAATCAGAATAGATACCAGAGTCCAGTCCACCAGGACATCAGAGACACCGTGGTTTCTGTGCAGATCAAAACAGAGTTGTTCTAGAGGTGTAGAAGGTTCTCTTCGTCATCATATTATTCGCCTGATTATTTTACTGCTTGTCTGCAAAGTCTTTTGAGGTAATGAAATCCCTGGACTTTTAAAAACTTGTTGACCAATCTTATAAAAACTTTTTCTCCCAAGAAATTCTCCAATGTGCTTGTTAAAGCGATATTTGAGTGTTATCAGTGATCAAACAAATTCCTAACCACAAGGTCCTCCCCAGTAAGCCTTCCTTCTGTAACTGGGAGGAAAAATTCCACCTGACCTTGTATCTTGCTTAGTGCCCTTCTCACTTATATCTTAATTGCTCTGAAACACTGCCTTGTTGTTTGCATCTAGGTATATTTGAAATGCACAATAGCATTGTGCTTGAGATACTAGATGCATAAATACTGGCTTGAGTCAAACAAGACTTTAACACTACAGGGAAGAGTTATCTCAGAGGAGCATTGAGCAACACTCCTACACAGGTCACTCTGTGGGACTCAGTGCAGAATGCTTAACATTTTTTTTTTTAATATTGGAAAGAACCAATGTCTGGTTTATCTGTTTTGGAAGTTGGCTATTTTCCATACTTGATTTTTATGAATTATCTATTAAACAAACAAAAATGAGCAAGAAATGAAACTATTCCTTTATAACAGACTTAGTTTCTATTCCTAGAATTCCTTTTTTCTGATAAAGAAAATGTATTCTTTGTCAGTTTGGGACTTGACACTGTCTAATTGGGATAATTCCAGGTTTCCTCCCTCCCTTACATCTTGCATCTAAATTCTTGGTCCTTGGATAGATAGGGGCAAGGCAGCAGAGTGGCCAGGGCACACACTGTGCAGAAGTCATCTATTCAAGCAGGCAGCTCCTGTGCTGTCCTTGGTCTTGTGGCCTTTGGCCGCAGCCACTGCCGTTCCCTGTTCAGCGAGGGAGCCCTGGCAGGTGTGCCTTCTGTCAGGATCACGTTCAGCTGCTCTCGCCCGCACTGCAAGCACATCATGACCCAGTGAGGCTACCTCAGGCCGTTGTCTTCAACACTACATGCAGGACACAGGCATTTCTACTCAACTGCTCCAGCTTCAGCCTCTGCTGGGGTAGGGTTCTGGGTGTTGCTGCTCCGCTGGGCCCACATGGTAGTGGGACACTGGTCTTCTCTGTGTTTATCCTCCCAGATTGAGCAGGAAGCTCTCTTTTGGTTCATCTTCCATCTCTAGAATCAATCTAGGATTGAGGCGCCAGGGCTTAGGAGCCTTCCCACAGGCATTTGCTTCCCAGTTCTCTTCTTCTATATCCTGGCTTTCTTCTTTCCTCAGGGTTAGGAAAATTGACTTTCTTACTGGTCATGTGCCCTCCAGACCATTCCTGTTTTAAACCTGGACTATAGCTTTTTTCTTTTTTAAAGATTTATTTTATTTGAAAGAGTTATAGAGAGAGGTAGAGGCAGAGAGAGGTCTTCCATCTGCTGGTTCACACCCCAGATGGCTGCAACAGCCAGAGCTGTGCCGATCCGAAGCCAGGAGCCAGGAGCTTCTTCCAGGTCTCCCACACTGGTGCAAGGGCCCAAGAACTTGGGCCATCTTCTACTGCTATCCCAGGCCATAGCAGAGAGCTGGATCGGAAGAGGAGCAGCCGGGACTAGAACCAGCGCCCACATGAGATGCTGGTGCTTCATGCCAGGGCTTTAACCCATTGCATCATGGTGTTGGCCCGTAATTCACTTATTCTCTGGTTTCCTGAGGCAGTGGCTACCATGTGGTCTGTTTGCAGGAGAAAAAAGTTGAAGGGCAAAGAAAATCTCCAGAGCATTGTCAGTCAGCATGTCTCAGGATCACCCTGCCATGCTGGACTTCCTTAAAGCCCCCCAGATCTGGGCCAGAGCCACGGCTCACTGGGCTAATCCTCTGCCTTGCGGCACCGGCACACCGGGTTCTAGTCCCGGTCGGGGTGCTGGATTCTGTCCCGGTTGCCCCTCTTCCAGGCCAGCTCTCTTCTGTGGCCCGGGAGTGCAGTGGAGGATGGCCCAGGTCCTTGGGCCCTGCACCCCATGGGAGACCAGGAGAAGCACCTGGCTCCTGGCTTCCGATCAGCGCGGTGCGCCAGCCACAGCGTGCCGGCTGTGGCGGCCATTGGAGGGTGAACCAACAGCAAAGGAAAACCTTTCTCTCTGTCTCTCTCTCTCTCACTGTCCACTCTGCCTGTCAAAAAAAAAAAAAAAAAAAAAAAAGCCCCCAGATCTGTCACTGCTTTAATTTGTCCTATTCAATTTCCAACATTTTCTTCTTACATCTTTCTGCTTTAAGAATTCTCAACTCCTATAACCTACCATACAACCCAGCCATCCCACTCCTTGGAATCTACCCAAAGGAAATTAAATTGGCAAACAAAAAAGCCATCTACACTTTAATGTTTATTGCAGCTCAATTCACAATAGCTAAGACCTGGAACCAACCCAAATGCCCATCAACAGTAGACTGGATAAAGAAATTATGGGACATGTACTCTATAGAATACTATACAGCAGTCAAAAACAATGAAATCCAGTCATTTGCAGCAAAATGGAGGAATCTGAAAAACATTATGCTGCGTGAATTAAGCCAGTCCCAAAGGGACAAATATCATATGTTCTCCCTGATCAGTGACAACTAACTGAGCACCAAAGGGGAAACCTGTTGGAGTGAAATGGACACTTTGAGAAACAGTGACTTGATCAGCCCTTGTCCTGACTGTTGATGTACAATTTAATACTTTATCCATTTTAGTATTTTTTTTTGTTCTACTTAATACTATTGGTTGAACTCTGTAATTAACACACAATTATTCTTAGGTGTTTAAATTTAACTGAAAAGTGATCCCTGTTAAATAAGAGAGTGGGAATAAGAGAGGGAAGAGATGTACAATTTGGGACATGCTCAATCGGATTTGCCCCAAATGGTGGAGTTAGAAATGTGCCAGGGGATTCCAATACAATCCCATCAAGGTGGCATATACCAATGCCATCTCACTAGTCCAAATGATCAATTTCAGTTCACAGTTGATCACACTGATAGGTCTAAGAGTCAAAGGGATCACACAAACAAGACAAGTGTCTGCTAATACTAACTGAGAGAACAAAAAGGGAGAGAACGATCCAACATGGGAAGTGGGATACACAGCAGACTCATAGAGTAGCAGATGTCCTAAACAGCACTCTGGCCTCAGAATCAGCCCTTAAGGCATTCGGATCTGGCTGAAGAGCCCATGAGAGTATTTTAGGCATGGAAAGCCAAGACACTCTGGAAAAAACAAAACAAAACAAAACAAAACAAAAAACCCTAAATGAAAGATCTCTGTGAGTGAGATCCCAGTGGAAAGAATGGGGCCATCAAAGAAGGAGGTACCTTTCTCTGAAGGGAGGAGAGAACTTCCACTTTGACTATGACCCTGTTGGAATAAGATCGGAGTCGGTGAACTCAAAAGGCTTCCATAGCCTTGGCAACTCATGACTAGAGCCTAGGGAGATTACTGATGCCATAAACAAGAGTGTCAAATTGTTAAGTCAACAACAGGAGTCACTGTGTACTTACTCCTCATGTAGGATCTCTGTCCTTAATGTGTTGTCCAATGTGAAGTAATGTTATAACTAATACTGAAACAGTATTTTACACTTTGTGTTTCTGTATGGGTGCAAACTGATGAAATCTTTACTTAATATATACTAAATTGATCTTCTGTATATAAAGATAATTGAAAATGAATCTTGATGTGAATGGAATGGGAGAGTGAGCGGGAGATGGGAGGGGTGCGAGTGGGAGGGAAGTTATAGGGGGGGAAAGCCACTGTAATCCATAAACTGTACTTTGGAAATTTATATTTACTAAATAAAAGTAAAAAAAAAAAACCTCTAAAACATAAAAAAAAAGAGTTCTGAACTCCTGAAGATCTGAGCTTCCATCTGTAGCTCTGGTATCTTTCAAAATTTTTAAATTAACAATAACTGTGTAATTATGGGCTACAGGGTGACATTCCAATAAACATATGTAATGTGCACTGATCAATCAAAATAATCAATATTTCCCCTTCTTTGACATTATCTTGTGAGTGGGTCCTAGGAGCGCCTCTCTTCTGTTTTCTCATAAAATAAATAAAAGTTGTTGTGAACCATAGTCCCCCCTATTACGCTGCACAACACTAAGAACTTCCTAAGACCTAACTCAGTTTTGGTACCCATTATCCAAAGTCCTTCTATCTACCACTATCTCTCCTGGCCTCTAGTAATTACTATTTTGTGGTCAGATTGAGGTTTTTATTTATTTATTTTTCTTCTGTATATGAGCAAGAACATGCTATATAATCCAGCAATCCTGCTGCTGGGAATATATCCAAAAGACATAAAATCACTCTATCAAAGAGATCACTGCTCCACCATATCTATTGCGACATTATCCACAATAGCTAAGATTTGGAATCTACTAAGATGCCCATCATCAGATGAATGGATAAAGAAAATGTGACACACACATTCACACACACACACACATAATGGAATATTACTCAGCCATAAGAAAGAATGAAATCCTGTCATTTGCCACCAAATGGCTGGGACTTAAGGGAAGTAAGCCAGACACAGAAAGACAAATGCTGCGTGTTCTCCATCATTTTTGTAGCTCTGGCTTCTGACACTTGCCTTACTGTGTGTAAGGGTTGATGATTACCGATTTCCTTTCTCAAGCACTCAAACACCTTGAGCTAATCCTATCACTTCCTTTCTCCTCAAGCTCAGTAATCATTTCCAGAGAAAAGAATTGCTCTAAAGTACTAATGGAAGGAGATAGTCATTTGTGCAGTTTTCTCAGTTAGTTTTAAATATGCCGATTGGCACAGTTTTACCAATAGAACTCTGCTTGGTTGGTTGTGGCTACAGAAAAGAACATCTGAAGGGGACTGTGTGTGTTTGTTCATGTTGCTGTAACAAACATAGACTGAGTAATTGATAAGTAATAGAAATGTACTTCTCACAGTTCTGGTGGTTGGGGAGCCCAAGATCGAGTTGCTGGCAGATTTGGTGTCTGGGAAAGGCTTCTGCTCTCTTGTCCAGGGGGTCCCTCTTGTGTCCTCACAGGGCAGCAAGGACAGAAGGGTCGAGGCAGCACTCTTCAAACCCTGTTTCTAAGGGCACTTCTCTCATGCACGAGGGCAGAGCTCCCATGACAAAGGCCCTGTCTCTTTACATTAATTCACTGGGGATTAATTTGCAGCACATGGATTTGTAAGGGGGTGGGAATGGATACCGACATTTGGACCATGGCAATGATTCACTCATGAATGAGATGGAGTTGGATTGTGGTTCTACACTTGATCTTAGCCAAAAGGCCGAGAAGCAATGGATTGTGGTTCTCAGGAAGGGTGAGGAGGACAGTAGAGGATGGGTTACATGACAGGGAGACTGGCAGTGAGGATGGAGGGTCCTTTTGTGGGGAGTTTTGGAAGGCTCAGTACATTTTGTGCTGTATTTTTACTTGGCTCTGATTTTTCTTTGATCCTCATCATGGAAATTTGCCTGCTTACGAATGCAATGGCATGTAAACACTTGTAGTAGGAAATACTTTCAGCCTAGATCACACCCATTCAATGAAAATCATTATTTAGGCTGGTGCCACGGCTTGGCTCACTAGGCTAATCCTCCACCTGCGGTGCCAGCACCCCGGGTTCTAGTCCCGGTCGGGGCGCTGGATTCTGTCCCGGTTGCTCCTCTTCCAGGCCAGCTCTCTGCTGTGGCCTGGGAGTGTAGCGGAGGATGGCCCAGGTCCTCGGGCCCTGCACCCGCATGGGAGACCAGGAGGAAGCACCTGGCTCCTGGCTTCGGATCAGCGCAGCGTGCCGGTCTCAATGTGCCAGCCGTAGTGGCCACTTGGGGGGTGAACCAACGGCAAAAGGAAGACCTTTCTCTCTGTCTCTCCCTCTCTCACTGTCAAACTCTGCCTGTCCAAAAAAAAAAAAAAAAAAAAAAAAAAGAGAGAGAGAAAGAAAATCATTATTTAGTACTTTGGTGGATGCTCAGGATGGTTTAAAAAAATTATTCACTGACACTTGTTAAAGACAGAGACATTTGGCTTGATGATTAAGCCAACAGATAGTCTGCCCCTGTGCTACATGGGTGTACCTGTACTCCATGCCTGGCTCTGGCTCCTGATTCCAGCTTTCTACTGATGTGCACCCTGGGAGGCAGCACGATGACTCAAGCAGTTAAGTGTCTGCCACCCATTTGGGAGACCTAGATTGTATTCCTGGCTCTCAGCTTTGGCTCCCCGCTGCCCCATGTCCTGGGTGTTTATGGACATTTGGGGACTGAACCAGCAGATGTTAAGGCAGACTGTATTCAAGAGGAGTCCATGGACCTTGGCAGTAGGCACAGAGATTCACTGTAATGGCATCTTGAACTGTGGGATAAAGGCTGAGATTGACTCCAATAAGGACTAGTGAGGATTTATAACCAAGGATCAGGGTAGGGGTCAGAGAAAGCGGAAAGTATAGGAGCTTCTGGTTAAGTGGCCTTCATAGGATTCTTGCCGAAAGCAGGCCAGGGAGATCAGATATAGAGTGGTCAGATACTAAGGGTCTGGGACTTCACAAAACTGACTCAGCAAGATTCTTGCTTCAACTGGACTCTATAAGGGCAGAGAGGGAAAGTCAAGGTCAAGCATAGTCAAGTAAGGAGCTCAGAGGAGTCTGATTCAAATTTGGCCAAAGACAAAGCCTTTGGTATAGGTCATGCCAATAACAAGACGAAGGCAATAAGCCAAGGCACAAATGGAAGGTTACGGGAACTTTGCTCAGATTTTCTCTAGACTAGGTCCACTTACTGATTCAGGGCTCATATGTTCTACTAGAATGGCTCATTGCCAAGTCAAACAAGTGTGGCTGTGTCGGGATCAGGGTCTCAGGGAGTGGACTTGGGTTGCAATTCTCCCTGCTACATGTAGGCTTGTGACTGACACTGAGGGGCCACATGCCCACCGGGAAGGGGAAATTGGGCCATAAGCATTGACTTGTGACTACAAAATGTGTTTCTTTGGCCCACCTCGCCTCCAATTTTGAAGTTGCCAAAGGATACCTTACGTGGTCTGCAAACCTGGCCACCATGAGACTGCCTTCATTTTCCCCTTGGTTGGGATGGTTGAGGGAGTGTTTCTGGTTGCCACTGATGCCATCACCCAACAGCAGTACTGCAAGGGTTGCTGTCTGTATTAAGAGGAACAGCTGCTGGTGCTGCTGCCTCCTCCAGTTTACCTGCTGCTGTGCTACACCCCTGTGCTTTGGCCCCAGCACACCAACTGAGATCCTTGAGAACTCAGCTGTCAGTCTCCTCTTCTCTCATCTGGCGCTTGCATTCAACTTCTGTGTCTTGGGATACATTTTTCCCAGGAAGTTCCACCCTCCCCATCAAATCTCCAAATAGTCCTCAATGTAGTCAAACCTTGAATTCAAGATGGAAACATAAGTATATGCACACTTGCAATCATGAAACCCTTTGTATATATAGAATTCAATAGATTCTCTGCTTATTAATTTTTAGTCATTAACTCAATTAAAAATGTTCTTAAGGTGGGTGTTTGGTACAAAAATTAAGTTGCTGCTTTGGACACTTGCATCCCCTATTGGAGTGCCTGCTTTGAGTCCTGGCTCCTCCGCTTCTGATCCAACTTCTTGCTGGTGCACATCCTGGGAAGCAGCAGATGATGGCTCAAGTAGTTAGGTTTCTGCCACATATATGGGAGGCCTGGATGGGCTCTGATCTTCAGTCTGGCTGTTGCGGGCATTTGGGGAGTGAACCAACAGATGGAAGATCTCTTTCTCTCTGTCTGTCTTTGTTTTTCTTTCAAATAAAAATGACAATAAATAAAAATTTAAAATATATTCTTCAGGGGTCGGCGCAGTAGTACAATGGGTTAAAGCCCTGGCCTGAAGTGCTGGCATCCTATATGGACGCCAGTTATAGTCCCAGTTGCTCCTCTTCCAATCCAGCTCTCTACTATGGCCTGGGATATCAGTAGAAGATGGCCCAAGTGCTTGGGCCCCTGCACCCATGTGGGAGACCGGAAGAAGCTCCTGGCTCCTGGCTTTGGATTGGCGCAGCTCAGGCCATTGCGGCCATCTGGGGAATGAACCAATGGATGGAAGACCTCTCTCTCTGTCTCTACCTCTCTCTGTAACTCTGTCTTTCAAATAAATAAAATAAATCTTTAAAAAATAAAATAAAATATATTCTCCAGGTTGTTCTGGCCCCTAGTCATCAGTGATTAGCCATAATATATATTTAAATCTGTAATTCTAAAATCTAGGATTTGTTAGAAGAAAGCAAGAGCTTGTCTCTACCAAAAAATGATAAAACTAATAAGTTGTAATGTACATGTGTTTGGACCTTGATTGATTTTTCATAGGCGTATGGGTTCAAGATGTCAACTGAACAGGTTCTACTGACAACTGCTTGGCATTTAAGAAATGAAATGAAATTCTTTCTATTAATAAATCCTAGCTTTGTTACTTTAACAAAAATCAAGTAATTTCAGGATTAACAACGAGGGGCTTTATGTCTGTGAGGAAGACGTGTTCTGAGGTGACAGAGAAGAATTTACTTGGAAGTGTAGAGGTTTGTAATATGAAGCTGCAAAGATACAGTTGTTGTTTTTTTTTTTTTTTTTTTTTTGTTAGTGTCTTGGACAACCTCAAGACTAATGTATGTGGCAGTCTGATACCATCAATAATGAATAGCAATTGTTATTCATCCCCAGTTCTTTAGAAGACTCCTCTACGGATAACAAAGCAGAATAGTGCCTGACTGCTTTCTCTAGGGAGGAATCTTTGAGGTAGTTGTTTACTTCACTTCCTTTTGCACTCTTCTCAGCCTTATCTTAGCCTCACCCCATAAAAGAGGGAGGAGATCCCAGGGCTGCCTGTGTGGGAGCGAGGGGAGTAGGCAGAGATACAGCAAATCCTTCTCTGCCCCATCACAGACCTACACAGACTGATCTGCACACATGTCAAGCCCTACCTAGACCCTCAGAGACTGGGCTGTTATGGTATGGCCCTGGCCCTGTACCAACCGCCTTCCTCTCCAAATGTCAGGCTCTGCTTGATCAAGGTTCTTTGCCAGTTCCTTGTCTGCTCTGTGCTCCAACTCAATAAATCCTTGCTTGGGGACAAGATGCTTGGGCTTCCAAGGATCTGTTCTCCCTCTTTTACTGCACTGAAGCAGTTCAAGATCTTGATGTCTTGGCTCTCTTTCATACACCAGCCTCAGAAGCACTTCCTGCTCTACGATTTCCTTGGCCATGTCACCCAAAGCAACTTCTGTCTATACCTTAATACCACTCTGAGCCTTTACTCAGCCCTGAGGGGCTGGCTGGACTCCCAAGAGCTGCTTTATTAACTCCAAATTCACCCATAAACAGCTTAAGTCCTGCTAACTTAGTTGTCACCAGTTTGCTTTTATCTTCCTTCTGTGCAAGTGGGGTTAACTTCATGGGCTACCCTATGAGTGGGGTGTGGCTTTGGAATTAGACTGCCTGCATGTAAGTCCTGTCTACTAGTTATTAGCTCTTTGTGAAGCTCTTTGACTTTGGGAAGCTCACAGAAGCATGCTAAGCCTCAGTTTTCTCACCTGCAAAATGGGTGAAAGATGGTATCAACCTCATGGGTTACTGTAAATATTCGCTGAGGAGACATACATGAAGTTGGCTGGGTGTGGCAGGGCACATGATTTAGAGGTGCCTCAGAACAGTCAAATCTTTGCATTCTACTGTTAATATTTTTTATTATTGCTTTTTAAAATTACGAGGTGATTTAAGAGGGAAAAATGTGGCCTCTCTGTAGGATAGTGAAAGCTTACAAATCTAGAGTAAAAAAAGTTTAATTTTTTTGAACCTCTTCAATAACTGTCTCTTGTGAGGGTAATGTAATTGCCAGTGGAAAAATGACACAAAACTCAAACCCAATAAATTACATTTTCATTGAATTTCTCTGCTTATATTCTAAGGGAATAGGACTTTGAATTTTGAAACACTTTTTTGCCACTTTATTTTTTAAGTGCTAAGACATGACACAGCATGCATTTTAATGTATTTGGTCATGTCCAGTTTCAACAAAACTGGGTGGGAATTAGTACCCCATAATTCATGCTCTAGCTTGTCTTTTTACAATTATAAAATTTTATTATAAAATGTTTTTTAATATTTATATTGTTAATTAAGTGACGATGAATCCCCGTAAATTTTGAACTGAAAATTATGGTCTGTTAGTCCTTGCTCTGACTTCTTCTTAGCCAGGCAGAATATTTGATTTCTCCTTCCACATGTTCAGATATTTGATGATAAAGCTTGCAGATGGTGCTGTCTGCTCTCTATACCTCTGGAATCTCTGAAGGAAGAAAGTTCTCACAGTAATTCACCTGCACTGAGGCTGAAACAAGGTGATCATCTTTTCAATAGAAATTTCGGAGTACATCATGGAAATTTAAAAAGAAAACCTCCTGAGTTTTAGTTTCCAAGAAGATTTCTTTTGTTAAACTTTAAAAAGTTAAAAAATTATTTGTTTGACAGGCAGAGAGAGAGAGAGAGGGAATTCTTATTCACTGGTTCACTCCCTCCAAATGTCCACAATGGCCAGGGCTGGGCTGAGCCAAGCCAGGAAATAGGAACTCAATCCAAGTCTCCGATTTGGGGCTGGTAGGAATCCAATGGCTTGAGCCTTCACCACTGCTTCCCAAGGTCTGCATTAACAGGAAGCTGGAGACAGAAACGAGATGGGAATTGAACCCAGGCACTCTGAAACGGGATACAGGCATCTCAACTGCTAGGCTAAATGCATATTCCCCAATAATATTTCTATACTAGAGAAAGTAACAATTCAAACAGTTATAAAATGTGATATAAGGATTTATTTCCTGTCTCTCTCTCTCCCTCTCCCTCTCCCTCTCCCTCTCTCTCTCTCTCTCTCTCTCTCTCTCTCTCTCACACACACACACACTCACACAATTTCTAGAGCTGTTGTGATTGGACATTGAATAATATATTTAGTGATATTGGACATTATATGGGTCCTCAAGCAGCTACCAAAAGGAAGAGAGAGGGAAAGCTCCAAGAGAGTGCTCTAGACCTGTACTATCCAATAATATGGCCTCAGGTGCTTATTAAGCACTTGATACTAAGGAACTGAATTTTCAATTTTTTTGCTCTTAATTAAGATTTAATTTTTTTTTATTTGACAGGTAGAATTACAGACAGTGAAAGAGAGAGACAGAGAGAAAGGTCTTCCTTCTGTTGGTTCACTCCCCAAATGGCCACCTCGGCTGGCGCTGTGCCGATCTGAAGCCAGGAGCGACGTGCTTCTTCCTGGTCTCCCATGCGGGTACAGGGCCCAAGCACTTGGACCATCCTCCACTGCCTTCCTGGGCCACTGCAGAGAGCTGGACTGGAAGAGGAGCAACCGGAACTAGAGAACCCGGTGCCCATGTGGGATGCTGGTGCCGCAGGCGGAGAATTAACCTAGTGAGCCATGGCGCCGGCCCCAAGGTTTAAATTTTAATAGCTGCTCAATTTTTGAAATAATCTATTCCTCGAGTCACCCTAGTTACATTTTGCTAAAATTCATTGAGAGGCCCTTAGATTGGGGCCGGTCCAGCACCCTGGGATCCTACAAAAGCAGATAAAAATTCAACTTAAGTGTAACTGATCAGAAACTGTCAGCAAGGATGGGCATTTTTAGCGGTTATGCTGCTGCTTGGAATGCCTGTGTGCCATATCAGAGTGCTGGTTTGAGTACTCTGTTTCCAATCCAGCATCCTGCTCATGCGTCCTGGGAGGCATCTGATGACGGCTCAAGTACTTGGCTTCCTGCTACCCACATGGGAGACCTGGGTGGAATTTCAGGATCATGGCTTTGACCTGACCCATCCCAGGATGCTGTGGGAATTTGGGGAGTGGGCCCGCAGATGGAAGATTCATTCTCTCTCTCTCCTTCTCTCTCTCTCTCTCTGGGACTTTGCACTAGCCTAATCTAAATAAAGCTGCTGCTCTGCTTTAGCCAATCAAGGTCTTTCTTTACTTTGCTACCATGTTCACCCCGTGAACGTTTTCCCTCCTACTTCTTCAGTGGAATCCCAAACTGCTACTGTTTGGTGCTGCCTGATTCATGACTTGCTACTTGTTCAGATAAGTGCCTTAATATCTTAATGGTGCCTCAATTTATTTTTAAGCAGTTTCTACTGCTCAGTAGCCACTTACGCCTGGCTACAGATGGAACATGTCCGTCATCACAGAATATGCTACTGGACAGCACTCAACTTCAGGGTCCAAGTCAATGTAGTAGTCTGTCTTCATTCTGTTCCACTTTATCCTGTGTCCAGGCATTCTCAACACAAGAGATTCAAAGGAGGGAAAGGGGAACGCTGAGGAAGGCTTAGCAATGGGCTTTGGCATGATGGAGCTGTAGCTCTGTTGCAGGAGAGCAGCAGCATCCTCTGGAGGCGTGTGTGTTGCTGATTGTGGGGGGTGTGGGCTTCAGGAAAGACTGCACCTATAGCTGGGTTAAAGAAACCTTGTTGAAAACAACAGCCGTGGATGCAAACACTGCCGTCCTTTCCTTCCACACGACCTTGTTTGCCTGGGATGGACAATCCTGGCACGCAGACATTCTCTTCTCTGTGTGTTTTCCTTTAACTTTAGAGTGCGTGCACACTACCTGGGAGGCTTGCTAACATGCAGATTCTTGTTTAGTCAGTCTGCGGTGCAGCCTGCATTTCTGTATCCCTGAGACTCTCCTAGATGGCACATGGCCAAGGGCCACACTCTGAGTTGCTCAGCTCTAGACAGTCTAGAAAATACTTGCATCTCAGCCCTTCTGTATAAACACATCCTAATTACTGGCTCAAACACAAAAGGCTTCACCTCTCTGAAGTCAATACGGCCTTATTTTTGAACTCATACTAGGGAGAGGGGGTGATGGAAATTTGTAATTTTTAGAGATGGGAGCCTAATTACCTAGAATCCCGAGACTGGTTTAAGTGAATGCTGATGTTTTCATACAAAAGTTTGGGATATTTAAAAGTGGCAGAGAACTGACCCATAGAAAAGCATTCGGTCAAATTTTTTACATAAATAAAAAGCAAGCTGCATGTTATGTTTCAGTGTTGTTGTGCCTATCTTTGTAACACTAAATCTGAACAGAAAGCAGTTTCGATGTGATACTATGATTTAGAGTTGGTTGAAGAAGGAATCGATTGCAGGTAGAGGCCAGCTATTGATTAGATAAGGGAATGGAAAACTGGAACATTTTTCACATGGTGGAAAATTCAGAATTAGAGGCCAGAAGGAAGGGAAATTGCTGTTTGGGCAAATACAATCAGGGGGTTCTATAATATCAAAATGCACTGTGGGGCTTTGTGGCTTCTGATGGCGGAGGAGGGGCTGGAATACTAAAGAGCAGAGGATACGGAAGGCCAGAGGTATTTCTGTTCCTTGGGTAAGTCCTGCCAGACAGGTAGGGTCGTGAGACCCTGCCACAGGGTCTAAGGCATCGCTGGGAGTAAGGAAGACGCAAAACTAGAAGACCCTTCTCAGTTATTTCTGCCCATACCTTGAGGAGAACCCAAAGCAAACTGAGTACAAACCTGATGTTCCAGGCATCTGCACAAGGCTCACACTGTGCTTGCGTGTTTTAAAATAAAGACTTGGATGTTTATGGAGGAGTCAGAATTGAGAAAAGCATGCCCTTTAGCCTTCCCATTTATTCATCCTCAAGGGACGGAGGTGCTCCTTTGTTTTATTTGTTGCTTAACAGGCCAGAAATCCCAGTCTACTTTGCGGCAATTCCCTGAAATTGCAGGATCAGGTCAGAGGAATGAACTGTGTGATGAGTACTAGTCATAAACACAAAAGTAAACAAAGCAACACAAGTGTTTAAAATATTTTTTATCGATTTATTTATTTATTTGAAAGTCAGAGTTACACAGATAGAAAGGAGAAGCAAAGAGAGAAAGAGGTCTTTTCATCTGCTGGTTCACCCCCATATGGCTGCAATGGCTGGAATTCCTGGTGCCAATCTGAAGCCAGGAGCCAGGGGCTTCTTCCAGGTCCCCCACACGGGTGCAGGGGCCCAAGGACTTGGACCATCTTCTACTGCTTTCCCAGGTCATAGCAGGGAGCTGGATTGGAAGAGGAGCAGCTGGGACTAGAACCAGTGCCCATATGGGATGCTGACACTGCATGCGGTGGCTTTACCCGATACGCCACAGCGCTGGCCCCATAAAATATTTTTATTTTTATTATTTTTTATTAATGTGATAAGGGCTGGCATGGAGGGAGAGTGCTCCTATTCACTAGTTCACTTACCAAATGTCTTCAATAGCTCGGGCTGGGCTGAGGTCAGAGCTAGGAGCCAGGAACTCAATGGGGGGGGTCTCCATGTGGGTGGCAGGTACCCAATCACGTAAGCCGTCACTGCAGCTTCCTATGTCTGCATTAGTGGGAAGCTGGAGTCTGGAGCCAGAAGTGAGCCTTGAACCCAGGGACATCTTAACAGCTAAGCTAAAGCTGTCTCCCAGAAACAAGACTTTATATGTGAAAAATACTGGCAAACAACTCATGAACTGTAACATTATAGTAAAGGAATTCACGTTTTGTAGAGCAGTCTGGTTTACCAGAAAGACGACTCCCCTGGCAGTTGGAAGACCCGTGGTTAAGTCTAAAGGAAAATCAACTCAAGATTGAGAAGAGTTGGTATATTGTGTGAAGAATGGGACATGTGGTCTTAAATCTTCAGACTGTAACTCCATCACCTTCTGTCTGTGGTTTCCACCAGCTCAGAAGTTGCTGTGTGAGTGTAGGTGGTGCTGAAGTAGCCACACCCTCTCAAGAGGAAGTGAGGGGGGTTCTGCAGCTGCTGCTGAGTTCACCTTCCTCTGAATTCCTCTTCTTTCTCAGGGAATTCCCATTTTCACTGTTCTCTCATATTAGTTCTACTTTTTCCCTTTCTAATGGTTTTCCTATGCTATGAAATTTACTTTTTTTTTTAACTTTTATTTAATAAATATAAATTTCCAAAGTACAGCTTTTGGATTACAGTGGCTTTTCCCCCCCATAACTTCCCTCCCACCTGCAACCATCCCATCACCCACTCCCTTTCCCATCCCATTCACATCAAGATTCATTTTCAATTATCTTTATATACAGAAGATCAATTTAGTATATATTAAGTAAAGATTTCAGCAGTTTGCTCCCACACAGAAACATTTACTTTTTATGTATCTTTTTCATTGTCTGTTTCTTTCCAGGAGACTATAACCTCCTTGAGGGCAAGGCTCTTTGCTTTGTTCACTGATGAATCCTGAACTGTAAGCAGTGCACAATTGAGAGCAGGTGCTTGGTAAATAGATGCCAACTGTACAATCCGCGGTTTGCCCTTGAGGTGCAGCTCCAGTGTCTGTGGTATCACAGTGTGCGGTGCGGTGGAAATGTGGCCCTGTTCTGATCACTGGGGGCTGGTCACTTCTGCCCTTTCTTTCTCAGCAAACTGGTATTCACAGCATCCTTTAAACAGAATCTAGATGAAGACCCTTCTGTTGTTTCCGTTAAGTCCTTAAGCACATCACGTTTCTGGGCCTCCGTTGTTTCATTTGTAAACTGAGGAATTGGAACCAGATGATCTTGTCTTTGGCAGTTCTGACACACTCTGTTTCTTTTGTTCCTACACCGTCTGTTCTTGTGACCTGGTTTTCTGTTTTCCATCCTCCCCACCCCCGTTTCCATTCCAATTTCCATCTTCTCTGTTGCCTTCCAATTTCCACTGTTTCCCCAGTGGAAATTTATTTATTTGTTCATTAAATTTTTATGAAATACAACGAAGCTAATTTCTCACTGAAACATTTGGCTCCTCCTTGTAAATTCCCCACGATACTTGGATGTAGTTAACATTATAGACTCGCTTGCCAGTCCACTTCCTTCTGATTTCTGCCCCCATCATTCAGTCAAAACTGCTCTTACCGATGTTTCAGTTTTCTCCATGTTGTTAAATTCCATTTTGGTCCTTATTTGCTATGACTCTCTGTGTGTATAAGATCACTGTTAACCTTTCTCTACCTTTGGTTTCTGCAATGGGGGCTCCTCTTTTGATTTTCTCCCATCACTTGGACCTTTATTTCTCAGTATTTTAAATATTTCTTTTCATCTAGACTTCTATTTTGAGTTCCAGACATGCACAGGCCACTGCTAACCTGATAATTCCACTTGGATGCATTTCTCATAAGAATATTAAGTTAACATGCCTAAAATGGCAATTCAGTCCTCCTACATGGTTCCCTATTTCTCATAGTGTTGTTATCATCCAACTAATTGTGTCAGCGAGAAATTGGATATCATCCTTGCTTCTTTCCTCTCTATCACATTTCTCATCCAATCAGCCACTAACTCCTACTGGTTCTTCTGGTATCTGATCACTTCTCTTTATCTCATTAAACTTTAGTTGAAGTCATCATCATCTCTCAGTTGGATGCCAGAGATATCCTAACTGGTGCCTGTGTCTCAATCTAGCCCCTGTGCAATAAACTTATACAGCTAATTCTTGATGTTCATAGTAGTTATGTTCTGTAAAGTTTCTTCAAAGACATCCATCACTGAACCATTGTGCCTAGGGAAAACAGGTGGTGAGATTCCTTCAGGCCTCTGATCAATGCATTTGTTGAATGAGAATTGTCTATATTTGTTTTATGCTTCTGTTTAGAGACAGCTTATTTCAATATGTTGTTGATTCACTTACATTGACCTCACAATCAACAGCACTGTAACTCATGATGCTTGAATAAGCTTACCTAACACAGGGACTTTATAGGACACACCCCAGCCTTCTTGGTCTTAGGAATACTAGATAGCACTTTAGTTCTGTGGTTGGATGCATTTGAAAGAGAAAAATCACCCACTTAAAGCAAAAAAGGGGAGTGGGGAAAATTGGTACTAAACATATAACAACAACAAAATAATCATACATAGAATTTATATTATGAGACTGAAACACAGAGGCAGAGTGTTGCCTCATTCAACCCCATCTGGGAACACATTTGTTGGGCAACTCAAACTTTGTTGCGCTCTGTGCACATGTGTGCCCTTGAATGACTCCAAAGGTGCTGTGAGATTGACTTGGAGGTTACAAACAAGTGTTAGTGAGAAGACAGATTCGCAGATATGGAATCTTCAGATGATTAGGAGCAACTATATTGTTAACTTGTGTCCAAAAGTATTGCACTTCAACTCAAACCCATGGCATTTTCAGCATAAAACATTTAAAGGACTAATTGTTATTGGGATTAAGACCAAATCCTAAACATGCTCCCTCTCCTCCTCTTGCCTCTCATCTCTTATGAAATTTTCCCATATGCTTTTTCCTTGTACTGAAGATTTTTCAATACCAACAGTTGCTAACTTTTGGGTTTTTACAGATGTTTTCCCTCTTCCTTTCCCCCTCCTCCTTCCTCAGCTTCCTCTTTTGTGTATTAAGGTCTCAACTTAAATGTTACTTCTTCCAAAAACTTTCTCTGACTTCATAGACTTAAAAAATATATTTGCCACTCTGGCATATTGAGTATTTTGAGTTAGAGGTACTTGAAAAGCAGCAGGTGCAGGATCACTGTGAACTTCCTTCTGCTTCTTAAAAAGGAGATGAAATTCTTGTGTGAAAGATATCTCCCTACATCAGAAGGCAAGTATCATTCTTACCATGAAGCATGGGAAGTTGAAGCTGAGGGAAATCTGTACATTGTTAGACTAATCCTTATTATTTTAGCCATTTTCCCACCCAGTTAACTACACTAGGCCTAGCCCCTTTGCCTTGTCCTGTTTTCATAACTTACTGTTCTTCATCTAATTCTTAAAGGTATTCATCTTTGTAACTTTGGGTCTTCATTTCTGTATGAAGCTTCCTATGGCATATAAAATGCATAATAAATACATCTGCATATTTTTCTTCTATTGAGCTTTGTTATGCTACCTTTATTCGTAGGCCCAGCTAGAAAACCCTAAAAGGATAGAGGCAATCAATTGTCTCCCCTGCAGACTGAAACAGGCTCTCCTGCCCTGTGGTCTTCCTATATGGTTGCCCCAAGTCATAACATTAATCACAGTTTCTGTTACTATGTGACTCCCTCACCAGACTGAACTTTGAGTAGAAACCGTGCTTGCCTTTTGCTTTTTTTTTCTTTTAAAAACTGTGTTATACTATCACTAAGCACAGTACCTAGGATGCAATAGGTGCTCAGTAAGAAAGTGTTGAATGAAGAAAGGAATAATTACTCATTTGGGGGTCTGTTCCATCAAAAGAATTATAAATGCTTTGAAGACAAAGGATATTTTCATCTCTGTATCTCAGTCATGGCACAATGCCTAGACACAGAAAATGCTTGATGAATATTTGTTGAGTGAAAGCAACACTTCAGGTTTAACACCTCAAATGGTATACAACTTTAGTTAGAGGTAAAATATGGGTTGATGGGGGATTATTGGGCATTGATATTCTAATGAATACTCTTTGCCAAAATGCAGTATTTTCAAAAGAGAGTTAAACTACTCCCATAAAACAGATTGGAAATAATTCCACTACCCCAACTAGGAGCAGGAAAGTGCCAGACACTCCCCAAGTCTCTGGGGCAAGTGTTCCCACACCTCAGGGGCAACCCTACCCTTCTTCAAAGCACTGCCATTTAGTTAGAATAATGTAGCAGTTAGCAGATGAAAACCATGCTTTATTAAAAAAAAAAAAAGGAACAAGAGGACATGCAAGGTAAAGCAGGCTGGCCAGTTCTTTATGATTACTTTCCCTATTGCATTTTAAAAGTGTTAAGTTTCAAGGAGCAGCTTTTTAATTTGGTGTAATTTTCTGAGGCAGCACCACAAATAAACATCACTCAGAGGACCCAGACTCTTGCCAACTCTTGCTGATGCTAGGGAGCCATGTGTAAGTGTCTGAGTTCAAATTTAACTTAAGACCATTGTAAAAAGGAAATCAAGCAAACTTGAGCTGCACCGTGAGCAAAAGCTGTTCTGTTTTCCCAGTGGGGGGTCACTGCATGCACAGCACGTGGGGAGAAATGAGAATACCTGCCAGGGAGATTTGAGAGGGAAATTGATTGCACACATTTAAATAGATGTGGCTATGATATTCCCCTGACACTAAAACCCTTAAATTCTAAGATGGGGAATTTAAGAACAAATGATTGAAGGTGGACACAGAACTGTGAACTATCTTTTGTCCTCCCAAATCAATTCATTTTGGACATAAGCCAGGAAGCTTCTCAAACCACTGGAACAACTGGAAGTGCAGGGCCAAGGGTGGTGCGGAGTTCCTGCCATGTGGCTTGGTAACCCTGCTCGTGTTTGCTGCAGAGACTGCCCCGTCCAGGGGGAACTCATCTGGAGGGCTGTGGAATTTTGGCTCCGGCCCCACTCACTTGTTGGTCAGCTGGAGGAGGTGATGGAAAAGGTGCCTTGGGAAAACACAGATGGGCATGTGAACAGGCAACTCCTTGCTTAACCCTTGATGGCCCAAGGGGGTGGTTTTCACTGTGAGCCCAGAATCAGCAGTGGCAGCACCACCTGGGAACTTGTGAGAATCAGGCATCGGCTGACCCCAGACTGAATTGAAACCTCTGGAGGGGGCCGGTGCTGTAGCATAGCAGGTAAAGCTGCTGCCTGCAGTGCCAGCATCCCATATGGGTGCCAGTTCAAGTCCCGGCTGCTCCACTGATTCAGCTCTCTGCTATGGCCTGGAATAGTAGTAGAAGATGGCCCACGTCTTCGAACCCCTGCAACTGCCTGGGAGACCCAGAGGAAGCTCCTGGCTCCTGGCTTCAGATCGGCACAGCTCTTGCTGTTGTAGCCAACTGGGGAGTGAACCAGAGGATGGAAGATCTCTCTCTCTCTCTCTCTCTCCTCTCTGTGTAACTTTGACTTTCAAGTAAATAAATAAATCTTAAAAAAAAGCCTCTGGAGGTGAATTCCAGAAATCAGCATTTTAAGAAGCCCTATAATTCTAAGCATATCAAACTTTGGGAACTGTTTGTCAACAATGCTGAGAGAACATACTAATAAAAATTGGATTAACTCAGAATCAATCTAACACTCAGGCTGATGGAAGTTGGGGAAGTTAGATAGTTATAAAATTTTTGAGAATTTTTGGCAATATCAATATCATTATCAGTATCAGTATTTGCATTGAGAAAGGTCAACATTTTACTCACCTATTGCTGTAAAATTGTTGCATAATGAGCAACTGACCATCTTAGTGGCATGCAATGGTGGGCATTTTTTCCTCTACATTTCCAAGATTCTGTTGGTCATGTCCAGACTTCCTCTTGTGACTCAGGACTGGTCAGGGTAGTTTAGGCATGTGGTGGGTTACTTGGCTTTTGTCCTGTATGTCTGTGACCCTTCTCCTGGAACACACAGCTAAAGCAGGCATGTGTTTGTCATGGTAATGGCAGAAGCAGGAGAGTATAAGCAGAAACACGCAAGGTCTCTGGACCCCTCAGCTTGGAACCAGAAGGTGTATCAATTCCATCGCATTCTTTTAGTCAAAGTATGCTATATGTCCAGGCACAGTTGGAGAAATAAATTTGCCTTTTCAATAAGGAGCTTCAAAGTCACAGTGCAAAGAACATGGTCACAGGGAGGAGTGAAGAATTGGGACCATTTTTATAATCAACCAAAGTCAACACTGAATGATCTTTTTTTTTTAGTAGCTATTGCACAACAAACCCCAAGTGTGAATTTGACTTAGAGAAACAACTGCAGCCTTTGTCCTCCCCTGCAAAGAATATTGATTTCACTGATTTCCATCAGATCAACTGTGATTTTCCTGATTGTCAATGGAAGACATGTTAAGCCACATTAACCATGTAAATCATTAGAGACCAAATAAAACAGAGAGTAGTTGATTCTTAAACCTTGTCATAAATTGATACTATTTAAACCATTCTCTCTCTCATAAACCCATGGATACCTACAACATGGAGTCCCCTCTTAAGTTACTGCTGGCATTCTACATCTGCAAGGGGTTACCTGACATACATGTCTGATGGGAACAGAGCTTCTACATTAGATACTTCCCCAGCTTCTTGGGGTTGGTGTAATGATTGTGTTAACAGTTCATTCCTAATTAGCCACTGACACGGACTTTCAGGGGGCAAGAGTGTTGCCCGCAACTTGCCCACAGTTGCAGGGTATGATTATCCATTGAGCAGAGATTCTAATCAAGGGCAAACCGGTTTCCAGAGACATGCTGCAAGCTCCAGTGTGCCTCCTTGCCTTTTCTCCTGTTGGCATTTTTGAAGAACCCAAGAGAAATATTTGAGCTCTAAAAATGAGCATTTCCCCAGGTTGGTGGCCAAACATAGAAGTTTTCTTTCACTTTTTGAATGGAATGGGAATGAAATGAAGTTATTTGTTCTCATTGTCTGGACCCTTAGCTGAAAGGAACATGAGATCATTTTGAAAACTCTTATTTTACTGGTTCAAAGGTAGCCTAAAACAGTGATATAACTTGTTCAAAGTCACCCAATTGGTTAGGGAAGCTAACCAGAGAAGCTAAATTTTGCTCACTAGACTATATTTATATTTTTCTTTTGAGTAGAGAGAGGTGTTCAAAGTCTGATGGATCAAGTACAAAATAAGGAGCAGAGTTGTGCTCTGTGGACATCAGTGGAATTCAGTTTTCCTATATGTGAATTGCAGATAAATATGCACTTTATGTGCTTAGAATGTTGGAGTAAGGAATAGTTATTGTCTTTTCAAAATTAGTAATTGTCATTAAGTGATTTGGAGGGAAGTACTATGGGTCAATAATTTTAAATCAGTTCATATAGTCAATAGTGAACTCACTGGGGTGGGATATGCTAGAGCTGGAGTAAGACATGGAGTTCAATGACTTTTTCTCTTTTTTTTTTTGCTTAAGGATTTATTTATTAGAAAGGCAGATTGACAGCAAGAGGGAGAGAGGGGAGAGAGATAGAGAGAGATACAAAAATAGATAGATAGATAGAGAATCTTCCATTTAGTGGTTCACTCCCCAAATGGCTGCAATGGCTGATCTGGTCCAGGGCAAAGCCAGGAGTCTAAAACTCCATCTAGGTCTCTCACATTGATGGCAGGGGCCCAAGCACTTGGATCATTTTCTGCTGCCTTCCTGGGTGCATTAACAGGAAGCTGGATCAGAAGCAGAGCAGCTGGGACTTGAACTGGCATTCTAACATGGGATATCAGCCTTGTAAACAGTGACCTAACCAACTGTGTCACAATGCCTACCCCTTCAATAACTTTTTCAGCAATCAAAATGATCTGCTTGATGAGAAGTTGATTTTCAAAGAGAAAAGAGACCTGCGGCATACAATATGAATGGAGGGTGAGGGGGAGAACCAGGACTTCCACAGTATCCACCATTGAGAATTCTCAGGGCACTCTCCATGTCCCCTTGAAATAGGTGCTGCCAAAAACTGGGGCCTCAGATTTGCATGGAATTCATCTCTCTCCTATGTTTGTTATGATGCTGAGCCAGAGGATAAAAAGATAAAGGATTGCATAGCCTGGCACGTGAATGCCTCCCCACTGCGTGCTGCTGTTGTGGAGAGAAAGTAGCAGCCGCCAACTGCTGTTTTATTAATAATGAGGCATTCACATAAATTCCATGCAAAATTGATTTTTGACTGTTATATAAGAATCAAATACTAGGCTTTAAAAAGTAATTGAGAAATCTATTTGTAATTTACTTTGCCTATAAGAACCCGCTGTCCTGCCATAAACAATTTTACAGTATTTCCCCCCGTTAAACAGCTATTTTTACACATCTGTTTGGCCTCTCTTATATGACATGTAGTCAGGAGGTGTAATGAATACAGGTTTGAAACAACATGTGGCCGCAATTCCTTTCAGTTTCATCTTCGAGGGGATCTCTTGCAAGTTGTGATATCATTTTCATCATAGTACAGGTGAAGTATGTTAATGGCTAATTATCTGACACTGGGTGTTGACTGATGAGTCACAATATGCTTCTGGCAATAAGAACGTGTGATGAAATAGCTAAGCACTGCAAATAAACAGAAGATAAAAGCAAAACAAAAAGGCAAATCAAACCAACCCACCAAAATCTCGCTTGTCTTTGATTGCTTTAAGGGCTACAGTTGACTGGAATAGTCACCCATTACAAAAAGTTTCTATAAATCTATTTAATATTTAGTAGTTTTTTACGTGTTAAAGTCAGCCAAAAGTATTAAAGCATCACTACCCTGGTTAAACTTATTCCTAAATATTTTTGTTTTATAGCTTTTGTGAATGGGATTGTTTTCTTGATTTATTTTGCGACAAGTTGATTATTAATGTATAAAACTGCTACTATTTTTTTTTGTGCTGGTTTTGTATCCTGAATCAGTTCTAATAGTTTTTGATGGCATATTTATGTCTTTCTATGTATAAAAATCATGTCATATGCAAACGTGGGTATTTTGACTTCCCATTTCAAGTTGCTTTTTATACATAGTGACAGATGGGGTTTAGTTTCATTCTTCTGTATGTGGATATATAATTTCCAGCTTATTGTAAAGACCATCATTTCTCCAATGTGTTTCCTTCATACCCTAGTTAAAAACCAGTTGGTTGTATGCATGGGCTTTCTTTTGTTGTTGTTGTGCCTGCATCTGGTAATAGTATCAAGGTAATGCTGTTCACATAGAATGTGTTTGGAAACATGTTCTCCTCTTCTATTTTTTGGAATAACTTAAGAAGAATTGGGATTTAGTTTTCTTAACTATTTAGTACAATTCAGTGAAACCATCTGGTCCTGGACTCTTTTTTCATGGAAGATTTTTTTACTGCTTCAATTTCACTACTGATTATTGGTCTATTTAGGTTGTCTGTTTCTTTATGTTTGAATTTCAGTGAGATACCTGTGTCCAGGAATTTGTTTCTGCTAGATTATTGTTCTTAGTAATCTCTCATGATGCTTTGATATCTGTGGTGTCAGTTGTAACACTTTTCTTTTCATCCCTTTTTTGTGCATCCAAGTCTTTTCTCCTTTTTTTTTTTAGTCTAGCTAAGGGTTTCTCAAATTTGTTTATCTTTTCAAAGAATTAGCTATTCATTTCATTGATCTTTTGTATTGTTCTTGTAGCTTCTCTTTATTATTCCTTTCCTTCCACTAATTTGGAGTTTGGTTTGTTCTTTTTTCTAATTCCTTAAGGAGCAGTAGTAGGCTGTTTCAAGATTTATATGAAAATACAAAAAACTTAGAACAGACCAAGATAATTTTTTGAAAATAAACAATATATTGACAGATTTATACCACCTAATTCTAAGACTTCTAAGTAGGCTACCATAATTATAACAGTGTGGCATTGAAGTAAGGATAAACTTATCTACTAGTGGAACAGAAAAAAATCCAGAAATAGAACCAAACTTGTATAGTCAATTGATTTCTGACAAATATTAGAAGATTAAATTGGTAAAATAATTAGAATGGTGCTAGAATAACTTAATATAAGGAGAAAATTAACTTTTACTTTTACCCTAAAATATACACAAAAATCAAGTTAAAATATATCATAAACTTAAGCATAAGGGCTAACACTACTCAATTTCTGGAAGATAATACCAGAAAAAAATGTTTGTGAGACCAGAAAGGAAAGGTATTCTAAAATGATACAAAAACAAAACTAATAAGAGAAAATATTTAGGAGATGGACTTTTTCAAAATTGAAAACTTTTGCTTTTCAAAAACTTAAAAATACAAAAGGTGAGCCAAATAACTACAGTAACACAAAAGTGTGTACCTGCCAAAAGGTTTCTAGACAGAAGATAGGAAAGATTCCTACCACCCATTAAGAAGGAAACTGCCCAATGAAAATGGGGAAGAGGTTTGAACAGTCACTTCCTCACAAAAGAAGATACCCAAGTGCCAATCAGCACATGGAAAGATGCTCAGCCTTTCAAACCCTGAGAGAAATGCCAATGAAAACCGTATTGAGCTATTTATTGCACAGTGGACAGCTTCAAGTACTGCTGAGAGGGTGTGCAGCAGGAACTCTTATGCATTGCCCTATGTGAAAGTACAAATTGCGCACGATCTTAGAAACATGCACAAGCCACACGGCCTAGCATCTTACTCCTAAATACTCACCCAAAAGAAGTGAAGATATATCCACTCAAAACTTTTACATGAATTATTCATAATAGTCAACACCAGAAACAAACCAAATGCCCATTAACTAGTGAATAGATAAAGTCTGAGTACCATGAAATGCTACTCAGACCAAAGGAACAAAATATTCATACAATGAACACTGTGGGTGAATCTCAAAACAAATGTGCTCTACACAAAGGACTACATACTGTGATTCCATTCCTTTGCAGTTATAGAAAAGACAAAATTAAAGCAACAAAGGGTGGAGCAGCAGTTGGTGGGGCCAGGAGCTAGGGGAGTGGATCGATTGCAAGGGGGCCCAAGCGGACTTCTCAGGGTTATGGAAATGTTCTCACTTGATCATGGAAATGGTTACACAGCTGTATATGTTTACCAAAATTCATTAAACTGTTCATTTAGAATGTTATCTTATGTAACATATACCTCAATAAAACTGCAAGGAATGGTTATTTAAAAAAAAAAAAAAAAACCCTTGGCTTCTTTAGACTAAAAAAAAAAAAGTGCTGGAATAAGAATTGAAGTATGGGAGCAGGTGTTGTGGCAGTGGGCTAAGCATCTGCTTTGGATACCCACATCCCGTATCAGAGTACCTGGTTTGAGTCCCACCTTCGCTTTCAATCTAGCAGGCTGCTAATGGGCCTGAGAAGCAACAGATGGGGGCCAAAGTACTTGGGTTCAGGTCACCCATGCTGGAGACCAGAATATAGTTCCTGGCTTTGGCTTGGTCCAGCTTTAGCTATTGCAGACATTTGAGGAGTGAACCAGTAGATGGAAGACCTCTCTCTTTTTCTCCCCCCCCCCCACACCTTTATCCTTCCCTCAGTCTCTACTTCTGTCTATATCACTCTCACTCTGACTTTCAAATAAGTAAATCTTTTTTTTTTTTTTTTGAGTGGGGATATAAATTTCTGTAGCCATTATGGAAAACAGTATGGAGATTCTTTTTTTTTTTTAAAGATTTATTTTATTTATTTGAAAGACAGAGTTCAGAGAGAAGTAGAGACAGAGAGGTCTTCCATCTGCTGGTTCACTCCCCAATTGACCGCAATGGCCAGAGCTGTGCCGATCTGAAGCCAGGAGCCAGGAGCTTCTTCCAGGCCTGCACATGGGTACAGGGGCCCAAGGACTTGGGCCATCTTGTACTGCTTTTCCAGGCCATAACAGAGAACTGGATTGGAAGAGGAGCAGCCGGGACTAGAACTGGCACCCTTATGGGATGCTGGCGCTTCAGGCCAGGGCATTAACCCACTGGCCCCTGGAGATTCCTTTAAAAACTAAAAATAGATCTTCTAGATGATCCAATAGTCCCACTATTGGTTATATATCCAAAGGAAATGAAATCAGCAAAGTAAAGAGATACCTGCACTTCTGTGTTCATTGAAGCACTTTTCACAATAGGCAAGATATGGCATCAACCAAGGTGTCCATTAACAAAGGAATGGATAAAGCTAATGTGATAAACACAATGAAATATTATTCAGTCATAAAAAGAATGAAATCCTATCATTTGCAGCAAAGAGAGTGGAACTGGAGGACATTATATTAAATGAAACAATCTAGACTCAGAAAGACAGTACTGAATGTTCTCTTTCATTAGTGGGAGCTCTCATGTTTATGTCAGCACTATTCAGAATGGTGGATAAATGGAAACAACTATGTGTCCCATGGGGCACCAGTTTGAGTATTGGCTGTTCCACTTCCGATCCAGCTCTCTGCTGTGGCCTGGGAAAGTAGTAGAAGATGGCCCAAGTGCTTGGGACCCTGCAACCATGTGGGAGGCCTAGAAGAAGTTCCTCACTCCTAGCTTTGGATCAACTCAGCTCTGGCTATTGCAGTCACCTAGCAAGTGAACCAGTGGATGGAAGACCTCTCTCTCTCCCTCTCTCTGTGGCTCTACCTCTCAAATAAACAAATTAATTAATTAAATATATATCTTAGTATGTAATGAATACACAGTTCTATATTGTGTAATATATTGTTTGTTATTATATGTAGTGTTATATATAATTTAATATAATACACATTTATGAGGTACAGTATGGTAAATCAACACATGTACTCAGTATGTGATGATCAAATTAAGCTAGTTAGCATTTCCAGCTTTTTAAATATTTTTAAAAAATTTTTGGTAGCAGGAGTCGGAATGGTGGCATAAGCGGGTAAAGACACTGCCTGCAGTACCGGCATCCCATATGGGCGCTGGTTCGAGTCCCAGCTGCTCCACTTCCAATCCAGCTCTTTGCTATGGCCTGGAAAAGCAGTGGAAGATGGCCCAAGTCCTTGGGCCCCTGCACCCGCATGGGTGACCTAGAAGAAGATCCTGGCTCCTGGCTTTGGATTGGCATAGTTCTGGCCATTGTGGCCAACTGGGGAGTGCCCCAGGAGGCAGTGATAATGGCTCAAATAATTATATAGACAAGCAAATGTGGTACGTACATGCAGAGGAATACTAATCAGTCTTGAAAAGAGGATGAAATCTCGTCATTTGCCACAACAGGGATGAAATTGCTTAGTGGTTAAGATGCAGCTCATTCTCATGTCTGAGTGCCTTGGATTGAGTCCTGTCTCCCATTCCCATCCAGCTTCTTGCTCATGTTCACCTTGAGAGTCAGAACATGATGGCTGGAGTACTTGGGTTCCTGCCACCCATGTGAGACACCTGGATGGAGTTCCTGGTTCCTAGCTTGGGCCTGGCCCAGCCCTGGTGGTTGAGGGCTTTTGAGGAGTGAACCAGCAGATGTTCTTTTCTTTTTTTTCATGTTTATTTATTTTCATCTCCTTGAATTTCCTAATGATTTAACAACAACAACAAGTCAATTAAAAATAAACAATTTGTATTTCCATTTTATGTTCCTTGACTATTTTTATGTAGAGAAATAGAGTGGTGGTCAGGATTCGTTGTTGCAAACAATGGCAACTACTTCAACTAATTTTAACAGAAAAGCAATTGGCTGCAAAGGGTGTTAGGTAGCTAGAATTGAGAAGAAATCTGAGAACCAGGCTTGGAGCGGAGCCAAGGAGGTATGGTCCCCATCCTGCCACAAGAAGAGTCAGTTAAGGCTCCATAGCAATCTCTATGCCTGCACCATGGCCATTGGCACTCATGGCCACTGGACAAAGGCTCCTTTGGCCTCTGAACTCCACCACAGCATCCATGTATACTCCTTTTAAAAAAACCTATGTATATGAGAGTCAGAGAGACAGAGAGGGAGATAGAACCTCCTATTTACTGGTTCATTCTCTAAATGCCCACATTGATGGGGGGCTGGGCCACACAGAATGCTGGACTTAGGAATTCAATCTAGGTTTCTCATGTGTGTTTTTAAGAACCCAATTATTTGAGCCATTATAACTGCCTCTCAGGATCTGCAAGATCTTGGAATCAGGAGCTGAAGCTGGGGCTGGAGTCCAGGTTCTCTCACATTGGATGTGGGCATCTAAATTGCTGGGCCAAATGCCTGCCCTATAAATAATCCTTAATAGAGTACATATCTTTCTTTCTCACCTTCACAGGTTCAGAAACTCAGGTGGGAGCATAGATTGGTTGTGTTTAGGTCACATGGCCTCCAATTATGAGCCAGCCAGAGTGGGGATGGCAGCTGATACATCCATCATAGACTTCCTCCAAAGCAGAGGGGTGCCGGATTCAGTCACTGAGGCAGCAGAAGTCCCCTGCATAGGGTTTTGTATGCATGTATTTTGCTATATTGTTTATCACATTCAGAAAAAATCCTTTACCAGCTTATTATTTGCTTTTAAACTTTGTTTTATTGCCTTTTGAAATACAGATGTTTATTTTATGCGTTCAAAAGTATTGACTTTTTTTAACTTTGTTATATTTTAAATTTCATTTATGCCTAGAAAATGTCCCCAATCCTTAGATTATGTATTTATCTAGTGCCAAATGTTTCATGATTTAACTTTTTGAATTTCACCTTCACATCTTACAACTGTGTGTGTGTGTGTGTGCGTGCCTGAGTGAGTCAAAGGGGAGGATTTAATTGCTGTCCACCTCCCTACCTGGGTCCTGCAAAGCAACCCTGCTGCATGGACTGATTCTGTACTGGTTCAGTGGCACCTTTATCACACACTAAATCCCTTCCCACACCAGGTATGTGTAGAGGCTCTTACTCCATTCCACTGGTCCTCCTGTGATTGGCAACAGTTTTTATAGTTTAGTTGCTAAATCTTTGTAGTATATTTTAATTACACATATCCCTTTGCATTATTTATGTGTTTTTCCTAAAATGATGATCATCAGTTCTTTTTTGCTTTACTTAAACTTTTTTTTTCCTGGCTAATCATGTCTTATCCTTTATTCTTATTACTAATTATTCTTTTCCCCCCAGAAACCTTTTATTTAAGGTATACAAACTTCATTCATTTCATGAGTACAACTTTAGGAGCTTAGTGATTCTTCCCACCATACCTGTCTTCCCACCCATGTTCCTCCTCCCTCTCCTATTCCCGTTCTTATTTTCTACTAAGATCTATTTTCAATTAACTTTATACACAGAAGATTATACTAAGTAAAGAGTTCAACAAATAGTATTTAAAAACTGTTCCTCAATAAGGGCTGTCAAAATCATTGAACTTCAAATGTAGAATGAAAAGTTCTGCACATACTCGTTAGTTCCATTTGTCTATTGTGTCAATTAACTCTTGTTTCCTTGCTGATTTTCTGTCTTGTTACTCTGTCCATTGCTGAAAGTAGGGTATTGAAGTCTCCCATTTCTATTGTATGAGAGTCTATGTCTCCCTTTAGATCCATTAACATTTCTTTTAAATAGCCAGGTGCCCTGTAATTAGGTGCATATATATTTATTATAGTCACATCTTCCTATTGAATTGATCCCTTAATCATTGCATAGTGCCCTTCTTTGTCTCTTTTAACAGTTTTTGTGTTAAAGTCTATTTTGTCTGATATTAGATGGCCACACCAGCTCTTTTTTGGCTTCTGTTAGCATGGGATATCTTTTTCCATCCTTTCACTTTCAGTCTGCTTGTATCTTTTTTGGTGAGATATGTTTCTTGTAGGCAGAAAATAGATGGGTTTTGTCTTTTCATCCATTCAGCCAGTCTGTGTCTTTTAACTGGGGAGTTGAGGCCATTTACATTCAAGGTGACTATCGATAAGTAATGACTTGGCCCTGCCATTTTCCCATAAATATTCCTATTGTTTACTTTGGATTTCCTTTGTACTTTTACTAGGAGATCTTCTGCCTTCACTTTCTTTCATAGTGATGACCATGTTTCTGTGCTTCTGTGTGTAGCACATCCTTAAGCATCTTTTGTAAGGCTGGATGGGTGGTGACAAATTCTTTCAATTTCTATTTGTTACGGAAGATCTTTATTTCACCTTCATTCACAAATGAGAGCTTTGCAGGGTATAGTATTCTGGGTTGACAGTTTTTTCTTTTAAGACTTGGAATATATCTCACCATTTTCTCCTAGCCTGTAGGGTTTCTGATGAGAAGTCTACTGTGAGTCTAATTGGAGATCCTCTGAAAGTAATCTGGCGTTTCTCTTATGCACATTTTAGAATCTTTTCTTTATGTTTTATTGTAGTGAGTTTGGTCATGGCTATTTGGATTTCTGTGTGCTTCTTGTACTTGGATGTCCCATCATTTCTCCAAATTAGGGAAGTTTTCTATAATTATTTCACTAAAAAGGCCTTCTAATCCATTCTCTCTTTCCACACCTTCTGGAACTCCTAAGACTCATGTGTTGGATCATTTGAAAGTATCCCATAGATCACCAACACTATTTTTTAGTTTTCTTATTCCTTTTTTTTTTTTTTTTGGTCTGTCTATAAATTTCCAGAGATTTGACTTCTAACTAGGATAACTTCTTTCCTTTGCCTCACCAAGTCTGTTCTTTCCACCACATTTTTTACTTGTCCTATTGAATTCTTCATTTCCAATATTTTGTTTTGATTTACCTTTAAAATCGCTATTTAACAAGAACATTTTCCTTCGTGTCATGTATGGATTTCCCCAAATAATCCTGTGATCAGTTCTTTGAATTCTGTTTCCAGCATTTCTTCATTCACTTCATCCTCACATCCTAGTATTGAAGTGTTGTGTTCCTTTGAGGGTATCATGTTGTCTTCCTTATTTTTGTTTCTTGAATTCCTGAGTTTATTTTTAGGCATTTGTGGAGAAAATTGTTGTTGTTTTTTCCCCCTGTCATGGCTTTAATCTTTGGACTATGCCTCTGTGGTTTAGTGGAGTTTAGCTCTTTCAGTGAATACCCAGAGGCATGTGCTGGGTGGCCAGGGAGCTTCTGTTCAGTGCTCCAGGGATGGGAGTGTCCAAGGTGACAGCCAAGTTGGGCATGGTGAATCTCCTCTTTTCTTTTTCTTTCTTTCTTTTTTTAATCAGAGGGGAGGTTCAGTCAGCTCTGTTGGTGTAGTTTCTCCTTCAAGGTCTCCTCCAAGGAGACCAGGAGACCAATGCCTGGGTTCTAGCCCAAGTGGGTGCAATATTCATCTGTGCTAACACAAAAACCACACAAAGGATCTGTGTAGTCCTCTTTGTGAGCCTGAATCCTGCAACAATGACCCTCACCAGGGAATCCAGGAGCTCCTAGAGTATAGAGCCACCCACAGTGACTATCCAAAGTCCCAGCCACATGCTGTGACCTCCCACGCAGCCACAGTATTTTCACAGTTCCAGCACATAAGGCTCCCACAGTCACAAGAACCCAGCCCCCCTTGAATTCTCCTAGCCAGACTCAGGAGTCTCCTCTTGGCTGGTCCTGGGCACATGGACACAAGCTGGAACAGCTGTTACGTATGTCCAAAATTCACCTACCCTTTCTCAGCTAGGAACAGGATACTGGTGCTGAGTGGTTGGGGAGTGAGAAAAATGCCTTCTTTTTTTCCTCTAGGTTGGCAGGTACACTGTCCCCCACAGGGCCCCAAGCTGGACTCATGCCAGGCTTTTCACACAGCTGTCTTGCCATTGGCTTGGACTCCTGCAGTCTGGTCTCACCTACTCTCCAACACTGGTGCTCAGCCTTCGGCTGCTGGGGTTTGAATTGTGCACATCCACAACTTCCATGTAGGTCCACAGTGTCCCTCTAGTTCGTATGGAGTTTCTTCTGCAGTTTTCTCCCTAACTCTTCTCTGTGATTGCTCTCTTTCCACTTTTTTTTTTTCAATTATCTTTTCCAAGACTAGATCAGTAAGCTCCCTTCCTATTCCATCTTTTACTTAAACTTTTATTTACTTAATAAATTGACACACAAAATCATATATATGGTGTTTAATATGCTGTTTTGAAATATGTATTCACTGTAAAATGGCTAACTTGAGATAATTAACATATACATTAGCTCACATATCTATTTTTTATGGTGGGAACAATTACATGCTACTCAGTAAATTTTAAATGTAGAGTGAGTTATTATTAACTGTAGTCGCCATGTACAATAGATCTCTTGAACTTGAACTTCTCTCATGCAACTCAAATTTTGTGCCCATTAGCCAACATCTCCCTGATACTTCTCCTAACCTCCATTCTACTCTCTGCTCCTATGAGGGCAATGTTTTAAGATTCCAAATGTGAGATCATGTAGTATTCATCTTTCTGTGCCTGACTTATTTCATTTAGTGTGATGTCCCCCAGGTTCATCTATGTTGTTGCAAATGCCAGAGTTCCAAAGGCCAAATAGTATTCTATTGTGTATATGTATCATATTTTCTTCATTCATGTTAATAGACACATTGGTTGATTCCATATCTTGGTTGCTGTGAATAATTCTGTCATTAACAGGTGTGCTATAATTGAGGATTTGATTTCCTTTGTAACTTGGTTTAAAGGAGTATTTTTTAAAGTTCTAGATGATTAGTTTTGTTCATTTATTGGTTTATACGTGTTTAAATCTGTGATAATTGATTTGTTTGTATTATAGTTGGAAATATGTGGCCTTTAGAATTTCTGCTTTGGGGAATTAATTATTGTCTTTATAGTCAAATATTAAATTTTCCTATATTACTTGGTACATAAAATGTTTATGAATAGTTTCCTTTAATTGTAGGTCATGTCTTTTATCAATACAATATTACATCTTTGTCTTGCTTATTGCATTTTGGCTTAGCTGCCTGGCTGTAAGTTTAATCTATTTACAATATTTCTCATAATGTATGTGCTTTATCTCTCCTTTCTGATATTTTGCTGTTTCCTTCCCTTTGCTGATTTGTTCTAAAAGTGTTTTATTTCCTAACTTCTTTTTTTAAACTTTTATTTAATAAATATAAATTTCCAAAGTACAACTTTTGGATTATAGTAGCTTTTTCCCCTCATAACCTCACTCCCACCCACAACCATCCCATCTCTTACTCCCTCTCCCATCCCATTCTCCATCAAGATTCATTTTCAATTATCTTTTTACACAGAAGATCTACTTAGTATTTACCAAGTAAAGATTTCAACAGTTTCCACCCACACAGACACACTAAGTATAGAATACTGTTTGAGTACCAGTTATACTGTTAATTCACATAGTACAACATATTAAGGACATAGATCCTACATGGGGAGTAAGTGCACAGTGACTCCTGTTGTTGATTTAACAACTGACACTCTTATTTATGATGTCAGTAATCGCCCGAGGCTCTTGACATGAGCCACCAAGGCTATGGAAGCCTCTTGAGTTCACCAATTCTGATCTTATTTAGACAAGGCCATAGTCAAAGTGGAAGTTCTCTCCTCCCTTCAGAGAAAGGTATCTACTTCTTTGATGGCCCGTTCTTTCCACTGGGATCTCACTCACAGAGATCTTTCATGTAGTTGTGTGTGGTTTTGTTTTTTTTTTTTTTTTTTTTTTGCCACAGTGTCTTGGCTTTCCATGCCTGAGAAACTCTCATGGGCTTTTTAGCCAGATCTGAATGCCTTGAGGGCTGATTCTGAGGCCAGAGTGCTATTTAGGACATCTGCCATTTCATGAGTCTGCTGTGTATCCCACTTCCCATGTTAGATTGTTCTCTCCTTTTTAATTCTATCAGTTAATATTAGCAGACACTAGTCCTGTTTATGTGATCCCTTTGACTCTTAGGTGATCAATTGTGAACTGAAATTGATCACTTTGACTAGTGAGATGGCATTAATACGTGCCATCTTGATGAAATTGAATTGGAATCCCCTGGCACATTTCTAACTCTACCATTAGGGATAAGTCCTAGTGAGCATGTGCTGAACTGTACATCTCCTCCCTCTCTTATATTTAACAGGGATCACTTTTCAGTTAAATTTAAATGCCTAAGAATAATTGTGTGTTAATTAAAGAGTTAAACCAATGGTATTAAGTAGAACAAAAAAATACTAAAAGAAGTAATGTTATAACTAGCACTGAAACAGTATTTTACACTTTGTGTTTCTATGTGGGTGCAAACTGATGAAATCTTTACTTAATATATACTAAATTGATCTTCTGTATATAAAGAGAATTGAAAATGAATCTTGATGTGAATGGAAGGGGAGAGGGAGTGGGAGATGGGGGGCTGTGAGTGGGAGGGAAATTATGGGGGGGGAAGCCATTGTAATCCATAAACTGTACTTTGGAAATTTATATTCACTAAATAAAAAAAAAGAAATTAAATAGTAAATTGTTCCTTGACAGTCAGGACAAGGGCTGATCAAGTCATTATTTCTCATAGTGTCCATTTCACTCCAACAGGTTTCCTTTTAGGTGCTCAGTTAGTTGTCACCGATCAGGGAGAATATATGATATTTGTCCCTTTGGGACTGGCTTATTTCACTCAGCATGATGTTTTTCAGATTCCTCCATTTTGTTGCAAATGACTGGATTTCATTTTTTTACTGCTGTATAGTATTCTATAGAGTACATGTCCCATAATTTCTTTATCCAGTCTTCTGTTGATGGGCATTTAGGTTGATTCCATGTCTTAGCTATTGTGAATTGAGCTGAAATAAACATTGAGGTGCAGACAGCTCTTTTATTTGCCAAATTAATTTCCTTTGGGTAAATCCCAAGGAGTGGGATGGCTGGGTTGTATGGTAGGGTTATATTCAGGTTTCTGAAGAATCTCCAAACTGACTTCCATAGTGGCTTTACCAGTTTACATTCCCACCAACAGTGGATTAGTGTCCCTTTTCCCCACATCCTCGCCAGCATCTGTTGTTTGTTGATTTCTGTATGAGAACCATTCTAACTGGGGTGAGGTGAAACCTCATTGTGGTTTTGATTTGCATTTCCCTGATAGCTAGTGATCCTGAACTTCTAAAATTTACTTTAGAGGTGGGTTTTGTGGTATAGCAGGTTAAATCACTGCTTGGGATGCCCACATGCTGTATCAGAGTTCTGGTTTGTGTCCAGGCTGATCCACTTCCCATCCAGCTCCTTGCGAATGTGCCTCAAAGCAGCAGATGATGGCTCAAATATTTGAGTCCCTGCCACCCACATAGGAGACACACACATGGAATCTGTGGCTCCCAACTTCTGCCTGGCTCAGCCACAGTTGTTGTAGCCATTTGAGGAGTAAACCAACAGATAGAAGATCTCTTTGTTTCTCTGTCACCCTGCTTTTCAAATAAATAAATGTTCAAAAAATTAAAATTTACTATTAAGTAATATTTTAAAAAAATATTTATTTGTTTGAAAGGCAGAGTTACAGAGTGGGGGGGAGGAGCAGAGATATCTTCCATTTGCTGTTTCACCCCCTCCCCCGCAAATGGCTGCAACAGCCGGGACTGGGCTGGGCCAAAGCCAGGAGCCAGGAGTTTCTTCCAGGTTTTCCACTTAGGTTCAGGGGCCAAGTGCTTGGGTTGTCTTCTGCTGCTTTCCCAGGCCATCAGCAGGGAGCTAGATCAGAAGTGGAGCAGCTAGGATTCACCCATATGGGATGCTAGTGCTGCAGGCAGTGGCTTAACTTGCCATGCCACAACAGCAGCCCCAATGGTAATATTGAGGAATAATCTTATTCTGTATTTACTGATACTTGTTGCCTTTAAATTATTTTAAAAAATTCTTATTTATTTACCAGATTTTCCAAATCAAGAATTAAGCCATAACTTTAAATCTCTTTATATTCCATTAGAAATTTAATGTACTTCTATTCCTTTTCTGTCACTTTCCCATCTTTGTTCATATAAATAAAGATTTAAGATATATATGATTGGTATTATTTTGATAACATCTTTTTTATGGATACTTTCACGTTTCCTTTCTGTTCTTAATGAATTTTGCAAAAATTATTTAATGAAATTAAAATCTATAGTAGCTTCATTCTTATGTTGTTCATTTTAAATCATCCCTATCAGAAGGAGTATGTCTAAGTAATCTTTTCAAGAAGAGTTCCAGGGAAATATATTTTCTAAGCCCTTTAATATGTGAAAATATTTTATTATTTGCCACACGAAAGACAACTAGTTTAGATATAACATTCTGGACAGAAAAGTTTTCCCAAAATTTTGATGTCCTCTTTTATTATCCTTACAGAATTTGTAATGCAATGGAGACATCTGAATTCTGTTTGATTTTATTTACTTGGGAGCAAACTTTTTCCCTCTTGTTCACATGCTCATGGGTTACTTATATTTATCTCCAACCTTGAAAAGTTGTTAGGGATGCTTCCAGGGGTGACTTAATATATTCATTTGCATACCTTTTTTCAAAAAAGATTTATTTATGTATTTGAAAAGCATATATATATATATATAGAGAGAGAGAGAGAGAGAGAAGAGACTACCTCCTTTTTTAAAAAAATTTGACAGGTAGAGTTATAGACAGTGAGAGAGAGAGAGACAGAGAGAAAAGTCTTCCTTCCATTGGTTCACCCCCCAAATGGCTGCTATGGCTGGAGCTACGCTGATCCGAAGCCAGGAACCAGGTGCTTCTTCCTGGTCTCCCATGCAGGTGTAGGGCCCCAAGCACTTGGGCCATCCTCCATTGCCTTTCTGGGCCATGGCAGAGAACTGGACTGGAAGAGGAGCAACCGGGACTAGAACCCGGCATCCTTATGGGATGCTGGTGCCTCAGGCGGAGGATTAACTAAGTGAGCCATGGCGCCGGCCCCCCTTTTTTTGTTGTTTTAAGATTTATTTATTTATTTATTTGAAAGGCAGTTACAGAGAGGCAGAGGCAGAGGCACAGACAGAGAGGTCTTCTAGCTGCTGGCTCACTCCCCAGATGGCTGGAGCTGCACCTATCCGCAGCTTCCTCCTGGTCTCCCATGCGGGAGCATGGGCCCAAGGACTTGGGCCATCTTTCACTGCTTTCCTAGGCCATAGTAGAGAGCTGGATCAGAAGTGGAGCAGCCAGGACTCAAACTGGTGCCCATATGGGATGCCGGTACTGCAGGCGGTGGCTTTTCCTGTTACGCCACAGTGCCAGACCCAAGAGACTATCCCCTATTTGCTGGTTCACTGTCCAAATTACTGCAACAGCCAGGAGTCTGGACCAGGCTGAAGAGAGGAGCCAGGAACTTCATCCTAGTCTCCCACTTGGGCCATCTTCCCCCGCCTTTTGGGTGCATCCGTAGGAAGCTGGATCAGAGGTGCTGCAGGACTCACTAGGATGCTAGTGTGGCAAGGGGCAGTTTAACCCACTGCCTGCACAACAATGCTGGCACGTGCAATGTTTCTTGATCTGTTCAGTCCAACATTTTTAAGGTTGAATAAACTTAAAAATGGGTCAAAACTTTGGTTTCATCTCGTGTTTCTTGTTGGAAAACTTGGGTATGGTTCTTAGGTCTTTCGTGTCTGTTAGCTTCTGTTTCATCTTCTCCATCTTTATTCTTCTGCTCTGCCCACCAGAGGAGCTTCTCAGGCTGGTCTCCTGCTTTACTGACTTGCTGATACGGTGTCCTTTCTGTTCTGCACGCTGCTTCCAATGCAGGTCTGAATTTATTTGGCTTCACTTTAATCCTTTTGTGCCTCATACATTTCATTTCCCCTTGTCCTGTTGTCTTTTTCTCATGACCTACCCTCTTGTTGGATATCCACTCCTGTTCCACAGAGACCATGACATCTTGCTTTCTGAGGCTTGAAAGAAAAGTCTAAAAATGCCGTTCAGTTCCTGTGATGATTTTCAGAAGTGTGTGTTCTCCTGTGTCTTTGGGATGCCTAGCTCTATTTCTGTGTCACTGACCAAAATGCCTTTGCAGTTAGCTCTTTTCATCTGTCTTCTTAACAAAGGCGATCTATCTAGACTCAGTGAGTCGATGAGCCCCTGCTTCCTGTCTGCTGAATTCTGGTTCAGTTCCCCTTAGAGAGCTGTATTTGGAGGGCAGGCTGATGGCCAGTATGACCAGCTAGCTCCACTTCTGGTGTTTAATTTGCTTTCTTTCCCTAAGTGCTGAGCAAATATTGGCTCTTGTTCTGCCTTCACTCTATTCCTTCTGGTATGAAAGCTGTGCTGTTCGGTGTATGTGGTTGTCAGGGGTTTCTTGTTCTTTCTTCCCTTACTTTGTGCTTCTTCAGGGAAACACTTGCTGGTTATGTTGAGTCACTCCCAAAGCCTGCCTCCCCATCTCCTTGCTGACTAATCCTTTTCTAGATACCCGCCCTGACTGTTCTAATGAGGAAAGCTGCTGATGAGGGACTGGATATGGAAGGAAAATGACTCTGCAGTTGAAAAAAGAAGGACTTGCATGGTGGAGGACAGGCTCTCTGATTTAATGAGACAGGTGACAGACAGCGGTGGGGGAGTGGAGCTGGATGTGTAATGGGCCTTTCTCACCTCAGCCAGGTGGGTTTTACAGGTGGGCCATTGATTGCCTTTAAAACTCCATATCTGTTGACCTTACAGTTAGTGGTGAGGTTGACTATCAATTTTAGTTTTTGGTGGCAATGTAAATGTGTCTTTGTGTGTGCACGTATTTTGGTGGAGGAGGCTATTTCAGGGCTGTTAGCCACGTGCCATTTTAAGCTGGAATTCTGTGGGGCCTTTTTATTTTAAACATTCATTACCAGGTTGTTCTGATCTACCAGCTCATCTGGCCTATGTGAGACAGAAGGGAGTGAAGAGCTACAAGATGCATCTGTGGAGTAAAGAGAGAAAACAGGGTTAGGAACTGTGCTCTTACCTCCCTCTCTCTCACTGTGTCCTGGTGCCTCAAGACTGACCTTTGTTCTTCTTCCTTTCTTTCCCTTTTTCTCCAAGCCTGATTTCTGGATTTAAGCCTTATCTTTTATCTGTGCTCTCACATATTGTTGATAAAGTTACCACGTTCATTTCCTTGCTGCCTCCCTGATACCCCCAGTCTTACCAATCAGAATCTCTCCAGGCCATATTGACTAGACACCCAATCCCAGCAGACGTGGTATAAGCTGGGTGGACTCACCCTTTCCTTTCACTGTTTGCACAGGACCAGCAAGTCAGCTTGAGCCTCATGTAGGAGGCAGTTACAGGTAACATATGAGGAAAGGCTGGATGGCTTCACAACAGCTTGTATATTCAACACTGACCCTGCTCTGATGCATGGGTACGGTATGTTTCCCAGGCAGAGGCTTTAGAACTGGGCATTCTGCCTTTCCTATGGGCATGGCCCACTGTTGCTGCAACGTCCAGCCAGGTGGCTCGGTCTAAGCTCCCGTTTGTGTGAAGCTGAGAGCTGAAGCCAAGTAATGACTTCCACCTGTTGTACAGAAGGTCAGGATGGGTAACCTCACAACCTAGATTTCAGATGTTTGTTAGTTCAACTGTCAAACTGCTGCCCAGGTGCAAACGGAGCAACTATGTAAGAAGACCTCTAAGACAACAAAAATGTAAATCTTGGGAATGAAGACATAGGTCACCATTAAAATTCCCTTTATGATCCTGATGTGGAGGGCCTAAGTTATTGTCATATTTCAAATGTGTTAAAGCTTTAATGGACTGGGGCGCACAGATAAATCCCATATTTAATCTCTCTTCTCTTACATTTCCATATTTTTTACAGCTGTTGCCAGCGTGAATATCATCCCCTATAAAAGTGGAGTAATTTCAAGAACTGTCATAAAGGCTGAATACTTCACCCATACTTTACCTTTTTATTGGGCAGTTTTGTTATACCAGGTAGAAAGGCACTTGGACATTTCCTGTTTTCACTGGAGCAATGAGTGTGAGCATATCAGAATATCAAGTGATATCTTAAAAGAATGTATGAAAACACAGAACTCTAAGTATTTTAACCAGGTTATTACTTGAATAATACTTTTTTAAAAAAAAACAGGTATCATCAATAAGAACATTGTAAACTATGCTTACACAGCAGCAAATATGCAAATCCTCATAGTCACTAAGGTAAGTTGTCTAATACCAAATCGTTTGATTGTGTCATTGATTTTTATATGACCCAGTGCCCACTACATAGGCATTGGTGAATGAGGTAGTATTTGGTGTGCTGCTGATGTAACTTGGTTCTGATACCATTTGATAGTTGATAATAGATGATCTGAGTCTGAAAAGGGAACAATGATCATATTTATGGTTTGCAGGTGAAAGAGTAAGTTTAGACCACAAGAGGTTAAGAAATCAACGTGTTCACTTTATTCTGTGACATATGTAGTTTTCCAAGAAAACAATAAATTTCCCTAGGGGTGAACAGGAGTCCTGTTCTGTGCTTGTGCCAAGGCTCCTGGGTGCTTGGCCTGGAGGAGGGTTTTGTCCCTGAGGAGCCACTCTGGGAGATCTCCAGGGCATGTGGCACTCAGGCTTTGTGGTGAATGCCTTCTGCTCATGGGCATAACCAGTCATGCTGGGCTGGAAGACCTCCTGACCATTAAAGACAATGTGCTTCTTGTTTTAAACAAAACAGTGGGTGGACATTTACCTATTTTAATTTGACTACTTAAGTGTTACAGAAATATCCCTTTGAAGTGAACATGGGGAAACCTGCATAAGACAGTGGGAGACTGAGGTGCTGTGAATCACCCACATGTGAACTAAGTGTGGAAATTCAGGAGGTCAGAGCACCCCACCTGCCCCTCCAGCCCTGGACAGCAGCCACATGGGGAGGAAATAGGCTGCGGTGATAAGTGTTAACATAATTTGAGAGTCAAATCATATTTTTTGGGTACAAGTTCTTTCATAGAACCTTAAAAGTTTTATTTATTTGGTTTTTGCAGAAGGAGAAAGTTGGCAGGGGTGTTGCTTTTCTGATTTTATGGCTGAGAACTTGAAATTTAGATAACTTAATGTCTTAAAGCCACAGGGCTACTAATTAGTAAATGTGGGACCAGACTTCAGATTTTTCTCTTTTCTAGCCCTATATTCTTCCTTTTGCCCTAATGTAATATTACTAATGTTGATAAAATATGATATCTAACATTCATAGAATCAGGCAAAATCTAATCTTCACAATCTCACCTTTTCATCACTGTAAGTCTACAGAATGGGTGTTATCATTGTCCCCCTTCTACAGATAGATAAATTGAGGTACAGAATCAAGTATGGCAAACCACTAGTGGTTGTAAAACACTTCAGGGTGAAGGAAGGAAAAGTTGCTCTCAAGGAGTTTATAATCACATCAAGGCAGGGAATTATGTGTGTATAAAAGACAACAACAATAATATATATATATATATTAAAGATTTATTTATTTATTTGAAAGGCAGAGTTACAGAGAGGCAGTGGTCTTCCATCCACTGGTTCACTCCCCAAATGGCCACAGTGGCTGGAGCTGCGTTGATCCAAAGCCAAGAGTGAGTGCAGGGGCCCTAGCCCTTGGGCCATCTTCCACTGCTTTCCCAGGCCATAGCAGAGAGCTATTGGAAGTGGAACAGCCAGTCTTGAAGCAGCGCCCCATATGGGATGCCAGCACTGCAGGCAGTGGCTTTACTCATTATGCTACAGTGCCAGCCCTAATAATAATATATTTTAATAATAGTTTGACAGCAGGTGTAGTATCACAGAGCAGTTGTGGATTGTAGAATGGAAATCGCTGGGAAATAAATACTGCAAGAGCTAGAAAGGAGGAGGAGAGGCAGTTAGTGCTCAGGACTGGGGAGCCCAGGTGGAGTTTGAGCTGCACCAGGAAGGGCCAGTGAAGGGAGCTAGGGAGCCCCTCTAGGAAGAGAACAGTGTGAGCAAGTCACAGAGCACAGTGCACCCCATGGGGCTTTCTGAGTCTCTCAGAGCTGCCTAGACTTTCCTCTGCTCTGTGGAGGACATTTGTTTCCACCATTTCATAGCTTCGGATGGAAAGATAAGTGAAGAACAAATTTTGAAGGCTCATTGTTTAACAGAGTAAGTAACAAATTAGAATGGGCATACTTTTAATTATCAGTAGTTTTGCATAAGCAAATGCAACTTGGAAGTCTTTTCTTATAGTGGGTGGGCTTGATGGAAAATAAAGCTCTTTAGGCCGGCGCCGCGGCCCACTAGGCTAATCCTCCGCCTTGCGGCGCCGGCACACCGGGTTCTAGTCCCGGTCGGGGCACCGATCCTGTCCCGGTTTGCCCCTCTTCCAGGCCAGCTCTCTGCTGTGGCCAGGGAGTGCAGTGGAGGATGGCCCAAGTCCTTGGGCCCTGCACCCCATGGGAGACCAGGATAAGCACCTGGCTCCTGCCATTGGATCAGCGCGGTGCGCCGGCCGCAGCGCATCTACCACGGGGCCATTGGAGGGTGAACCAACGGCAAAAGGAAGACCTTTCTCTCTGTCTCTCTGTCACTGTCCACTCTGCCTGTCAAAAAAAAAAAAAAAAAAAAAACTGAAAATAAAGCTCTTTAGTAGGTCCTATCTCTCTGTTAAGGGTAACTAGGGGCCATGCATTAGGCGATGTGTGGCCCAATCCCCCCACATCACTTGAAATGCTCTTTGGTAAGCTCTGCTCCTCTGTGAGTCAGGGAAAGAAGATGTTTCAGAGCTCCCAATTCTCTAAGCTCCCATTTTTCTTTTCCTGATCAAATTTACCCTGGTCTGGCAAACTTCACTTCCAATGGTTTATTTTCATTATTACAGCTAAACACCTAAGATGAGCTACTTATAAAGGAAGGGGATTTGTTTTGCCTCGTGGTTTTGAAGGTTCACAGTCCAAGATCAGCCAACTCTACTGGTTCAGTTCTCTGATGAGGCTGGAGGCTGATAGTTGTGGAGCATGTGCACAGGAGCAATCTCATGTTGTGTCAGTGTGGATGTGGTCGTTCCTTATAAAGCCACCCTGATGGGGGCCCCACCCTAACATCCTCTTACAATCTAATCAGTGTCTACAAGCTGCATCTTTAGGTACCACAATTGAATTAAGTATCTACCTTTAACTTGTTAAACATTAATCCATTAATCATTAACATAAGATTTGAGGATCTAGCCTTCAACACATGGGCCTTTGGGGGACACTCAAACTACTATCCAAACCACTGGAAAGGGAAAAGTGTGAGATATGAAATTGTCGGATTTCTCTGTGAGGCCTCTGAATGAGCCCTTTCATGAGCTTTCATGGTTCAACCAAAACACATCAGCAGTCGTTTTCAAGCTCTGGACTAAAGTTCTGGGAGACAATTGGTAGTCTCCTATTTTGCTTCTTTGTAGAAAGTGCTGAGAATGTTTTACAATTAGAAGGGACAGGAACTCTAACCCATGTTCTAATAATTTTATGCATGTGGTGGAAGAGCCTGTCCTTAGAGAAAGTCAGACTTAAGAGGACAACCCTAGTATTTGACTCTTAGCTCAGAGTTGATGGCAAATAGTCTGTCTGCATTTGTCCCTAGAATGTTTATGTCTCTGAGGACAGAATATGTACATACTCATTTTTCTAGGTGTGGCTTGGCCTGGGGACCACTTGGCCTGATAGCAAAAGCATGGGCAAATAGGGGTCACTAAGCATACTCTGTACAACACCCAACTGTTAGGGAACTTTAGGTCCTTGTTTTCTGAGTCTTCTTAAGGACGTTTTTAAAGACATTTTAGGATCACAGCAAAATTGAGGTGTCTACAGAGATTTCCTATAGACTCTGCCTACTCTCTATATGCACTGTTTCTCCTATCGTTGACATCCCCACTAGGGCAGCCCTTTTGTTACCAATGATGAGCCTGAATTAACACATCACTGCCACTCAGGACCCACAGTATCTATTAGGGTTTGCTCTTGGCATAAATTATATGGATCTGGGCAAAGGTATAATGACATGTAGCCAACCTTGTAGTATCATACAGAGAAGTTTCACTGCCCTAAAACTGAATTCATTGAGAACATTCATTGTTGGTGGGAATCAAAATGGTATAGCCACTTTAGAATGGCTTGGAGGTTTCTTTCAGAACTAAACATACTCCTGTACAATCCAGCAATCATCCTCCTTGGTATTTACTCAAAGGAGCTGAAAAATAATGTCTACACAAAATCCTGCACATGGATGTTTGCTAAGCTTTTAATGTAAGTGACTTGATAGAGTATGGATATCTCTGACTTTGACCATACTCCTGATACCTATTCTTTGTTCTGTATTCATTGACCACCTGGAGCCTGGGTTCTGTGGAGGAAACATGAAGATTCTGATTTCAGTCATTTGCCATCCCCTGTAAGATTCCAGCCAGTGACAAAAACTCGATAGTCTTAGGGATGTCACGTAGAGGAACAAAGCAGTAGTGTCATTTTGTTAATGTCAGATATAAATATCTTTATGAACCTTATATGTCTGGATTCATTAGCCATTTAATGAATTTGATGCACAGATGTTCAGGAAATTAGAAGCAACTGACTTCACTGGGAAATTATAGCAAGCCTGGTGCCATCCAAGATATCAAAAACACGCTGTTCCTACAATCTGCCAAGAAATCAGGTACAGTAATGGTTCTGTGTTATATATAAGCTCACTATTAACACTCAATAAATGTTAATTGTATAATAATAAAAAATAGTGAGCAGGACTCTCCTCAGTGGAGATTAGGCTGTAGTTATAAAGGGATGCCCTCTGTATTCAGAATATATCTTTCCCTTGACTTTCCATTGTAATCACATGATGGAAGATAAAAACATTGAGAAAGAGCTAATTGGAGTCTATTAGACTGAAATTATTGAGTCACAAGAAGTGAATTTCAGTTACAGAATTGTCCACTGAAACAACTGTCAGATGTTTCTGTTTGCTCTGCCACTCACCTTAGGTTCACAGGCAAGCAGGAGTGATGGCAAGTGGTTTAAGAGAAAGTGTGGAGGCAAGCCAGATGGGATATGGAGGCTGTGACTGTGTTGGGAAAGCCACTGAAAGCCTAGTGGCTGGCCCCACTTGCCAGCTATTTGTCCTGCTTTGTGGGTAACTTTGTCACATTATGTTTTGGAGACAGTATGGAGGGAAAAAAATGTGCCAAATAATTCTAAGACATTTGGGAATATTCTTGCTTGGCAGTAGAATGTTGGTAAATGTGTAAGAACTGTGTCTCTATCTCTTTTTTTCAAAAAGCCTTGATTTGTAGCATTCGCCAGTTTCCATGGTGTAAGTATTTTCAACTTGGCCAGTGCCACACTATTAACATGACAACAACTAGTTCACACACAAGCTTTCTGAAAATCTAACTATCAGCTCTTGCAAACTGATATAAGCCACCCCCACCAAAACCCTGGTCCTTAGTATTATGATGATAGACACAGGTGGCATGTGCAAAATGGGAATAATATCAATCACAGATTTTGATAGTAGCACAAAGCAGGTAACAACTGTAGGAGGCTCAGCAAGGTTCTTGGTGTACAAGTACCTAAAATGGTAGTTGTTAATATTAGTATATACTGCTATTAAATGTATTAGTACCCACACCTATCTACAAGTATTATGATTATCAGGGACTGTGAATTTTTTTATCTATCATTTCTTCCAGCATGTGAAATTCATATCTTAATATTCACCAGATATTTATGGCAGTGGACTTACAGAAGAGTGACTCACAAATATACTGACAAAGAAATGCCTGTGGTGGATTTCTGTGAGGGGAATGACAGTTACTGTCATGTTGTTTTAAAGATGGTATCTTTGGTGTGCAGAATACTGTGCTGTCTTCTTCCGTGGTGAGGTGCTGCTAGCTTTTATCTAAATAAACAAACAAATGAATAACCCTACACACCATGCAGTCTTTTGAAATAAGATGGACATAAATAACAGTGACAGGTGCAAACTTGGCCAGGTGTCCTGCTTCACACAGGGCTGACTGGCCCAAGTTTGCACACCCAGCTTGGAGGGAGTGGAGTGTCTGGGATGAGCTACCAGGTACGTCCCTATCTATACCACATCCTTCTCCCCACCCAACAGAGAGCAGCCTGCCAAAGGGAAGTTCAGAGATAACAGAGCTTCTTTCCCAAGGAAATGATGGAAATCTAATTCTATTGCCCTGTATCTCCCTTTCTCAGCCACTTAAAATGGTAATGGCCCTAGCTTCTGCACATGCTCTGAATCACTTCATGGTGTTAAAATGCTCTGAGTGACAACTGATGGAGGGCGTGAGCATGTGACTTTGTAAAACAGGGAGTCTAGGTAAGGGAAAGAAATTCTGAGTATCCCCATTCATTTTGCCATACGCCATTAGGAATCCCAAATAATTCCTTGGCTTTCTGCTTCCCGCCATCATCTGGAAAAGCCTGTCTGCTGTCACCACATTCTAACATGCACTGCTCAGGACCCTGTTTTTTCCCATTGCTGTTTATTATAATATCACTAATTCTAATCTGATTCGGATTCAGAGAGCTCTCTCTTTATAGTGTGAAAGCATTTTGGCAGCCGTTGAATGTATGGGAAGGGATCATGAACAATCACACACACAAAGAAACTGCAAATTAGAGCTTATATTCCTTATATCTTCCCAGGGCTGATTGAAGTGAGACAACTCCACAAACCATGCATTTTAAAGAACATTTGCAGGGTGAATATATTACAAATATGGCTAGGAAGTGGGCTGCAGTATATCTTCAAAAGTGACTGATTTAAACCCAAACTTAATGTATTTTGGAGGCCAGCAATAATTTGACTTGCTGAGTGGATGGAATTTATGGGTATAATGCAGTGCAAATAAAAACATCCTCTCTCAGTAATAAAGGTGTGTGCTATGTCCACGCTGGGAAATACAGCTTTCCTTACCTCTGTCTCCTGGGGAGAACTCGTGGGAATAGCTAAGGCAGATCCAATGCCTTTCTTTGTGGCCTTATGGAAATATCAAGCTTTATTTCTGTATTTAAGTGAGTTTATAGTGCCATCGCTGGATCTGTGCTTTTGTGTTTGAGAACCAAATAAATATGAGAAACCTAGCCATGCATCCCTGGGCTGTAAGTATTTTCTAATGAGGTGATGTGGACCAGAGTGAAGGAAAAGTACAGGGGAGACCACAGTTTGGGATATAGATGTTCCTGCCCACCCCTTGCAGGTATGAGCCAATGTGTAAGGAGCCCACTCACAAATCACTTCCAACTTTAGGAATTTCCTGTGTATTATTTTTGTTTTTTATTTATGTGCGTGGGGCAGAGAGAGCAAGTGAGCAAACGAGCTCCCGTCTATTGTCCACTTCCCAAATGTGGCAACAGCCAGGGTTAGGCTGAGTCAGGCCGAATCTGGCACTTAGGAACTCAGTGCAGGTTCTCCACGTGGGACCCAACCAGTTGGTCCATCACCTTCTGCCCCTTATGGTCTGTATTAGGAGGAAGCTGGAGTCAGGAGCCAGCACTCAACCCAGGCAGCCTGACATGGGATGCAGGCGTCCTAATTGGTGTCAACTGCAAGGCTAAAGGCCCATTCAGATTTCCTATCTCTTGCTTGTGTGCTTCTGACCCTGGGGAAGAAACTTCTCACAGTGCACGTGTGGCCATTGTCCATGATACGCCAGATTTGAGGTTGGAATATAGGAAGTAATACGTTTCTGTGGATGAATTGTCACAAAATGAATCAAACAAAGCACAATCCTCAGATTCCCCAGTTTCGTCCTTGTCCTCTGCCACATCCCTAACTACTCCCCTACCCCCCACCCCCACGGGCTCTTCCAGTCCTTTGGGAAGATGAGGTCTGAGAAGGCTGATAGAGGCACTTGAGCAGGTTGTCATGACTGCCTGGGCCTCTGTTACTCCACTCGTGAAGGACCTGAAAGCTGCAGGATGAGAATCTCTACCCTCAGATCTATAAAAATGATGATGTGATGGAATGCAATGCTGCCAGAGGCTAGGGGGATCCACAGGACATCAAAACAATCATGGTTTCCATGTTTGCAAATAAGGCAGGGATAGAATGAGATAGAATCCTGTCAATGATCTTTTTTTTTTTTTTTTCTTTTTGACAGGCAGAGTGGACAGTGAGAGAGAGAGACAGAGAAAGGTCTTCCTTTTTGCCGTTGGTTCACCCTCCAATGGCCGCTGCGGCCGGCGCATCTCGCTGATCCGAAGCCAGGAGCCAGGTGCTTTTCCTGGTCTCCAATGCGGGTGCAGGGCCCAAGGACTTGGGCCATCCTCCACTGCCTTCCCGGGCCATAGCAGAGAGCTGGCCTGGAAGAGGGGCAACCGGGATAGAATCCGGCGCCCCAACCGGGACTAGAACCCGGTGTGCCGGTGCTGCAAGGTGGAGGATTAGCCTGTTAAGCCACGGCGCCAGCCTCAATGATCTTTTTATTTCCTAAGATTCTTCTAGCATAAATTGCAGCTTTTGGAGAAAACATATTCCTGGCTCCAATTCAATGACATTATACTTTTCTGAGAAAAACCATAAAAATTTTGCAAGTCAGTATTTTTTTCAGATGTCTAGAAGAAATAAATGTTGGGGTATGTATAACCGCACTCCTGCTATGCACTACAGAGGTTGAGGTTAAGGTTAGCAGAAGCAGACTTCCTAAAGGGGAAAGTTAAAGGTGGAAAGTGATATTAGAAAAATATGTGGGATGATGTGAAATCATGATATATTGAATTGGGCAACCTATCGAAAAGTTCAGAGTTAGTTCAGATTTCCTTTGAAATGTCTTTGCTTATTTTCTATTGCATGTATATTATTCTGTTAATCAATAAATCAGTCAGAACTTATAGCATCTCTTCATTGTTTAAATTCATTGTGGGTGTCTGGGGCAATCTAGTGATAGTCCTACAGAAAAGTTACAGCTTTTAAACTGTCAAGAAAGTTCTTGAGAGGTGGTGAAATGGGGTTATTTTCAGATAATTATGGCTTTAGCAGAGGTAATACTGTGGATTTTTTCAACTGGCATTCTAACGGAGTGTATGACCTAAAGGTGTGCACTGCCAGCCCTTTGGGTCTGTCACCTGTATGTTTAAACCCTAATCTGGTTCTGTGTTCCAGAAGGCTACACATGCCAATAGCAACCCCATACTGCAAGCTCAAGCAGGTTGATGCAGGGACATTTGTTGAAGTCTCTTGCTCTAGGCCACTAATAATTCTTTCCAAATCTTACCTTATGTTCCTTTTCCTATTTCTGCAAAATTTGGGTAATCCAAACCAACAGGATTTTGCTCTTCAGAGATCTTTCAACCCTTGTCCAGGATGAGATTCAATTTGGAAGGAATATTAATATGGCCCAGAATTTGATACTATTTAGACTTCTTAAAGGTCATGCAAAATGTGTATTACAAATTTCAAATTTTTTTGAAACAAAGTAAGCTTTTAATTGCATTTTTTTCTCAAACTTTTTGAAGTCCCCTTGTAGGGGTCAATAGTGCTGGAAGACCTGGGAGAGGACATAGCAACTACTCACCTGTGGTGGGGTCTTCTTGCTTTTTGGATTGAACTATAATTTGGCATTTTTAGGATAATTTCTCCAAAACCTGGGAGGAATTTGCTCTATTTGAGATCGCTAGCTGATCCTTGCTATCTGAAACTTCCCGTATCTGACAGGGAGCATTGCTCTGTACTTCTCACTGGTGCTGGAGTTTTGCTAGGATGTAGTGCTTAACGGGTGTTTATCATAGGCTGCCTTACAAGGTATTTGTTGGAGAGCTGCAGTGAAAACTCAAGTACAAGAGGTATGGTTGGCACAAGACCTTGGTTCTCATTCTATTCCACTGATTAATATGGCTGTTATTATAACCACTTGATTTTTCTCACCTGTAAAATGGAAATGAAAGTAACACCTCCTCTACTGTCACCAAGTAGAGTAGGTTTAACCTTGTGTTCCAAGGTTAAACTCCCTTATTCCCAATCTCCCTGCATGGTGAATAATATTATAGCCAAGATTTACAATTTTATCCCGTTTATTTCCTTTCTCTTTTAAATAGCAAGAGTTCTCATTTATCAAGCACCTGCTTGGTGCCAAGTACCCTCGTGCTGTCATTGATTACTAGCCATCACAGGTATGTTTCAGATTGGGGATCATTAATTCAGGCTTACAAGCTCTGAGGGCTGAACACTCAACCTGTTCTCACCCAAGGGTATGGGATGAGGCCCACCAGAAGCATCTGACTCCAAGATCCATGGTTTCAGTGATGTCACCGACCTACCTAAACCATTCTCTGTATTCTGTCAAAGCAGATCTGCTCCAATTACACTCTAAGAGATCTCAAAACCTGGAATACTGCCATGTTGTTTTGAACTTTAGGTAGATAATGAAAAAGTTCATCAACAAAGTGTTCTTTCAAATTTAAATCAAGTTGTGCAGTTTACAAAGCATTGTCAAATATATTACCTCATTGAATGTTCCTAATCCACTGGAAGGGAAGGTGTACATTTAGAATGTGTTTGGTAGATGAGAAAGCTTTGAAATGTCACTTGCTATAACTTACCAGCAGTCAGGTAATCAGGAGGAAGCAGAAGTGGGACTTGAACCCAAGCATTTAGTATTCATTCATTGCAGCACATAGTCTCATTCACTGAGAAAAGGAGCAGAGAAAGAACCGAGATTAGGAACTTAGAGTGAGTTTGATTGTCCTGCCAGTGATGTCTGATTAGGAAGTAAGATCACTGAGTAGTGTGTGTGCACATCTTGTTTTTCCAGATTACTGAGAGAGAAAGAAACTAAAGGATTAAAGAAACAGAAGAACTTTTTGGATAAAGATCTGGAGAGTGGAAGAAATCGCATCAGGATGGCTTACTTTGCAAATACAGGGTTGAGCAGTACGAATGAGCAGGCAGTGGGAGATATCCTAAAGCTTCAACCACCTCACCTCCTTTTTAAAAAATCAGTGTTTTCATAATGCTTCCTTTAGTATACTGCAATGACATTTCTACAGACACACAATTTTAAAAAATGTCTCACTGTAGTATTAAGGAGCCATAAAATGAAAGCACTTTGGGGCCGGCGCTATGGCGAGGTCTGTTAAACCACTGCCTGCTAGTTCCTAGCATCCCATATGGGTGCCAGTTCAAGTCGTGGCTGCTCCACTTCCAATCCACCTCCCTGATAATGCACCTGGGAAGGCAGTGGATGATGATCCAAGTACCTGGGCCCATGTACCCAGATGGAAGACCCAGATGAAATTTCTGGCTCCTGGTTTCAGCCTAGCCCAACTCTGGCTGTTGAGGTTATGTGGCGGAGTGAACCAGTGGATAGAAGATCTCTCTCACTGCCTCTCCCTCTACCTGTCTGTAACTCTGCCTTTCAAATAGATAAATAAATCTGAAAAAAGAAAGCATCTATAAAATGGAATTTTTAATCATTTCAGTCTGCTTGCGCATGGCTGTAAAAGCTGTAATGAAGACATCAGGTGTTTCCCTACAAATATAGAATGTCCAAAAGTGCAGAACCTATAAATTCAGATGATGCAAATATGGTGACTCAAATGCCGTGAGTGGCACTGCCATTGACAATGTTCAAAATGATGGACATCAAATTCCACAGTACTATCTTCCTTCCATTTTCATAGTGATTGTATTTCCAGAAAATTCATGTTCCAAGCTCAAATGATTTCGAGTAGGTTTTTAACAATTTGGATGAATGTCCAGTGGTGTGTTCAAGTCATTCAGGATGCAGGACAGCTCTTTATTGAGTAGGACTGGTCTCGAGATTTGTAGGGTGTCCGGCACCCTGCCCCAGCTCTCCTCAATACTGCTGTGAGTAGGCATTGTAACAACCAAAAATACTCCTCCCTTCACATTTCTAAAATGTTTGCTTGCTCCTTCCTCTGTCGAGAACCATCCCTAAAGGGTCAAGGAATACTCTAAGGCCAGATTAAAAAGCCCTCTGTTGCCCAAGCTGGCAGGAGTGCTAGGCGCTGTGAAGTTTTGCACAAAATTCAAAGCATTTTGATTCACAGGTGGGCACCTATGAACCATTAGTAAATTGGATATAGACAATAACCCATGAATTACAGTGGAAAAAGCACTGACTAGGAATCTTAAAAAACTGGGATCCAGTTCTTTTTCTCTGTCATTAGTGGCAGTTCAAATAAAGAGGTCAGATATTTCTCCCAGCCATACTCTGTGGAAGACCCCAGCTGAGATATAGTTAATGATGGAGTCATTTCACATTGTCACCTTCATCTTTATCTGTGGGATTATCTAATGGCCTGAACTAATTTCTTTATAGAAAATTATCTCAGAGAGTGTCAGTGATTGAGATTCATGCTTACATAGCTATGTTTGGTTGAGTATAGCAACCCAAACCACAGAAAGAAGAGCCAAGCCCCTGAGCTGTCCATCATAAGGAGAAGCAGCTGCGTGTGAGCAGGTGGGCTTAGCAACAGGTCCATAGGGTGGAGACAGCAAGAAGTTTCAGGTAGACTTTCGTAGCTGTTACTCCAACCCCTCCCAAATCTGGAAATATATTTGGGGTATTTATGGGATTTTCAAAAAGTTCATGGATGAATGCATTTTTTTTTTTTGACAGGCAGAGTGGACAGAGAAAGGTCTTCCTTTGCCATTGGTTCACCCTCCAATGGCCGCCGCGGCTGGCGCACTGCACTGATCCGAAGGCAGGAACCAGGTGCTTCTCCTGGTCTCCCATGGGGTGCAGGGCCCAAGGACTTGGGCCATCCTCCATTGCACTCCCTGGCCATAGCAGAGAGCTGGCCTGGAAGAGAGGCAACTGGGACAGAATCCGGCACCCTGACCGGAACTAGAACCCAGAGTACCGGCGCCGCCAGGCGGAGGATTAGCCTAGTGAGCCGCGGTGCCGGCCTGGATATCATGAAAACATTATGCATAGATTTTTTGTACCAGAATAAATTTAGCTTTCTTTTTTAAAAAAGATTTATTTATTTGAATGTCAAAGTTAAGAAGAGAGATAGACAGAAGGACAGAAGAGACCTTCCATCCTCTCGTTTACTCTCTAGATGGCCGCAATGGCCAGGCTGTGCCAGGCCGAAAGCAGGAACTAGGAGGTTCTTCCAGGTCTCCCACATAGGTGGCAGAGACCCAAGTACTTGAGCATCTTCTACTGCTTTTCCCAGACCATTAGCAGGGAGCTGGATTGGAAGTGGAGCAGTCAGGACTTGAACCAGCGTCTATATGGGATGCTGATGTTGCAGGCAGTGGCTTTTACCCACTAAGCCACAACACTAGCCCCAACTTACCTTTAAATTTCATTCTTCCATAAACTTTTAGAAGTAACTTTGTATACCCTGAGAATAAAAGCTATTTCACTTAATTTGGAAACAATTTTTGGCTTAAACAATCCAGGGCTTTAAAAATATTTATTTATTTGAAAGTCAGAGTTACAGAGACAGAGGGAGAGAGAGAGAGAGATCTTTCATCCATTAGTTCACTCCCCAGATGGCTGCATCAGCCCAGGCTGTCCAGCAGGCAGGGACTCCATCTGGTTCTCCCACTTGGGTGGCAGAGGTCCACACACATGAACCATCTTCTGCTGCTTCCTCAGGCATATGGGCAGGAAGCTAGATCAGAACTGGAGCAGCTGGGACTCAAACTGGTGCTCATATGGGATGCTGGCATCACAGGAAGCAGCTTAATTATCTGTACCACAATACCAGCCCCACAATCCAGGTTTAGAGTCCACACCATCATGGGTCACAGAGAGGAATGTTTGTACTGTAAGCATTTTTTCATAATAGAGCAGTAACCTCTGGCAAAACTGTTGCCCAAGGGATCAGAATGGTAGTGCCTGGAGCTGCTGAGCTGCAGGTGAGAAGGCTACATAGATCATCTGAAGTCTGCTTAAGGTTCTGAAATTCTGGGCCTTCTATGCTTTATGACTGTAGACATAGATTGTGAGTGTGGAAAGTAATACCAGAGCTAGCAGAAGTTAAGGAGATGCTAAATAACATAACAGCACCCATTAGGGAGCAAACACTAACCTGTCTCAGGTGTTTAATTTAACTCTCGCTTCAAGTTGTATTTATTTCTTATGCTTAATAGGCCAATAGAATTAACAAGTGTTTTGTAAATATTTACATCTGTATTCTCATAAAGAAGTTTTTGAGTGGAGAAAAAATATTCACTGAGGTCTAATGAGGTACTTTAATTTGTGAGATGTGATAACAATTAGGAGGGGGCACGGCTAGTATTGCAGGCCTAGTAACAAAGAGGTACCAACTACTTGCTGGAGTCCATACCTTATCAATTCAGCAATATTCAAATTTAAATGCGTTGTTTTTCCTTGTTTGACTATAGTGCCTTCTAGGAAAGTTGGGTCACCCCACTACTGCCCAGGGCAATTTTCAGCATAATGGCTGCTTATAGCATCCTTTCAAGTGTCTCTGTTTCCCACATTAAAGGGAGATATCAGGTTTTTACTAGAAAGTTTGTTCCTGTGAGAGAATAAAGGAATAAAGGCAAAATAGAAAATAATTATAAAAATACGGGGACCAGTGAGGCATAGAGGGCCTCATTTTGGTGGGCCCTTAAACCAGTTTTCCCACACTATGTAGTGGCGCATTCTGTTCTCACATAGGGAATTTCAAGATACTTAATCCATCTCTTTCTAATCTATAGAGCAGTTGATTTCAGGCAATAAATTTTATAGGTGATAAATTCTCAGGTTTAACTCTTGGCCTTCCTGCACTCATGTTGGAACAGGAGCTGAGAAGTATAAAATGGACCCAAAGGCTTAGTTGACTGGTGTTTTGTTTTTTGGGGACCCTTCTAGAATTAACCCAACCTCCCCTCTCAGCACTCATGAATGCATTAAGAAGCTTTTAAAATCCATTGACATCTCTGCTACGTCCCTGCAAATGGGGAACGTGTCTCACCAAAGGCTATTACTGGCCAGAACTATTGCATAGAAAAAGCAAACCTGACTTGGGCAGGTGACTGTGAAATCAAAATTGAAAGAAGGCATCCTAGCCCTTACATAATTTGAACGTTACTACAAACATTTTATGGCCTGAAAATTACAGGCATGAATCAGTTGGTTGGGGGAGGGAGAAGTACCTTTGCCTGCTTTGGTACCATGATGAGAGCAGATTCTGGGACGGGGTGACTTGAGGTGTGTAAGTGAAGGCCACTTCCTGGTGGCACCTGAGAAGCTCACTCTTCCTGGTTTAGCCACATGGTGCCTCTTTACCTCTGGACTCCTCCAGATTGTAGACTTGGAAATATCTGTAAGTAAAATGCAGATCCGTTTCCATTTTGAAAAGTCACAAGGAGCGTGGGTAGCAGGTGGGCTTTACAGGTTGATTCTCGGTGACCTCTGATATGACCTTTTCTACCCTACAGGGTCATCTGTTGGACAGCAGGACTCTCTTGAGCCTTCTCTCGCTTTGCCTCAGGCTTTTTGATGGCCCCAACAGAGGTCAAGGAAGGGTGTGTGCTCACACCTTTCTGCTTACTATCACCTGTGGATTCGCTCTATTCAGGATTCCCTCATCCTGCCTCACTTTTTTTCTTTTTAAAAAATGCAGATGACCTAGTTTGTATAAGCTTAGAGTGGCCCAGGCCACAAAAGTTGAAGACCCATCAACTACAACCAGCGTTAAGCTCTACAGCATATCTCATTTATGAAGCTAAAGTATTATATACACATGCAAGCATACATATGTATGCATATTTAGTACACATGTGTATGGGTAGATATAGTTAGATGACACTGATATAGATATAGACATAACTGAGAACAAGAGAAATCATCTTTATATAGCTATTAACTTTGTACATGAATATCTTCAAGGTAGATCCAGAAGGTGTATTATTCCAAGTTAAGTGTGTGTAGGTGGTTCACTAATAGTTTTATTTATTCTTAATGACTCTACAATACCTAGTTGCTAATAGAAATCAAGAGTTCACAAAAGGCACTGTTTAGTTATCCTGCAGACTCGTGTCTGTGGAATGGTGCATAGTCATAAATGTACTCAGACAAGCCTTATGTCCTAGCCCAATGGAACACAATGCTGTATTTATAAGGAGAGTGTTGAGGAGAATGTCACTTACCACATCATCAGGGTCTGACTTCTAGAGACTTGTGGAGAATTCTCTCAGGTCTCAATACTGGAAGTCATTGTGCTCCTTCTGCATATCTGTTATTTTTGTTTTCCTTTGTTTTAATATCCCACATGTTGAATTATGTGACTGATTAGGGTCATCCCCCCATCCCTCTTTTGCCCTGGTTTCCAGGAAACTCAGAGTCAAATTTATGCATAGAATGTATACACAATTTTCTGCCATAGCTCAGCAAAGCAGGGTGTAAACATATAAACTGGAAAATTGGCAAATGTATGGTAAAAGAGACAAGGGGGAAAACATAAAGTGGGAGTAAAGACCACTTCTTTCTTGAACTCCCTATTCCACATGGCAAGTGACACCGCCTGCTAGAACATAAATTCTTCAGGGATCAGCCCCTAGCCTGCTCCACCTGTGTCTCGGTATTCAGAATGACTCCTGGCATGCAAGGGTACTCAATAAATGTTTTCTGTATAAACAAGGAAAGTTCATCTCCGAACATGAGCAATGTTTATGACTAGGAAGACTGTGCTGAAGTCTCAGTTGATTTAAAAAAAGGATTTGAGATCCAGACTGATTTTAATACAACTTTTAGACCTTACCTAGATTGATTTTTTACTTATTTTTATTTTTAAGCTATCTGGACAAGGTTTTAAAAAATCAATAGCTAAGTGAGGAGAACATCCTTTTTCCTTATATCAGGAAGAGCTTCTTTCAAGCAAGTGGATGAATTTGTTATTGCCTGACAAGAGTCATTCACCAAGCCATAATTTCTCAATTATGGTAATAAAAAAGTTAGTGCTCTTATCCATGTCTTGAAACAGATTTCATTCATAGATATATCCTCTTATTTGGTGTGTAGCCATGTTATTCAAGTGAAGTTTTATAACTTCACTGAAAAAATGAACTTCCACTGTCACAAAAATAGCTGTGCTGTGGCCAGTGTCACCACAGTGAGCGGGTTGATTCTGTGTATTCAATTCTGTTTTTGAATATGTAGGGACAGATATAATACCTTGAGGGACTCTGTGGATTGAAGTTCTTGACAAATCAGTCCAAGGGTAGCGATAATTGGCATGTATTTTCATTCAGATGAGTGATAAATGTGTAAATTATGGTGTTTTCCAACACAGCATTTTTTCACTTATGTATTTATAAGGATAACATTTATTTTCTGAAAGAAATGTAGTGGGGCAATATGTTTCACTGTCTGTAAAAAGAGAAGGTTGGACGAGACCATACAAAGATCGCTTCCAAAGAAGACTGAATGAAGCATCCAGAGACAAGGGAAATATTACATTGGATGAAGAGCTTACAATGCATTCTGCTTGGCATTGCTTTTATTTTCATTACTCCTCCAAGTGGGTTGGAAATCCAATCTCCAGGAGAAAGAGGGGATTGAGCCATGATTTTCCCTAGAGTTTAGACCTGCTCTTTCTTTACTTTTGTATCTTCAGTTGTTTGGAGAGAACCATCTTTTCAGCTGGGCCAATAGGATCATTAATGGAAAACAGTGTTGTGCACCAGTGGATCTTTACTTCTTGATCAATAGTTATTTACTTCTGAGGGGTCACAGCTTGGTTAATATAGCTGAATAATTTTATTGATAGATAACATAACAATGAAAAATAAAGTTTAAAATAGAAGATGAATGAATATAGCACTTTCTTCAGGCATGAATATTATTATTTGAAAACCGTAATAGCTGCTGGAATGTTGAAAGGGCAGACAACAAAAGCATTGAATAATTGTCCTAGGACTATAATCAGACTTCCATTATTGACCTCTGTTAATATTCTACTGTAACTGTCTGCTAAATTGGTTCCTTGGGGCTTGAAATATACAGTGATGTTATGAGTTCCTATCGTAAATTGCCACACAGTAAAGTAGCAAGTCTCTGAAATAGTGTTGGCCCTAGTTTGATCAATACTCAATTCAAAGCAGTGCAATAGGCAACTGTTTCCATAGAAACATTGATGTCACAGAGGTTGAACAGCGGCTGTTACAACAAATCATTTCCTTTGAGCAGTTGTAATTGACTATATGTACAGTTCGCTGTCACTTGAGACCATTTACATCAGGCAAGTAACAGAACCACATTAGTTATTCCAGGAGTAAGAGGGTTAGCTCTTCCTTTTCTGACCTTACAAATACCTAGGAGGATATTGCCATAGCAACCAGCAATATAACAGGATGAACATTAAGGTTCTAGCTACTTTAATGCAGTAGGCTTCTTTTGGAAGCTGAATGGTAGTTTTAATAAAGTTTACCTCGTCGTCGCACCAACACAAATCCTCTGCAGCCCGCAGTAACGACTTGGTCCCTCTCCCACAGGCATCACCAGTAACGAAGACGTTACCATTCTATTTGCACTTCATTTCCTGTTCCTCACCTTTCATTTTCCCTTGGCATCTGGCTGCTAAAGCAGCACACATGCACATCTGGCAAAATCCGATTTGCTGAATTCAGAGTTCGGTCCTGGGGAAGCACTGAAATCGTAACGGCTTCAGACTTGAAAAGTGAGGTTATGAGAGAAAGGAACTTTTGACAGAACGTTCAGTGTTTACTTTGGCTAAATAATCTCTAAATTCTAAGAACATGAGAGAAAACCAAAGCAGATGCAAGCTTAACTTATTTCATTGTATCCCCTCAGGCTAAAATCATCACCAGAACTGAGTTTTATAATCCAGAATTCTTCACGTTATCAAACCAACTTACTTATCATAGTTTTCCTGGGGGTGGCTGTGCCCATGGACATATTTTGGAGTATCCTATCAACTTCTGGTGATATGAAGAGGTTTGTGTATTCTTTGGTAGGTTGGCAGGCAATAGATGGTATCAATGTGATTTCAAACAGTATGCCAAATCAAAGATTGTAGGCCAAAGAAAGTATTTTTAGGTTTGTGAGTTGAATCTGCCGAGACAGAATATCTAGTTTCCTGAAAATCTTGCCAGAATCTCATATGAGGTTTAAATAGCAGGAGAAAGTACCAAGAATGAGAAACTATAGTGGCATTGATATTTCGCTCATTGCCATTTGCAGTGGCGTCAGAGATGGAAGGAGTTTGCTGGGTAGTCAGGGTCTAAACCAGCATTTGCAGCCACAAACCAGAGCTTGGATTTTGTGTGCAAGCAGGCTAGAAAGAACCCACAGTGCCCGTCTCAGCCATTACTGCAGGTATGATTAGCAACACTGTCATCTTAGCGTCTCCAAGAGAGAAGGAAAATATGATCATCAATGAAGAGAGGAGGTGAACACTCTTATAGGAGATGTTTACTTGGAAAGGATTTTCCAGTGCAGACCCATGATGATCAGCCTATAGATTTTTGACCAGTCTGCCCTATTCCTCGGGGTGAATCCTCAAAGGTAATAAAATTGAATTGCAATCAGTATTCTTTGATACTAGCTTGCCACTGACTGTTATTCACCTTGAACTACAGAGCAACTATTTATAAGATAGTTTAGAGACACAAATCCTGTAAATTACTCTGTTTGGCCTTAAAAGAATGTTTGACTTGAAGCGTAGAAATGGCTATAAATCTTATAGGAATAATTTATAAGGCAACATAGTGAGCGGCAATCCTCTGGTTACAATGGATAAAAAAATAAGGCTTGAAAGGAAAAAAGTGTCCCCCCCTCGCCCCCACTCCCTCTCCCTCCAACCCCTGCCTGAGGTCAATGAACTTTTCCAGGGTTCTGCATACAGGAAATTCAGTAATGGCACCTGGATGTCCTGAGAGAGAAAGGAAACAGCTGCCCTTTGCACGTGTGCCCTTTCCTGGAGCAGCTTTTTCTCATAGCTGGCCATCTTTCCTCTGACAACAACAGAGGGAGGTTGAGTCACTCAGCCCTGGGTAGCCAGAGGGGTCTGTCAGTCCATGGGTCAGTCAACAACCAACAACCATCCACAGAGACACCTTAGACAGAAAGCTGGCTGCTGTGTGTGGTGTGTGTGTGTGTGCCTGTGAAAGAAAACGAGAAAGGAGAGAGGGAGACAGAGAAAACGAGAGGCACTGTGTGTTCTAGCTGGGTATTGTAATGCTTAGTTATGCACAAAAATATTTAGGTCAGTGTGATGTATGCACAATTTCCCTGATTTCCATATGATATTAGAGTAGCAAATCAACAAATCTTCATTTTATTAGTAAGTTCAAGGAGTCTATTTTGGATAGAAAAATGATATAGTAAGATAGACTAAGAAAGAAAATCAGGAGAAATGAATTATAATTTTAGCATCAGTCTGTACTGACTTACTGTGTTAAATTTGCTTCACGTGGAACTGAGGGCTGCCATCTCACACCATAATGATAGGTTTGCACCGTGAAATAGTGAAGCGCTATAGATGTTGAACCAGGGCTCCTGCAACCATGTTAGAGACTGCAAACCCTACCCAGTGTGTGGTGTTGAGCCTAGGGGAAAAGAAAAAGCATCTAAAATTCATGGCTTTTTTTTTTTTCACTTTGTATCTCAATACTTAAAAAAATACTGTAAAAGGAATGGAATATATCAAATGTTTTCTCAGCTCACTCGCAGCTAGTTTCTTCATGAGTGATTTAGTTTTTTATTTCCTAAACTCATAGAAAGACCACACTTCTCTATGATATTGCCCAAATGTGCTGTTAGGCTGTCTATAATCAACAATTGCTCCCTTTGAGCTTGATGAACTCTCATGGGGGTAAAAGCTACCTCATACAGTTGTTGTCAAGATTACGTAGAATAGAGCTTTTTAAAGTACAAAAGTTTTGTGAAGGGAGTAAATGAGAGTAAATAAGTATTTCTTCCGTGGTTGTGGGTCTTTTATTTCAGGGTTATTATCTGAAACATCAGTTCTTATTGTGTTGCATGGCTGGAAAAGATACGAGCTGGAAGTTGAATTTATAAAGATCTTATATCTCTTTGTTGACTAAGTCTCTAACATCCCCCCCCCCCCCTTTTCCTCTCTGTCTTAGCAGTGGGGGATGGGTGACCGCAGTCTGGTGAGGCCCCAGGTGCCTGGGTTTCTGCCAGCCCAGTGTGTGGCAGCACTCCTCGGAGACGGTGTGGAGGGCCTGGGCTGTGGTTGTGTGCTGGTGGCACGGCAGGAGGGATCCTGATGAGTAGCCTTCGAATTATTTTCTGTACAACGGACTTAGTTTTTCTGGGTTTGGCAACTTCAGTGTCTGTGGCTCCTTGGAACTAGTTTGAGCCAGTTAGTCTCTGACCTCCTGTTGCTATTGGGGCCTGCCTTCTCGCGCATGGCATCCTGACTGCTCCATCCAGGCCGTGTTTGCTCCGGTATCTGTGCCTGCTTGGAGACAAATCAGGGCTCCAGGGTGTCCCAACTGCTGCGCCCTCTTGGCCTACTTCATCTTTCTTCTGCCTTTGGTACCATAGCCCCCCATGTTACATTTTGATTTATTTTATTGTTTTTGAGAGAGAGAGAGATGCCCATTTTCTGTTCCACTCCCCCAAATGCCCACAAGAGCTGGGGCCGGGCCAGGCTGAAGCCAGGAGCTGAGAGCTCAGTCTGTTCCACATGGGTGGCAGGGACCCAACACCCAACCACCCGAGGTTGGCATCACTTGCTGTTTTCCAGACAGCGCACTCTGGAATCTGGCGTTAGGAGCTGAGCCAGACTCTGAAATGGGGTGTCAGTGTCCTAAGCGGTTTCTTAAGGGCTGTGCCAAACACTCTCCCCCTCTCCCGTATCTTAAAAGTTTTCTCCCCACCTTGGCTTCACTGGCATTTCTCTTGGTTCTTCCTCTTCCTCTCCGGCTCACCTGCCCCCACTACCCTTGGATCTTTCCTTCCCTAGAAATCAGTGCTTGTCCCCGTTCCCTCTCTGCACTCTTTCCTTAGGGGTCACACACATTCTTGTTGCTTTCATTTCCGGGTCACGGCTCCCGATTGTACAGTCCATCCTCTCAGTCTCCTTGGGTGTTGGATTCTGAGACATCTGAGTGAAGTTAACATGGGAAGCAACCCAAAGTGGGGGGGCCCTGGTGAGGGATTTCCTCAGGGTTCTTGGAGTACATGCCCGGAGCCAGGTGAGTGAGCGGCAGATGAGAAGTTTCTGAACTTCAACAGTTATCATTATGACTACTGGTGGAGTGCTATTAGTAGTAATTCTTATAGACGTGCAAATAACCTTTGAAGCAGTAGCATTTTAAGTGATTTACAAATAATACCTTAAAGAAGATGATCTTACCACGTTTTATGAATTGTTAAAGGCCTGGAAGTCCAACAGGTGCACAAAAATACTCAACATCATTAATCACCAGTGAAACAGAAATTTAAACACAATGAAAGATCACTTTAAACCTGGGAGAAAGTTTGTAAAAAAGATGAAAGACTACAAGAGTTGGTGAGACTGTGGAGGAAGTGGATATTTTGCACACAACTGGTGTGGGTGTAAGCTAGTACAGCCATGATGAAAATGGTATGGAATTCCTCAAAAAGTTAAGATTAGAACTATCATATGATCCAGCAACCCCAGGACTGGGTATATCCCCAAGGGAAAAGAAACCAGTATGTGGAAGAGGTTCTGTACTCCAGTGTTGATTGCAGCACTCTTCACATTAGTCAAGTTATAGAAACAATTTATAGAACAATTGCCCATCGGTGGATGAATCTGGATAAAGCAAGTTCAGCTTGGGGTCCCGTATTGCAATGCAGAGGGTTAAGCTCCCACCTGCAACGCTAGCATCCCACATGGGCATTGTTCCATTTCTGATCCAGTTCTGATCCAGCTCCCTGCTAATGTGTCTGGCAAAGCAGCAGCAGATGTCTGAAGTCCTTGGGTCCTTGCACCCATGTGGGAGACTCGGATGGAGTTCCAGGCTCCTGACCCAGCTCTGGCCTTTGCAGCCATTTGGGGAGTGAACCAACAGATGGAAGATCTCTCTATCTCTCCCTCTTTCTGTAACTCTGTCATTCAAGTAAATAAACAAATCTTGAAAATAAGAAAATTCAATGCAATGTATATATACCAATGGAATATGGATGAACTTGAAGAACATTATGCCATGTGAAATAAGCCAGGCACAGAAAGACAAACACTGCATGATCCCCCTCATATGTGAAATCTTAGAAAATTGAACTCATAGGAGCAGAAAGTAGAACAGTGGTAGCCAATGGCTGGGGGTGGGAGTGAGATGATTGGAGAGATGTTGTTCAAAGAATGCAAACATTTGAGTTAACAGGAGGAATAAGTTCAAGACAGTTACTGTGCAACATGGTGACTTTAGTTAATAATAAATATAGTCAATATAATACACTTGAAAATTGCTAAAGAAATGTCCAGAGGATGTAAGGAGCTGATAGCGGATCAGAGCAGAAGGCCGTGCCAGGAGAAGAACCTCCTTCCAGACAGCTGATGCAGTGACGCCAAACTCCCACGTGGAGGCGCTCCACCCTCCTCTTAACGGCTGCCCTGCCAAGGGTTTCAGCACCTGGCACTGACGGCTTCTGTCAGGTCCACCTTCCTGTGTGACATCATCAGGCTCCAGCCACAGGCCATTGTTTCCTACAGGAAGATTGGTGATTTCTCTGAACAAGGCGATCATCCTGATGAAAACGCGCAGCTCCCCTGACTGTGTTTTACAGCTCCCTTTATACTAGTTGCAGACCTGTTGAGGAGATGATGGGTTCTCAGGAGAGAGCATGTGATTGACCTAACTTGACCCAGGTTCACCCTGTTTCGAATGAGGGGTTACCCTGGGGGGTGTGGTCACTAGGGTCAGAGCAGATATTTCACAGCCTTCCGCTACATTTTAGCAAATTCAAACTACATATCATTTCTACGTTCTTCATGTGACACCTTTGGTACCGCATGTGTTAGGAAATGGGCAAAAGTTAAGTCGTTTTTTCCACTAATGGTAATGGATAATGTTTAAAATCTGAAACATGAAGGGAGCAGATACATGAGTCTAATGCTAAACCCTTCTGTATGATTGTGGGCAAGTCGCCTGAATTCATAATTAGTCTGGTGCTAGTGGCTCTGCAGCAAATCCCGAGTCAAGCATCAGCTGAGTTCAGTCTTTACTCTGTGTCAGTTGTCCTGAGCCAGTAGCACTTGATTAGAATCTTGTAAATAGCAGGGTAGGGGCAGTTAAGACGCTGGGTAGGATGCCTGCATTCCACACTGGAGTACCTGGGGTCAGTCCTGGCTCCAGTTCCTGGCTCCAGTTTTCTACCAGTGCGAACCTGGGAGGCAGCGGTGATGGTTCAAGTAACCAAGTTCCTGCCACCCACATGGCTCTGGCCCCAGCCCAACCCTGCCCTAGACACTGCAGCATTTGGGGAGGGAAACAGTAGATGCAAACTCTTTCTCTCTTCCTATGAAATAACTAAGCAATTTTTTTTTTGAAAAGGGAAAGGTAAATTATTCAAATTAAGTTGAAAAGGCTGATTGCTTTGGCTTCCAGTTAGCAGAGGTAAATCTATGGTGTTGCTGGGTGTTGCTGGGAGTGGGTCATTGGTGGTACATTTCAGTGATATTTAATTGCTCTTGTTTCTAGTCCATTGAAATGCCTTTATAATACAGATGTCCACATGATGGTTATTTGCCTGTTCAGGATGAGAAGCAAGGCTTTACAGGTCAAGGCTATTAATACAGTTTTGTTTTGTGCATGTTTTTGAAGCATGGCTGGTAATCATGACCATATAATAATATATCCCATATGAATCTAACTGCAATTGAAGAATGACCTGACAATTTGATTTAGGTATAAAAAATCTTTTACAGCTTGGCCATAAGAATGAGATGTTCTTTCCTTCCTTGAGACTTGAATGCAGCATCTCTTTGAAAAAGCCAGGTAATCTTCCCGGGGCAAAATGAACCTTCTCCAGCCCTATGTCATCTTTGCGATCCTGCCATAACAAAAAAAAAAAAAAAAAAAAAGAAGACGCATGGCAATGGAAATGTGTAATTTCAGCTGAAGCAAATTTCAGCATTGGGTATTCAGGGTAATGAAGAGAAAGCATTACAAGAAGGGGAGACACAGGGTCCTTTATTTTGTCTGAGGTTTGTTGAGCTAGTGTGGAACTTGTTCTGTTGTTTCTCAGTCAGAGGGATGGTGTGGGGATGACTTCTGTTTTCAAGGCTGCAATTGTTGGATGGGCTGTGATCTAAATATAATGCTTAAGCAGATGACTGGGAGCTAATCTGCATTACTGGTGCCAGAACAGCATTTATAGATAATTGTTCAATAATTAATGTATGGTAAGCAATGTTCTAATATTTTTCATGTGTTAACTCACTTAAGCTTCAAAAAGAAAAAAATAAGCTTACACAGTAGACATCATGTTTATACCCTTCTTGCCGGTGAAGAAACCGCAGAGAGGTTAAGTGCGGCACTGAGATCTGGTATTCAAACTCCAACAGTGTGACTTCAGAGAAACCTTTACCACCGTGCTCAACTCCCAGGAACCACTTTGGCTCGGGGAGAGTTGATTAGCCTTTCTGTCCAGTTCCTTTGTTTTTGAAGGGCTGTAATGGCACTTCCTGTCTCCCCAGTGCAGAGCAGTGTTCTGAGATTAATGGCAGTATGTGTCCATTTCAGCCTCTGTGGGTCTCTCCCTTTATGCACCAAGCTCTCTTTGAAGTCAATAAAAGGCCAATGTGTGTGTGAAGGGAAGCAGGGTCCTTGGCGGGTGAAGGGATGTGTAGATGTTGAGGGAACACACATAAATCACTTTTATTTTCTTGGAAAATGATCTATATAAACATCAAGTAGCATGAAATGCTTTGTGTTATGTTTGCAGATAAGATTATCCCATATGTTAGATTTCCCTTTGGAAGTCACAATCCAAGGTTAATTCCTCTAGGGGATAATTTTACGTTTTTTTGTGTTTGCTCCCCAGGTAATCCGCAGGCTTCTCAAGGCAGGAGTTAGGTTTGATTCATCTTTATTTTAAAGGTTATGTTATCCTCCCCTCTCCATTCCCCTCTAGCATCTACTTTGATACTTGACACATAGTACATGCTCAGTAAAGCTGAGAGAGTTGGATCTTTTTTTTCCCCCAAAGATTTATTTATTTATTTGAAAGGCAGAGTTAGGGAGAGAGAGAGAGAGAGAGAGAGAGAGAGAGAGAGAGAGAGTTTCCATCTGCTAGTTCACTCCCCAGCTAGCTGCATTGGCCAGTGCTGGGCCAGGCTGAAGCGAGGAGCTTCATCAGGGTCTCCCTGGGTGGCAGGGGTCCAAACACTTGGCCATCTTCTGCTGCTTTTCCCAGGCCATTGGCAGGGAGCTGATTAGGAAGTAGAGCAGCCGGGAGGCGCACTGTTGTCCATATTGGATTCCAGCCTCACAGGCAGTGGCTTTACCTGCTATGCACAATGCCAGGCCCAAGAGAGTTGGATTTTGTGTGGCAATTTCAGTTAGATTTATTTCATAAGAGAGGCCATTGGGAAGGATAACGACTATTCTGGCAGAATTATAATTATAGCAGTTAAAACAAATTATAAGAGGAAAATAGTATGAGGAATTGGAGTTAGGTGTTGGGAGGTATTTCTTGACCGAGAAGATGATGAAAACCTAGAAACTGTGTTCCAGGGGCAAGGTTGCTACCTTTGTTTTACAGATTTTGGATATACAGGTATTTGGGGTGAGTTAGACTTCCTTTTACCTAGGAGTAGAGGGGCTAGGGAAAAAGAGGAGGTCTCCCTGCTAGACTCAGGCTTTCTGGTGAGATCATGGAAGGAGCAAGGAACACCACTGCCTGTGGATGGAGTGCAGAAGAGCATATTGGCATACATTGCCGAGGGGTCGGCAGACGCGGTCAGTGCCATGGGAAATGACCACTGCTAAAGCGGTCCACCTTGTGAGACTCAGAGCACTCTCTCACACGGGTCTCCAAAGCAGGTCTGTTTTTCAGATGCTCACCTATCCAACATGCCCACCTAGTATAAACAGTAGTTGAGTTAGTCTAGCTTTCTGACCATTGTTGTTTTATAGTCACTTTAATCTTAAGCAAGTCAGGGAATGTAAAAGTCTATGTAGAAGCCAGTAACTACTTTCTTCCAGGAATTGATACTTAATATCCAAGAAACCGTCATCGTTAGCATTCATCATCCTTGGTGCTATTTATTTAGGACCTTGTATTTTTCCTAAAGTGAAGAAAATAATCATGGCAATTTCAACACTTAATGACAGAGATCAATGATTTTAATTTCAATTTTGTAATAAATAATCAGTAAACTAATTGATGTATTTTGTATTTGTTCTGTGAAAGTCATCATGCAAAAATAAATTCATTACTAAAATAATAACTTAAGAGTTGGGTGTGCTTCAGGATATAGGATAGGTCAACAGTAGAAACCTTATTAATCAAATAGAAAAAACATCCTGTCTTATCATAAGGCAGAAGAGCAGTCAATAAAGTTAACATTCAATCTTATTAAAACCTCCTTAAGTAGGATCAGAAAGATACTACTTTGAAATATTTTTTTTGACAGGCAAAGTGGCCAGTGAGAGAGAGAGACAGAGAGAAAGGTCTTCCTTTTCCGTTGGTTCACCCTCCAATGGCCGCCGCGGCCGGCGCACCATACTGATCGGAAGCCAGGAGCCAGGTGCTTTCTCCTGGTCTCCCATGCGGGTGCAGGGCCCAAGCACTTGGGCCATCCTCCACTGCCTTCCTGGACCACAGCAGAGAGCTGGACTGGAAGAGGAGCAACTGGGACAGAATCTAGTGCCCGACCAGTACTAGAACCCAGGGCTGCTGGCCCCGCAGGTGGAGGATTAGCCTATTGAGCCGTGGCACTGGCCTTAAAATAATTTTTAAAAAAATCATCTATCTGAAGATAATAGCTAGAGAAATTTGTATTAGGAAATGAAACAAAGCAAGGATACCCTCTTTTAACATTATTCAAACTTGGTTGACAGTCTTAGCCAATGCAATCAGACAAGTAAAGGAAATAAAAGCAATAAGTACTGGAGATAAAATAAAACATTTTTATCTTTGCAGATAGGCATCAAATAAAGAACTGCTAGAATCAGTAGGAGAGACAGAATACTGGGAGGTGATAAGTATGCAAACAGAAACCAATAGCTTTTTGAATTTTTTTTTTTTTGTATTTTTAGTTGCAAACTTCTCATGGAGCGGAATAAGAAGTTCCATGAACAATAGCAACAAAATAGGACCTTTGCAGAATTAAGCAATAAGAAAAGTACATGACCAAAATAAAAAGAAATGTATTAAACTTAACTGTAAGAAATAAACTGTAAGAAATACAGGAGGGCTTGAATAAATGGAGATTAAGAACTATAGGCATATAAATACAGATACTGAGTATCATGTTCTTGGATGGAAGGATTCAGTGTTACGAGAAAGTAAAGGTTTTTTGAAACCTGACAAAATTGACTATGTAATTCATTTGGAATAATACACGAAAATAGTCCTGAAAAAATTTAAAAAGCATTCATTAGGGAAAATTCTCTGAAAGATAAAAATATATTTTTTAAATATTTATTTATTTATTTGAAAGAGAGAGCGATATCTTCCATCCATTGATTCACTCCCCAAATGGCCACAACAGCCGGTGCTAGGCCAGGTCAAAGCCAGGAGCCAAAAAACTTCTTCAGAGTCTCCCACATGGCAGGGGCTCAAGCACTTGAGCCATCTTCTGCTGCTTTTTCCAGGCCGGTATCAGAGAGCAGAAATACACAGCTATCATAAATGCATGCACTTCACTTGTCATCTCTAGCACCTTCAGCTTCCTGTGCCTGGTCTACTTTGCAGGGCTATTCCCAGCCTCGACAGCGTATGCTTTTCCCTTTTTCTCTTTAGTTACTTCTCCTCCTGTTTTTCAGTGGCTTTTTTAGGCTTAGCTTCTGGCTTTGGAAGAGCTGCTTTATAAAGCAGACAATTTTGTGGATCTTCTTTGTGGTTCCTCCTTCACCTTGGCTTTGTCTCCTTTAGCATCCCCTTCAGTCTTTGTCATGGATGTTGTGGAAGTGGTGGCTGAACATAGGTATTGTGTGGAGGGGTGAAACAGCATACAAGCTGTCATAGTCTAGGTTCAGTCCTCCCTCTTCTTTACACTGCTCCCATTTTTTGTTATTTGAGCGACAGAGAACTCCCATCTACTGATTTACTTCCTGAGTACCCACAACTCTCAGGGTGAGTCAAGAACCAGAACTGGGAGCTGGCAACTCCATCCAGGTTTTCCAGGTAGGTGCGTTCACACAATCACGTGGTCCATCACAACTGCTTCCCAGGGTGTGATGTTATAAAGCGTCCTGGGGGAAGCTGGACCCCAGGAGCTGCCTTGTGGGTCTTATTTTTCAGGGCGTCATCAATCTGATCATCTTCAGCAACAACCTGCTCGCTCTGCCTGTGGGAGAAGTTGTTGGTCTCCCAGCAGTGGCGGGGAGGGCCATCTGCCAATGCCGGAGTCGGCTGGCTGGTCCAGGGAGGGCGGGTGCATGAGCCAGCGAGCACGTGGGATCCCAAAAATATATGTTGAAGATTCAGTAATTAGAACTGTTTGATCCTGGACAAAAGGAAGGAAGGAAGGAAGGAAGGAAGGAAGGAAGGAAGGAAGGAAGGCAGGCATCAGAAGAGAAACCTACAGAACAGTTGCAAGTAGAAGTCCTGGAGTGAATTCCTAGCTTTTGGTTTCAGCCATGTCTAGGCCTGCCCATTGTGGGCATTTGAGGAGTAAACAAGTGGATGGAAGTGCTCTCTCTCTCTCTCTCTCTCTAATTTTCCTCCCCTCCTCCATCTCTCTATACTTCTCAAATAAATAAATGAGAATTAAAATAAAAGAACTGCCTCCCTGTCCCCAGTGATGAGTCAGGAATCCAGACATAAAATTAAGCCTGGCGTATGGATCTCAATGAAGCCTTATGTTGCCTAAAGAAAACTAGGCAGCGGGCCTAAAAGCAAATCAATGCATTCATGCTGTCTTCCAGATTTGTGCTGTGGTGATTCTAATTTTGCCACCTATGATAATCAATAGAGGAGTGATTTTTGCTTTCCCTTGTCTTTATTTATGCTCTGTTTACAGATAAAAATCTATATAAAAGGAATCTATATTCTAAGATTGTTTCTCTTTTTTTTTTGTTTTCTACAGAGATTTATTTATTTGAATATTTAAAAGGCAAAGTTACAGAGAGAGAAAAAGACAGAGAGAGAAAGATTTTCCATCTGCTGATTCACTCCACAAATAGCCATAATTGCCAGGGCTGGCCAGGTTGAAGCCAGGAGCCTGGAATTCCATCTGGGTCTCCCACATGGGTGACAGGGGCCCGAGGACTTGGGCCATCTTCTTCTGCTTTCCTAATTGCATTAGCAAGGAGCTGGATCAGAAGTGGAGCATCCGAGACTCGAACTGGCTTTCATATGGGATTCCAGTATTGCAGCAGGTGGCTTAACCTGCTGTGCCACAATTCTGTCCCTAAGGTTGTCTCTTAACACGACAAAATGACCACCCAATTCAGCCTGTGGCTAAATGTTTGCAGTATTAAACTGAAGGCAGTTGTTGGTTGTTTTGGAAATCCAAGGGCATCTTGAATAATGACATTTGTTGTACTTCATCTGTGTCTGTTGGATTTTGGGATAAATAGCCTAAAAGCATCTGCTGACTGATATATTTTATCTAGATATTGAAAGAGTTAAAGGAATGTGTTTGGAGGTAGGGGATACTCAAGGTGGAGAAATGCTAATTTTAGGAACACGGCGGAAGTTTGAGGGCCTGACAATTTTGTCTAGTATGCTAGGCTGGTACACTGAAGCCAGCTTTCATGAACCAATGCAGCAAGGCCACACTGGGGCCTCTTCCTCTGACTTTGAAAACAGAGACTGCTCCGGGCCAGATATGTCAGTGTATATAGTTAACTGTTATGGATCTTACAATAAAAATTTGTTGAAGGTCATTAAACACTCATCTCTCTATGTTTATTACTTCGGTCTTTTATTTGTTGGTAGACATGGATCGTTTGATGTCAATTACCACCACACTTGGCATTTTATGCAGTAAAGGTCCTTATGGTTCTTGATGGGTAAATAAACAAGCTCGTGAAAAGCTACAGTGACAGTGGTCCTTGCAGTTCTGCTCCGTTGGCAGCCTGAAGCAAGAGAAGAGCTCCCTGCAGTTGTATCCCCTGTGAGCGATGCCATGGGCCCGAATCCACAATCCTGACCTGCTGTTGTCTGTAGTCCACGTGGCTTCCTCCTCTAATGCGGCACTGACCTTGGCAATGCAAGGTGAATTGGGATGGTCACTCCCTTTCTCCTTGTTTTAAAAAACTCATCACAAAGCACTTGTTTGTATGAGTATGGAATTTGCTTTCTCTAGTACTTTATTGAGAGAGAAATTTATCCTATTATTCAACAATTGTTCTTTCACATATTTTAGGGTTGAAGTTGAAACATTTTTTTTTTTTTTACTTTTATGGGATATTTAATTTAGAGTGGGCATCCTTGTGTCAGGCTCATTTGAAGATGTTTTAGTTTAGCTTCTTCCCCAGTTACACACATGATTAGATGTTTTCTCTTTTTCTTGCAATAGTCACTAAGCCTAAGAAACTTATGTTAACCACACTCGAAGTATATATTGTGCCAAATGGCTTTGCGCCAAGTGGTCTACCCCCATGATCTGACACCCTCATGACAACGCTACAGGCTGGGTACTACCGCAATGCCCATTTCACAGCTGGGGCATAGGAGGCAATCACCTGCTCCAAGTCACATTACTAATAGGAAACACTACAGGAATTCTAAACCAAATAGATCAGATTTGCCAGATATCGCCTGAATAGCTCAAACATTGTCATTTGCATGCTTTAGGCATCAATTGCTCTGAAAATAGTTTTAAAATATAGGATTCTCAGATAATTTTCAAATTAGAGTAAAATGTGTTTAACCCTAAAAATGCCTATCATAATCTATCATTCATTTCTGTTTTGTAAGATTCTGTAGAAACCTACTCCACTTTAGGATACTCATTATGAAACTTTAGTTATCCTTGTCCTATGGAAATAACAGAATGCTGGATAGTAGGAATTTTTGAAAAATCCAGATTGGGGATGGCGTGGTGGCATAGCTGGTGAAGCTGCTGCCTGCCATGCTGGTATCCCATGTGGTTACCGGTTTGAGTCCCAACTGCTCCACACCCATCCAGTTCCCCACTAATGCACCTGGGAAGGCAGTGGATGATGACCCGAGTACTTGGGCCCCTGCACACATGTGGGAAACCTGGAAGAAGTTGCTGGCTTCAGTCTGATCCAGCCCTGGCCATTGTGGCCATTTGAAGAGTGAACCAGTGGATGGATGGAAGACCTGTCTCTCTTACTCTATCTCTGTAACTCTGCCTTTCAAATAAATACAAATAAATCTTTTAAAAAATTCAGATAAACCCTAGCAAGCATTGTACAGAAAGAAATGTCTTTGTTTTAACATAGCTGTGAGGCTGAAGAAAGGATGAGTGGCCTTATTTCTGGTTAAAGAACTTCAGAAGCAAATGTAAGGAGCTTAATGTTGAGGAATAGGTAGCTGGTTCACATTAAAACGATTATTCATTTCCCTATTTTTTAAAACTTCATCTCATGGTGACATTTGTCATAATGTGGTTTGAAGAATCATTAGTGTGTGTTTTCGAAAGAAGAATAGGCCAGGGACCAATTTTAGCTTTATTAAATACTCACTAGCCAAAAGCTAATAATAATCTATGATGGCAAATATATAGATCATTTTGAAATTACAACGAGCAGTCAGATCATAAACTTTCTCTCTCTCCCTCTTTTTTTTTTTTTTTTTTTTTTTTTTTACAGGCAGAGTGGACAGTGAGAGAGAGACAGAGAGAAAGGTCTTCCATTTCCATTGGTTCACCCCACAATGGCTGCTGCAGCTGATCCGAAGCCAGGAGCCAGGTGCTTCTCCTGGTCTCCCATGCGGGTGCAGGGCCCAAGGACCTGGGCCATCCTCCACTGCCTTCCCGGGCCACAGCAGAGAGCTGGACTGGAAGAGGAGAAGAGGAGCAACCAGGACAGAATCTGGCGCCCCGACCGGGACTAGAACCTGGGGTGCCGGCGCCGCTAGGCGGAGGATTAGCCTATTGAGCTGTGGCGCCGGTGCGCCGGCCTAAACTTTCTCTTAAAAGGAACAATGTGGGGCCGGGTAAAGCTATGCTTGCAGTGCCAGCATCCCTTGTGGGCGCCAGTTTGTGTCCTGGCTGCTTCACTTCTGATCCAGCTCCCTGCTGATGGCCTGGGAAAAGCAGCAGAAGATGGTCCAAGTGCTTGGGCCCCTGCCACCCAGGGGGGAGACCTGAAAGGTCTGGCCCAGCACTGGCCGTTGTGGCCACTTGGGGAGTGAACCAATGGATGGAAGACCTCTCTTTCTGTCTCTCCCTCTCTCTCTATAATTCTGCCTTTCAAATAAATAAATAAATAAATATTTTTTTATAAAAAAGAACAATGCTTCTGACCATAGAAACCTTTTCTCTGATCTTATGGTAAAGCCTGGCATTTTAGGTCTCTACCCGGGAACACTCAAATACATGTTTTGTGACTTTCTCTTGAAAAGTAATTGCAGCTTCGAGAAAGCAAAATGAAGATCCAAACCCTACGCGTGTCTTTGTCCTCAGCCCTGGAACATTTCCCCCTGAAGTTAGCTGTAGCTCTTTAGTCTGTCACTGTGTTCTTATTACCCATGTCTTCAGCACTCACATTACTTAGAGTAGATTGAATTCAGAGAGTTTATAAGGTGCTGACCACCATTATCGCCTTTTATTTACAGGCATGGTTTGGCATATTTATTGGAACTGGCCATTTCATGAAAAATATTTCTCCTCTAACATTAGGTATAAAATGTTATTTGTCAACAGGTGATGAATTAATCATCATATTTAAATTCCTTTTGTGCATTTAGGCATATTAACATATCTAATGCATTTCTATTTAAAGTGTGTAAATCTTTAAGTGTAATATTCCATTACCCAACACAATTCTCTCATCCAAGTACTAACCAGGCCTGACCTGCTTAGCTTCCAAGATCAAACGAGATTGGGCTCATTCAGGGTGGTATGGCCATAGACCCAACACAATTCTCTTAACCTCTTTTATGTACACAGGAAGTTTGCATTCTTATTAAATAATTATTTTCTTTCCCAAAGTAGGAAATGAGGACCTAATATATCATGTACTATGCATTTCTCTCTGTAACAATCCATGAGTGACTTAAGCCAAAGCTTTTTAACAAGGCTGCATAGATCATATCCTAACATAAAAATGGTCATCTACAATCATTCCAATATTCAGCGAAGAAAGTCTTTAAAATGTGTAACAAGGGGCTGGCACCATGGCTCACTTGGTTAATCCTACGCCTGCGGCGCAGGAATACCATATGGGCGCCGGGTTCTAGTCCCGGTTGCTCCTCTTCCAGTCCAGCTCTCTGCTGTGGCCCAGGAGTGCAGTGGAGGATGGCCCAAGTGCTTGGGCCCTGCACCCGCATGGGAGACCAAGAGGAAGCATCTGGCTCCTGGCTTTGGATCGGCGCAGCACGCTGGCCATGGCGGCCACTTGAGGGTGAACCAAAGGAAAAGGAAGACCTTTCACTCTCTCTCTCTCTCTCTCTCTCTCTCTCTCTCTGTCTAACTCTATCTGTCAAAAACTAAAAATAAAAGAGTAAAAAAATAAAATGTGTAACAAGATATGTCTTTGTGCTCTCATCTGAAGTCTATTGCTGATTTTTTATTGTTCTCAGACAAGTTAACTTTTACACCTAACTTTCTTGATTTACAAAATAATTATAACACTGCAATGCTACAACTGTTCAATGATAATAAGAGATATTGTTTAGTTTGCTATCAAGTAAATTGGTAACAACAAATTCTAACTAAAATATATGTTTGTTTTTGGAGCATACAACTTCTCTTGTGGTGTTGTGTGCTTAAATTAACATTCCTGGGAACCACGACTTGCACTTTCTCCTCGTGGGAAGCTGGACCTATGTGAAGATGATCAGGTTGCAGTTCCAACTCACATCTAAGTTACATGAGCTTGGCAGGTCACTTAACCACTTAAGGCTGGGTTTCCTCTTTAGAAGAGAGGTTGTACAAGCAGACTTCAGTAGGAGAATTGAAAATGCATGATATGAGAAAACGATTCATGGATTTCAAAAACTTTTTGCACCGAATAAACTTATATTTTAATGCCGATTTCCATTAAAAAATAGAAATGGCAGTTTTGAAGTATGCTCATATATATGGATCCAATCCTACTTCCCACCAGATGCAAAAGTATTTTATATTTTGTAAAAGATACTTAAATGAAAGCTGTTAATCCAATTTATCTAAACATGTCATCCTTTAGAAATACTCTGTAGGAATTGTAACTAGCAGGGGCCAGCTTCTTTGTGTTTTTTTTTTTTTCTTTGTGACATGAAGATTTTATTGAGACAAATACTGTTAGAAGCAGTTTAAGGAAAGAATACTCAAGTTCCAAGTGAATGGCTGTTTGTTTAACTCAAAATTCAAGTACAAAGGGATTTGTAAAGACCCCTGGAACTGCAAGGGATTTTGACCTTAGTTGTTGATAGAAGCAGAATGACTTAGTGTAACCACTGTCTCGCAGGTCCAGAAGTTAGTTTTGATAAGTGAAACTCAAACAACAAGAAGTCAGAAAATGAAGACTGTCTAGGTGGGACAGCGGTTTCGAGTATGGGTTTTAGAATACACTAGAGCTCGATCTCAGCCCCTGCCTTGCCGTGTATTAATTGTACACGCTTGTGTAAGTTATTTAGAGGTTCTAAGCCTTAGATTCCTCATGTGTAAAATGGCCCAGCTTATGGAGGTGTCAAAAGGATTATTTGAGATAATGTTAGCTAAGTGTTAAGCAGAATCCTGGCAAGTAGAAATGCTCGCTATATATACAGTAGCTTTTTATAGTCTTTATTCTTAAGAGTCCACAGATGTCAGGGGCTGTATATGCTTTTTGCAAAGTAATTTGATACAGGAAACTTCCACAGTGACCAATCACAAGTCCCTGTAATTCTCTTTGGGCATAGGCTGGTGGAACAGAGACTAGTATTGCTGAAGTCAAGTCCACATGACCTGCTTCTGAGTGGCACAAGACTCCCTGTTTTCAATGAATTCCAATTTTCACAATTTTTTCCAAATTCCGAACTGTCTCTGTTACTGAAGCACTAAAGATGCTTCCAACAGTAAAGAAGTCCTTACTTTCCATTGACCTCTCCTATGGAAATAAAATGTTAGGAAAGATCGTTAGAAACAGAAAAATTAAACAATTATAAACATTCAATAATTTAATCTTTGAGTTTTAAACTCTGAAACTCATAGGGGTATGAATGAGGTATTCACATTTTACACAAGGTGTCCTCAGTAGTCTAGAAATGTACTTATGTGCGAAGGACACACACATTGCATGTTATTTCTGGTCACTAAAGAAGCTCTTTGTGCTGAGTGTTATATAAACCTATTTCGACAGATGAGGAAACTGGGGCTCGGAGAGTTGAACTAAATTACCCAAATTCAGATATATAAAGAGAAGGGGGTCCAGACTTTGAATGCAACGGTGTCTGAATAAAAAAAATTCATTCTACCACATAATCCCAGAGCTACATAATTCATCCAGTTCATCCAACTGATGTGGAAAAGATGCCAATTCTCCTTTGCGTTGATGTCCTAGAGTACAATGTATAGGTTGTCTATATAGCTGTGAACAGCACAGAGAACCACAGTGTGTGTTGAAGTACGCACCAGGAAAATACAACTGATAGCCCCAAATGTATAAAAGCACTTTTCTTTTCTTTTTTTTAAATTTAATGAATGCATATTTTTACATAGATACAACTGTAGGAATACAGTGGTTCTTTCCCTCATGCCCCCCATCCTGCTCCCTTCCCGCCTCCCATTCTGTCTCCCATCTCCTTCTTCATTATAGATCATTTTTAGTATGACTTTATATATAGAGGACCATCTCTATAAAAGCACTTTTCATAAGAATTAATGAAGTGGAAGGTCTGGAGTCATCCTCACAACACTACCACCCGCCACCTATAGTCTATTAGCCCACCTAGAACAATTTAAATGACACTTAAAAGGTATTACAAATGCCTTCAGTCCTTGCCACCCACATGGAGATGCAAATTGGGTTGTGGGCTGTTTGCTTCAGCCTAGCCCAGCCCTAACTGTTTTAGGTGTCTGGGAGGTGAACCAGCAGATGGAGGACCTCATCTCTCTCTGCCATTCAAATACATGAACACAGATAAATAAATGAAAAGTTTTTGAAGGTATTACATGAATAATAAAGGTATAATAAAATTATTCTTACTTATAAAATGTCAACTTACTTATAAAATGTCAAGTTTGGAATATTTGGATGAATTTTGCACCAAAGATAATCACCATGTTAACCTATCATATAGAGGGAGTGAATTAGACAAAATGACAGGGTATAAATTCTTTTCTTCCTCCCACTTGTCTCCATCAACTTGGCATTGGCATTTAGCAGGTGACACACATAGGATTTTTTCTCCTTTTTATCTTCCTTCAAGGCAACAGAGAAGGAAGAAAATGTCTCTAAAGACACTGTGTGTATTATAGCATAGAGAATCAAAGAATAACACATTGCTGCTGCCTGCCATCATTTGCCACATGACATACTGTTCACATAGTGTGATATTTCATGACTTAAAGCAAAATGAGTCTTATATTTTATAAGTGAACTACTGAAATCTGAAATCTATAATGTAGACTCTCTCTGTTCCCTTTCACATCTGCTGATCATATCACCTCTCTTGCTTCTTTCCTGGTTCATCTCAGCCCGGCTGCACTAGCAACAGCAGCTAACAGAAAAAATAACAACAGCTCACATTTGTTGGACACATTGTAATGATTTTTGTCTCATTGGCTCTCCACAAACTAATAATGAAACTATCATCCTTCCCACTTTACAGATGAAGAGACTGAGCTTGCAACTGTCCATATATTAAGCATTTAATAAATTCAGGTTGTCATTAAAATGAATTAGGTAGCACCACCTTGTTTGTCCCATGGAGCACAGTTGGAGAACCTGAACAGGATGCATAGAGCAGTTATTTAAGGACTCTGAGAAGTGAATAGCAGTAGATGAATTGGGAAACAACCCAGAATTTGAAGTGTCATTAAACTGGCCATTGTTTCCCCCTGTGGTTTGAATTCAGTTCAGCTTGAAGCGAGCCCTGTGGTGCTGACCAAACTTCAGGGAAACCCTTTATGTCTGCGTTGAGGAGCAGAAGAGGGGACTCCTAAGATTCAGAGACAATGGAAGACATCACCTATTTTTTCTTTTTACAAACATTTTTCTCCATTTTTTTTTCATCATCAAGGAATCTCATGGTACTAGTGTGAGTATGAGAGTCAAAACTTTCAGAAAGCTGAATTTTCCTCTCGTCTATAGAACTGTGGTCCTCAGATAATTTTCCTAACAAGGAAAACTGCTGTCTCTGTGGACAGATTGGAGTGACTAAAGCCTCAACTTCGCGGCTGGAGGACAGAATTACTTTCCAGGAGTTCCCAGTATCAGAAACTACTTGTAAGATTTTGAATGAAAGGAAGGAGTTTTGTAAAGTAGATACTATAAAGCTTTATAAACTCCAGGATTCACTCCTGAGCTGTGGATGTACAGGCCTATTCCCAGTCAGCATACAGAATATTTTGGGAGGGGCAGGCACTGTGGTGCAGCGGGTTAACGCCCTGGCCTGAAGCGCTGGCATCTCATATAGGCACCAGTTCTAGTCCTGGCTGCTCTTCTTCCGATCCAACTCTCTGCTATGGCCTGGGAAAGCAGTAGAAGATGGCCCAAGTCCTTGGGCCCCTGCACCCACGTGGGAGACCCGGAAGAAAATCCTGGCTCCTGGCTTCGGATCAGCGCAGCTCTGGCCATTGTGGCCATCTGGGGAGTGAACCAGCAGATTGAAGACCTCTCTCTCTCTTTTCTCTCTCTCCTCCCTCTCTCTTCCTCTCTTCTCTCTGTGTAACTCTGACTTTCAAATAAATAAATAAATCTTTAAAAAAATAACAGAATATTTTGGGAAATGAAATTGATAAATTGCGGCCCGGGTCTCAGACTGGTTACTGGGTAGCACACATACAGGATGAATCTGAAGAATATTGAAAAGCCTTTAAAAATTGGACTTAGATCGGGGCCAGCACATACGTTAATCCTCCACCTGTGGCACAAAAATCCCATGTGGGCACCAGTTCTAGTCCCGGCTGCTCCTCTTCTGATCCAGCTCTCTGCTGTGGCCTGGGAAAGCAGTAGAAGATGGCCCAAATCCTTGGGCCCCTGCACCCACGTGGGAGACCTGGAAGAAGCTCCTGGCTCCTGGCTTCGGATGGGTGCAGATCCAGCCGTTGCAGCCATTTGGAGAATGAACCAGCGGATGGAACACCATTCTCTCTGTCTCTCCCTCTCACTGTCTGTAACTCTACCTCTCAAATAAATAAATAAAATCTTTAAAAAAATTGGCCTTAGATCAAAGTCATAGCCCCCAGGAAATAAGTTGGAACTTGTACCCTGAGCTTAACCAGATTGCCCAAGAAAACAAAAGTATCAATGTTCTCTATAGGATTTCAGCGAACTCTGGAGTTTCATAACACAGCATTTAAAATATCCAGGTGTAAGCCGGCGCTGCGGCTCACTAGGCTAATCCTCCGCCTTGCGGCGCCGGCACACCGGGTTCTAGTCCCGGTCGGGGCACCGGATTCTGTCCCTGTTGCCCCTCTTCCAGGCCAGCTCTCTTCTGTGGCCAGGGAGTGCAGTGGAGGATGGCCCAAGTCCTTGGGCCCTGCACCCCATGGGAGACCAGGAGAAGCACCTGGCTCCTGCCATCGGATCAGCACGGTGCGCCGGTCGCAGCGCACCAACCGCGGCGGCCATTGGAGGGTGAACCAACGGCAAAGGAAGACCTTTCTCTCTGTCTCTCTCTCACTGTCCACTCTGCCTGTCAAAAAAAAAAAAAAAATCCAGGTGTAATTTGAAATTACTCAACATATAGTCAAAGAACCAGGGGGAAAATTTAGCCTACCTGTGAAAACACGATCAGCACATGCTAGCCCAAAGATGATACTAATGTTCTAATAATATGACAAAGATTTCAAAGCAGTTGGTATGAAAATCTTGCAACAAGTATCACAAACTCTCTTGAAATGAAGGGGAAAATAGAAAGTTGTAGCAAAGAAATAAAAGGTATAAAGAAGCATCAGGAAGACATTTTAGAATTATAAAATACAACCACTGAAAGAAACTCATTGGTGGGCTGAATGACAGAATGGAGACAACAGAGCAAAAAGTCAGTCAACTTAAAGATGCATCAGTAAAAACTGTCCAAGATGAATGACAGGGAAGAAAAGGGATAAAAGAAAAGTGAAAAGAGAGCCTTCTAGTTTCAGCTCCAATAAGTATAGAGTCTGTAAGTCATCACTCTCATTCTTAACAAGAAAATATATTCTCACAAAAGTTGAGAGATAATGGTTCCTATTAGAGGCTAGGGAAAGAGTGGGGGAAGAGGGCTGGGGAAAGGTTCATTATTGAGTTCTAAGTTATGTGAGTGAGAAGTTTTGGCGACCTATTGTAGAGCAGGGGGGTGGTAGATAATGATCACATACAGTATATTTTTTTCTAAAAAAGAAAAAGAAAAGAAAAGAAAAGTCTACCGGAGATTATTTTGAATGTTTTCACCCTGAAGAAATAATTGATGTTTGAGCAGATAGATTTGTTTACCCTGATTGGATGCCATACAATATATTATGTGTACAAAATAGCACATGATACTCCATGAATATGTATAATTTTATGTATCAACTAAAAACAAAAATAATAAAACTTAAAAAGAAGGAAAAAATATGTTGGAATGAAATTGGATCCTTTTCTTACATCATATATGAAAACCAACTCAAAATGGATTAAAGATTTGAGCAGAGGATCTAAAACTGTGAAACTACTGAAAGAAAACAGAAGAAAAGTTCCTTAGAATTGGTCTGAGCACTTGCCCCAAATGGTGGAGTTAGAAACGTGCCAGGGGATTCCAATACAATCCCATCAAGGTGGCATGTACCAATGCCATCTCACTAGTCCAAGTGATCAACTTCAGTTCACAATTGATCACATAGATAGTTCTAAGAGTCAAAGGGATCACACAAACAAGACTAGTGTCTGCTAATACTAACTGATAGAATCAAAAAGGGAGAGAACGGTCCAACATGGGAAGTGGGATACACAGCAGACTCATAGAATGGCAGATCTCCTAAATAGCACTCTGGCCTCAGAATCAGCCCTTAAGGCATTCGGATCTGGCTGAAGAGCCCATGAGAGTATTTTAGGCATGGAAAGCCAAGACACTCTGGAAAAAAAAAAGAAGAAGAAGAAGAAGGAGACCTAAATGAAAGATCTCTGTGAGTGAGATCCCAGTGGAAAGAACGGGGCCATCAAAGAAGGAGGTACGTTTCTCTGAAGGGAGGAGAGAACTTCCACTTTGACTATGATCCTGTTGGAATAAGATCGAAGTCGGTGAACCCTAAAGGCTTCCATAGCCCTGGCAACTCATGACTAGAGCCTAGGGAGATCACTGACGCCATAAACAAGAGTGTCAAATTGTTAAGTCAACAACAGGAGTCACTGTGTACTTACGTCTCATGTGGGATCTGTCCTTAATGTGTTGTCCAATGTGAAGTAATGTTATAACTAGTACTGAAACAGTATTTTTACACTTTGTGTTTCTGTCTGGGTGCAAACTGATGAAATCTTTACTTAGTATATACTGAATCGATCTTCTGTATATAAAGATAATTGAAAATGAAAAAAAAAAACAAACTTTGTTTTAAATTGGACATTGCATAGAAAATTAATTTTTAAAAAATATCATGTAGGATCTCTGTCCTTAATGTGCTGTACATTGTGATTTAATGCTATAACTAGTACTCCAACAGTATTTTTCACTTTGTGTTGCTATGTGGGTGCAAACTGTTGAAATTTTTACTTAATATATACTAAACTGATCTTCTGTATATAAAGAGAATTGAAAATGAATCTTGATGTGAATGGAAGGGGAGAGGGAGCTGGAAAGGGGAGGGTTGCAGGTGGGAGGGAAGTTATGGGGGGGGGAAGGCATTGTAATCCATAAGCTGTACTTTGGAAATTTATATTCATTAAATAAAAGTTTAAAAAAAAAAGAATTGGTTTGGGCAATACTTTTCTAGATATGATCCCAGAAGCACAGACAACCAAAGCAAAAATAGATAATAATTTATTTTAAATATTTTTGGCCATTGAAAGCAGAAATCATAATACCATCTGATATATTTTAAGTATATTATATGTAGTATATAAGCAAAGCATAGCACAAAGAAAAAGGTAAAAAGGCCCTATATTTTGGAAAGTTTCTATATTCCAGAAATAGTAAAATATTGGCTTTTAAGTAGCTGTAAAAAGTTACATATGTATTTTTAAAATTTTTATTTGTATATGTATATTATATTCCCCAAGAGCAATCACTAAAAACTTATAGAAAAAAAGTATAACAAAAAAAAAAAAGCAAAACAGCCCAGTAGATAAAGTGAAGTGGAATAGTAAAAACTGTTCAAATAATTAGAAAATGCAGGCAAGGGAAGCAGGAATGAAAATTAGAGGGAATAAACAGAAAACAAGTAATAAAAATGGCAGATTTAAACCCAAACTTAGTAATAATGTCACTAAATATAATCAAAACACATCAATAAATAAATTATCAGAATGCAAAAAAAGCCAAGAGCCAGTTATGTTCTGTTTGTAAGAAACTCACTTCAAGTATAATGATACTGGTGGCCAGGGGCAGCACTGTGGCGTAGTGAGTAAAGCAACACCAGCATCCCATAGGGGCACTGGCTCGTGTCCCCCGGCTGCTCTGCTTCTGATCCAGCTCTCTGTTAATGGCCTGGGAAAAGCAGCAGAGCATGACTAAGGTGTTTGGGCCCCTCCCACCCTCGGGGGAGGCCTGGATGAAGCTTCTGGCCCTTGGTTTTGGCCTGGCCCAGCCCTGGCTGTTAGGGCTATTTGGGGGGGGGGGGGGTGAACCAGCAGATGGAAGATCCTATATCTCTCTTTCTCTCTCTCTTTCTCTCTCTCTGTAATTATTTCAAGTGAATAAATTAATCTTAAAAAAAGATACTGGTAGGCAGAAGATAAAAGATATTTCATGCAAACACTAATGGAAAGAAATCTGATTCTTTAAAAAGGTCAGCGAAACTGGTAGATCTCTCTGACATTAGTATGACCACCAAAGAAAAAAGTTACCAATAACAAGAACAGACCTTGCAGACTTTGAAAAGATAAAAAGTGATTGTTAAATTAATAAAGTTTCTGTAAAGAAAATAATTGAGTGAAGGATAAACTTCAGAATGGGTGAAAATATTTAAAAACCTGATATATGATAAGGACTGATATGGTTTGGATACACCTTGAGTGTGTTCCCTTAAGCATCATGTGCTGGAAGCTTGGTCTCCAGTGTTACAGCATTGAGAAGGGTGCTTTGCAGTACAGTGGGATCTATGGTTCAGGACGATATATAATAGTCTACATAATAAACTGGACCAGGAGAGCTGGTAGGCTCCAAACACAAAATATAAGGGAATGGAAGGACTGATTTCTCGTAGGGCCTGCTTATGCTGTGTAGATGTGGTGAAAAATTCCATTGTGCAAGTATTATTTAAAAAAAATAAAGTATATATATTTGTACATATATATGTGTAGGTATATACATATACACAAAAATACATACAAATGGCCAATGGGTATATGAAGAGGTGCCTGTCAACACTAAAATGAGAGAAATACAAACCACAATGAGATCATCTCACAACTCTCAGAAGTGCTGTTATTGAAAAGTCAAACAACAGGCATTGACAGTCCCACTGTTGATGGGATTTAAGTTGGTACAGCCATTATGGAAAATAGTGTGGAGGCTCCTCAAAGAGCTAAAGATAGAGCTATCATGATCTAGCAGTCTCAGTCCTCGGTATTCACAGGAAGTGAAATCAGTGTATTGAAGAGAACCTACATTTCCATGTTCATTGCAGCATTCCTCTCAATGGCTAAGATATGGAATCAGCATAGGTGTCCACTGATGGGTGAATAAAGAAAATGTGGCAATTATATATAATAGAATCATTTTCAGCCTTTAGAAAGAAGGAAATCCTGTCATTGGAAAAACATGGATAAATCTGGAGGACAGCAGGCTAAGTGAAATTAGCCAGACACAGGAAGACAAATACTGCACCATTTCACTTACATGTGGAATCTAAAAAGGTAGCACTCATAGAAGCACAGTAGGATCAGTGGTTTTTGGGAGCAGAAGGTGAGAGGAAGACGAAGAGGGATGTGGGTTGTAAGATAAAAATTTTCAGTTTTAGATAAATAAGTTCTGGTTATCTAATACACAATATGATGACTATAGTCAATAATATAATATCATATACATAAAATTTGTTGAGTCTATTTTAAATGTTCTAAAGACAAAAAAATGGCATGCAATGGGCCAGCGCTTTAGTGCAGTGGCTTAAGCTGCTGCCTGTAACGTCAGCATCCCATATGGGCGCCGTTTGGAGTCCCAGCTGCTCCACTTCTGATCCAGCTTCCTGCTACTGAGCCTGAGAGAACAGCAGAGGATGACCCATGTGCTTGGGCCCCTGACCCCATGTGGGAAACCTGAACAAAGCTCCTGGCTGCTGGCTTCTGTCTGGCCCAGCCCTGACTATTGTGGCGGCCATTTGGGGAGTGAACCAGAGGATGGAGGATCTCTCTGTCTCTCTCTCTGCCTTTCAAATAAATAAAATCTTTAAAAAAGATATGCAAGATGATGCATATGTTGATTAACTCGATTGAGGGGAAAAAAGAAAATAGTATGATTTGAAGAACTGTGTGACTCCATTTTATGCTTGCTGTAAAGCTCCCAAGTGAGGATGATGTGATATTGGTGAAAGGACAGACACACAGATCAGTGGAACAGAGTGTGTAGAGAGTGTAGACCTAGATCTGTTTGAATGCAAATATCTCGTTTCTGACAATGTTTTTCCACTTTCTATTTGTATTAAAAAAATCAAATTGACAGTAATTCGACATATTTGTGGGCCACAGTGTCATCTTTCAATATGTATTCAAAGTGTGCTGACTTAACAAGAATTCCTTATGACACAATTGAACATCCATAAGCCCCCAAAAGAACCTAAACTAAAACCTTACACCTTCTACAAAAAAGACACAAATCAGCCACAGATTTAAATATAAAATTATACAACTTCCAAAAAAAAGAATTTTTTTCACTTGATGCTAAGTAGATATTCTATTGGAAAGGTAGAAAACAAAAGAAAAGAAAGAAAAAGGAATCTAACAAGCACTAGTAATTGCAACTCTCATACATTACTGATGGAAATTCAAAATATACCCTGGAGAATAGTTTGGCAGTTTCTTATAAGGTTAAATATACATTTACTATATAGTCCAACAATCCCACTCCTGAGTATTTATGTTAGAGAAATGGAAACTTATGTTCACACAAAACATAACTGTATTTATAGTCACCCCAAACTGGAGACAACCCAAATAGCCCTCAAATGGCAAAGGAGTAAAGTACATTGCAACCACGTAATGTAATACTACTGAGCACTACCAAAGGAATGAATTCCTGATGCATGTAGCCCTGTGAATGCATCCAGAAGCAGTAGGGTAAAAGGAAACAATTCAGCCCCAGAGGCTACATATTGTGTAATTCCATTTATATGGCATTCTTAATAAGCAACAACAAAAGCTATGGTGGAGGAAAGGAAAGCATCCTTGGTGGCCAGGGGTTAAGGTGGGAGCAGGATAGCATGACGGGGTACTGGGGGTGATGGGGCTGCTCTGTATTCTCATGGTGACAGCAGTCACACACAACTGTCAATTTCTTTGTGTGGTAACTTAGGAAAGAGGCATTTTTGAAAAGTATCCAGAATGGGGTTTTTCCTGCTTGGGAGCTCACATTTTTGACTTCTGAATATGTAATTCTATCTTAGAAATCTGTGAATGGGTAGATAGACACCCATGAATATTACAAAGATTGAGTGAGTGAGACAATGAATGTGAGCCATCAAAAAATGGGCTGCTTTTTTTAATTAGCAATTTATTTGAAAGAGTTATAGGGTTGGGGTGGGGGAGAGAGAGAGAGAGAGAGAGAGAGAATCTTCCTTCTGCTGGTTCACTTATCAAATGGCTGCAATGGCCAGAGCTGGGTTGAGCAGGAGCCGGGAGCCTCTTTTGGGTCTCCCATGTAGGTGCAGGGGCCCAAGGACTTGGGCCATCTTCTGCTACTTTCCCAGGCACACTAGCTGGGAGCTGGAATGGAAGTGGAGCAGCTGAGACTCGAACCAGCACCTATATGAGATACTGGCACCACAGGCAGTGACTTTACCTGCTGTGACACAGTGCTGGCCAAGTGGGGCTGGTTTTACCATTTAACCATTCCACAGTGTATACACATTTCATATTATTAGGTTGAACAGTATACTTAAAACTTTTATGTCAATTAAAAAGTAAATTTGAAAACAAAAAAAAAAATTTAAAGTCTCCCCTCTAGACTGAGTTGACCACCAATGACCAATCTGTAATCCATCATGCCTCTGTGAAGACTCCATTAAAATGCACAAGGACTGGGTTTGAGGAGGTTATACCATGGACATATATGGCGGCCACCAAGAGAGGCTATGAAACCACCATGTCCTGTCCCACACATCTTTCTCTATACAGCCCTTCAATCTGGCTGTTCTATATCCTTTTTAATTAAACCAGTATACCCAAGTGTTTCCCCAAGTTCTGCGTACTGTTCTAGCAAATTCATCACACCCAAGGAAGGGGCCATGGGAACTCCAGTTTATAGCTAGTGAGTCAGGAGTACAGGTAGCAACCTATTTCTTGTGAGTAGCATGGCCATGAGAAGGGCCAGTTTTAATGAGTCTGAGCCTTCAACCCGTGGGGTGTAAGGCTGTCTCAGTGAAGTAAAGGATACCTCACTGGGGTCCTTTGGAGGATTGTTTCATAGATGGAGGAGAAGCCCCTCTGTTTTGGTGCCTGGGGATGAAGTGGTCTGTGCTCTGTCAACAGTGTAAGAAAGAGAACTGTTTATTATCTGCAAATCCTCTGCGGTCTGGAGCTGGCTGGTGCGCCTCTTCCCTGAGGTTGCAGAGCCACCCATGCTTGTCCAAGCTCTGGCCTCACTGGTGCAGTGCAACTCTGTTCTCTCTTCTGTCTCCCTCGCCAGTCTGTGGGGGCCTCTGCAGCTGGGGCTAGGAGCTCGTCCCATATCCCCAGCCCCTAGCATGTAGGATAAACTCAATAAATATTTATTTAATGAAATTAAAGTAAAGCCACTCAAATCCTTTGGGGAAGCAAAGTAGAAGAGACCAAATAAATCCAAATGAAAGACTATCCTATTTCAGTGCTTCGTATGAGCTGATAATGATTTTTTAGGAATAACCATAAATAGCAATATGACAAACAGCTGTTCTCTGTAAAATGTGTTAACCTAATTTCAAAACGAACATCAGATACAAGTGTGGTGGGGAGTCAGATAAAAATACTCACTTATTCTAGCTGGAAACAAGAAAGCAAAACCCTGTTTTCTTCCTGTGTAGAAAAATATGAAGAGGTTAGGTTGCTTGGTTTGCAGTAAATGGAGTCTGGGAAAAGAAGGGGAGAAGGGGAAGGCAGCAGCTGGCACTTGAGGGGCAGGGGTGTCAGGGTTCTCCCCATCCCCAGCAGAGAGCAGAAGTGGCGGGTGCCACTCACCTGCTCACCAGGATTTCATTGGGTCGTTCAGTCCTGTGGGTGTGGGAGTCAGGACAGGTGTTCTCCACCCGCAAGAGAAGCCATGCAGGTGGATAAATCTTGACTTCCTCAAAGGGATTCATCTTAAGAAAAAAGCTCCGGGGGTGTTGTCTTCTGAGAGGGAAACAGTGCCAGGTTCTCAATGATGATGGGACAGAGACCACACCATCATTCAGCCATTGGCTACTCAAGCCAACCTGCCCTTTTTTTTTTTCAAATTATATATAGTATCTTTTCATATGCTTGCATTTGAATATTCCTTGATGTAGTATCTGCTCAAATGTTTTGCCCATTTAAAAAGGTATGTGGTTTTCTTATTGAGCTCTGAGAGTTCTTTATATATTGTACATACATGTTTCCTTCATGATCACGAAGCTTCTTTAGTCTGTTAACACAATGAGTTACATTAATTAAGTGTTGAAAGAAATATTACATACTTACTTTGTATGAGAGACAGAGACAGAGGGACAGATGGGGAAAGAGACAGAGAGAGGGAGGGAGATCCCATCTCCTGGTTTACTCCCTGAATGCTCACAATGGGTTGGATTGAGCTGTACCAAAGCTGGGAGCCAGGAACTCAATTTCTGTCTCCCATAGGAGTCGCAGGGACTCAACTACATAAGCCAATAAGCTACTCCTCCCCAGGGTCTGCATTAACAAAAACCTGGGATCAGGAACGGGGCCAGGACCAGAACCCAGGCAATCTAACATGTGATGTGGGCGTCTTAGTCCCTAGGCCAAACACCCACCTCACATTACTTGATTTTTGAATGTTGAACCTTCTCACATTCCCAGGATAAACAATAGTTTGTTGTGATGTGTTGTTCTTTTCATATAATGCTGAGTTAGATTTCCTAATGTTTTGATGAGGGTTTTTGTGCTTGTGTTCATGAAGGTTATTGGACAGATCACTTAATTTTAAAATAAAATGCATTCTTTTAAAAAATTATTTATTTGAAAGGCAGAGTTACAGAGAGGCAGAGACACAGAGAGAGTGGTCTTCCATCCGCTGGTTCACTCCCCGATTGGTCACAATGGCTGGAGCTGCACTGATCCGAAGCTGAGAGCCATGAGCTTCTTTCCATGCGGGTGCAGGGGCCCAAGGACTGGGGCCATCCTCCTCTGCTTTCCCAGGCCATAGCAGAGCTGGATCAGAAGTGGAGCAGCCGGGACTTGAACCAGTGCCCATATAGGATGCCAACAATGAGGCGGTGGCCTTACCCGCTATGCCATAATGTCAGCCCCAATAAAATGTATTCTAAACATAATGTGTTCTTTATGGCTATTTGCATCATTCCACTTTATGGATGTTAAATTGAGACTAGGGAAATCAAAAACTTTTCCAGAACTGGCAAATGGTAAAAGTGGGATCTGACTCAGGTAGTCTGACTTCAGTCTCTGTTCTTCACTGCTGAGACACCAAGTGAAGCTCTTGCCTGATCACCTGTCGTCAGTGCACTTTGGGGGACTTCTTCAGGAGCAGGACTTGCAACGGTAGATCAGCAAAAAGAGATGGTGTCATTGGATCATAGAGCATGGGCTCTGGCACCAAAATGCTTGAGTTCGAATCCCAGCTCTACCACTTACCAGCTGTATGCATTTCCTAATTAACCTTTCTCTGCCCAGGTTTCTCTTCCACAAAATGGAAATGGTCATAATACTCATAGTACATGTTGTGAAGATTGAGATAAAATATCTAGCACTAGAACCGCTGTGATTACAGTCATAATTAATACATACAGAAAGAGCTTGGTGATTTAATGGGATATGTTTGTCTTGAATAATCTTTGCCCACAAACTGGCTATATGGCTATGGCGTGAACCTGACTCTGAAGAGGTAATTTTGTGTGTTGTGTGATTGAGTTGCACTTCAGACTCTTGAAGATACAGCTCACAGATCGGAGCTGCAGGCAGGCAAGGACAACTTGAAAAATAAACAACTGGATGTTCTATTGAGGGTGTCCTGCTGCTCTTATATATAAAGGACAGTAACTCAGGAAAGTATAACTCAGCTTTGAGCTGGGGTCTTCCTTATTTCTCTGGGTTGACTTGAAGTCTGAATTCCAAAGTTTTTCCCAAGAGTTTGGTGAATTCCTAAGAGGAAGAAGAACGGGGAGAGGGTTTAGGTTGTTAGGGCCACCTCTGGCTGCGCCTCCTGAAATCCACACACTGCAGTTTTTAATGACATTTCTGCTCTGCATCACATGTCCCAGATGTACTCCACAGGATGGGAGCCTTTTCTTGACTTCTAGCAAAAGAAAAGAAATCCAAGACATGTTCAGTGCAGCTTACGTGGGACACAGGAGCTGTTTACATGACAGCGGGGGGAATGGTCTCAATGAATTTGTTCATCGCCTTGAGTTCCTCCACCCACCCACCTCCCCTGGCTAGAGGTCTTTTCCCAGCACTTTTCCCTTTCTCTCTCTCCTTCTCTCCCTCTCTCCTTCTCCCTCCCTCCTCCCCCCAGGAGTACTTTAGATCTTTTGCTACTTTGGCCCCTTCTAAGCCTGATTCCTTAGCGTTTCACCGTCTTCCCCTCAAAGCTTATCAAAGTGTTTTCCTAAACTGACATAATCTACTCCTTAAGAGGAATTATGGTGCCAGGTGCTTTTTTAATGAAAAAAAGTTTACTTATTTATTTTAATTTATTTGGAAAGCAGAGCAAGGGAGGGGGAAAGGAGGGAGGGAGGGAGGGAAGGAGGAACAGAGAGAGAGAGAGAAAGACAGAGAGAGACAGAAAGAAAGAGATTAATCTTCCATCCAATGGTTCACTCCCCAAATGCCTGCAACATCTGGAAGCTTGGCCAGGCAGAAGCCAGGAGCTTCATCCATGTCTCCCACATGGATGGCAGGGATCCAAATACTTGAGCTATCATCCGCTGTCTCCTGAGGGGTGCATCAGTTGGAAACTGGATAGGAAGTGGAGGTGGGATTGGGACCCAGGCACTTACATATGGAACACAGGCATCATCACAATGACCACTTAGCTCCAACTATTTTGATTAAAAAAAAAAAAAACCCTCCATCACAAAATGTGGTAATTAGAAATGCTCTGAGATGGGAAATTTTGTTATTTTCACTAATAGTATATAATGTCCTAACCTCTTGGGATAAAAACTGATTTAAACTGCCATGAAAATTTTTATTGATTTAATTGCTTTATAAACACTTCATAGAGCAGATAAACTCTGGCAGAGCACAGTGGGAAAACATGAAAATGTAATGCAATATCTAGAACATGGGAAAGAAGGATGCATCTTTTAAACCAGACACTAACTTCTCTCTGCTTCCACTCTGCATTGCCAGCAAAGAGGTGCACCCCGTGTGGTGAGCAATCTCCACCGGTTGCACAGCTTGCAGGGGGGAAGGGAGGAGATCAGATCCAGGCCTTGAAACCCGCACTGCTATGGTGGTTAAGGTGGCTTTCAGCTGGGGCCTCGGTGTTCACAGGCGCCTCTGGGGACACCGCTCCTTGGCCATTGCTTGGCGATCTGACTGCTTTTGCTCTTCTGCCTTCCCCTGTGCCTTCTAAGTGGTCACCGTTGGAAAAGAGGTCAGCGTTTGTTTAAAAGATCACGGAGAAGAGGCGCAGAGATGTGAGTGGAGACACGGAACAGCTGTTTCCAAGGGGAGAGCCCCTGAGAAGGCCAAGCTGACACTGGACAGGAGAGGGCCTCTGGGCTTTTTTCAAGGGCGGAAGGAGGAGGGGTGGGTAATGGCAGGAAAGAGGATGACGGGGCTCTGGTCAGCCTCCTTGGCTGCACACAGAAGGGGTTTTATGACTTCATGTAGATGATGCCTTTTGGAAATGAGGAGATAAAACACGCAGGTTCTCCAGGGTTCTCCCTCGTTTGTCCAGCTCACTCTACCTTCCAGGTCCCCCTCGTCTTTCTCCCCGTTAGCACTCTTTGGGCTTACTAAAACAGTGTATTTTCATTGAAAGGCAAGGCCTGGCTACTGTAAAGGCAACTGGGATTTATTCATGGTTCTTGGGAAATTATGTGGCTGGGGAGGAAAGGAAGTAGTGGGTGGGAAGCAGGGGCCTGACCCCTGTGGGCCCTGCCTTGAGGGAAGCCCCACGCATTTCTTAGTTGTTCTTGGTAAGGGCCAAGCCGTGTGTTTCAGGGCCGCTCACCAGCACCCCACCCCTCCAGCCTCAGTTTAACTACAGAGGGTGCTTTTGCCTTAGTGCACCCGGTGTCCTCTGTCCTAACAGAAACTTCCCTTGGGACTCGTCTGTTTGAATAAAAACTTGATAGCGTTATTTTCACTGGGTTACTGTGTAAAGTTCCGTGAAAGAAAATGCCATTTTGCATGTATTTCCATGTTAGAGGTACTAACTCATATGGATTTGAGACCACTGAATCTATACTAAATGGCAATTCTTCCCTGCAGGGCCTGTGTGTTCTTGTTGAAGGACAGACCAGAAAGTGATCGCGCACAGAGTGCGGGAATGCATGGAAGGCGATTCCGCCACCTCTTACCAGCCATGCTCCTGCTCCCTTCTCCTTTCTTAACTCCTCTCTGTACAACCTTCGCTGGAACATTTTCTCCCAGGCTGGTAATGCCAAGGAGACACAAGTAGGTCCCCCTCTCAGTGCACGACTCGGGAAGCAGAATTCTCCGTGTTTATATATTTTCAAAATCAGGACCTCCTATTTCTAAATGCCAGCGGTTTGTCTTCCCTTCGGCTACCTTGAGTTCCCCTGCAAATGCCACTGTGGGCATCTCAGAGAAAACACCCTTCGAGCTCCCTCTAACTATTCTGAATGATCCATGGTGTGTCCTTTTGCTTTATTCCAGTGGATGTGTTCCAGCTACTGCCAGGCTGCCTGTCCATCCCCACCTGTGGCCTCAGCTTACTGAGTTCCTTTTCTGTTTAGTGTTTAATAGGCTCAGGTCATTCTTGATTTCAGCAGCACCTTGAAAGCCTGCGACATGTAGGCTGAAGCAATCTTAAAAACAGAGAACCCAGCTAGAGCAGTCCAGGGTGAAGATCACAGTAACAGCTCATTTCCAACAACTAATTGGACAAAATTTGCAGTGCTGGTACCGTAACAACAATAGCTAACTTCAGCGAACTCTGGAGGAGTTACTGACTCATTAAAGAGCTGTTACCACTCAGGCAGTCACAGTATTCAAACGGTTCTGGCCGACTATGGAGGGAAGTGCACATCTCCTTGTTTTCTTTCTTTGTGGTCATTCATTCAGCTCAGGGAAGTGCTGCAATGAAGGAGAGCCTGACTGCAAAGATGGAAGTGAAATTTCCTGGGGGTCTCAAAGTTCTAGGGATATGCCGCCATATAAGGCAGTTATACTAAACTTAATCATAAGGAGCTCCTCCTTATCCATGAGAGATGTTCCAAGACCCCCAGCGGATGCCTGAAAGTAAGGATAGTACTGAACCCTATTCTCAGTATACTGTATGTGTTTCTTCCTACATATACATCATCAGTGATAAAGTTCATAACTTTGTAAAAGATTAACAATGACAACTAATAAAAAATAGAGTAATTATAACAATGTGCTGTATTAAAAGTAGCAAAAGTTTTTAAGTCATTTATCTCTGGAATTTCCCATTTAGTATTTTTGGACCTTGGTTGGCCATGTAGGTAACCAACACCATGGATAAAGGGGAGGACTACTTTAAAACAAAACAGATGTGAACTCGGATTTTTTCCGGACATGAGTGTCGTTTTTGAGTCACTTTCATTTAGAAGCAATATTGTCAAAAGGGTTAGAGCCAAAAGAGGCCTGAGCAACAATTTTTCAAATAATAATAATAATAATAATAATAATAAAATTGTTCTAGTAATTTTTATCTCTATTGGCATTATGCTCTTCCTTGAGAATCTCATAAAAAGTATACAGCTAAGTAAAAAAAAAAAAAATCCCCTGTATTTGTACAAACACACAACATTTGGCCATAATTTCTGGAGACTCCTGGGTATCACCAAGGCCAGCCGTGGATCCTGCAAGGGACCTGGGGAACCCAGATTAAGAGCCTCTGATCTGGCTCAAAACCAGAGGAGGCGGCTAAAATCCAGGTGTGTCGGTGCGTCATTTAGCTTCATCTTTTTCTTCCTGTTCTCCTGTACTTACATTTATATTTTTTCTTGGATGTGAAACTGATATATGTGCATAAAATGTATCTTTTACTGGAAATCTCTTCCCACGCAATGGGCGATAGGAAGTCTGCTCACCCTCTCTCTGCTTCATTTAATTGATGTGGCGCCATAAACGCCATCAAAGGACCAACGTAATAGAGCTGGTTTATTACAAGACAAGTCTGCCGTGGTGTTGGGGATTACCAACATGTCCGCAGATGGTATAGTCAAGACACAGCCACAGAAGGTCCTGGGGGCGGCGTGGGGCAAAGGTCAAGCCGAGCTCTACCCTGTTCCCTTAATGGAGAGCTATAATCTCAGAATACTTCTGCGGAGTCACTGTGAAGTGGTTTGGGCCTTGATTTGGAAGCTGCTGGCACATCTAACCTCTTATTGCTACAACGCCCTTTCACACACATTTAATGTTGGGAAATTGCACGTGTTCATCCAAAAGCTTCCTTGTCCCTCTCCTGTCCAGGAATGAAGAGCACTATAAATAGCACTTTAGCAATCTCCTGATGCTGGGACCAGACAACCTGGGAAAGAAACTGCATATGTGAGCATTTCTGCGGCTACTGAAGGACTTACACAGTGCGGGGAAGAAACTTTGAAAATCCTTCACTTTGCTTCGTTGGCCCTGTAATCTTGACCTGTAAAAGGCATGCTTTTTCTTATCGATAATCTTGTCATGCACTTCAGATCCCTCAGTGCCACCCAAAGCATTGCCACTATTCATTCCACAGGCTTTGTTTCACTCATGGCTTTTTCTGTCATTTCATTCTAGGATCTCTTTAAAATCTTCCTATAAAAACAAATAGCAGTTTCTTTGTTTCTTGGTAAAACGCTTCTAAATAAGTTATGATTGTTCTGATTCAGAGCCTTTCTTTGGCCACAAATTGATGTCTGGGGGAAAAGGAGGGAAAGGTTAGATTTTACTGTCATGAGATACGTCCATAGAGCAATCCGAGGAAGGAATGCCAATGATGGCTGGTGCCTTGGACAGAAAAATCCCACCCTCGAAGATTTCTACTTTGAAACAATAAAGATCAAACACAATCACTTAAGGAGGCTGGGTAAATAAATTGCCATCTGTAAGCAATGTCTGAGAAATGATAGAATTTTGAGGACCGGCTTCCATGGGTGAGCTTCTAACCGCTTCAATCGCCATCCGAGTGTTGTTCCCTGAATCGCCCCTGGTCAGGAGAGGCGCACCTGTGATCTGCTGGCAACTCGACAAAGGAAGCAGCCTTCCTCATGTCCCAATTGTTGCTTTTAAGTAGTTCTGGTGTAGTAAACCACACACACAATTTTGGATGTGCAAAGAAGATGTGGTGGTAAGTTAGGGTCACGGCTCTGCACCCAGTGCCCAGCTAACAAAGCTAATAGCAGGAAGTGCACGGTGGTTTAGCGCCTCAATATGGTGTACTTAAAGATGCAAGACTGGGCCGGGGAGACAATAGATACCAGAAGTACTCGGAAGGCAATTCAGCAATTCGGTTTAAAAACGAGAGTAAATGATGCATGTTGGGAAGAGCAAAAAAATTGTAGGTCTCTTGCTTAAACTAAATGTTTAAGCCAGGAGTTGGCCATTGGAATAATAATCTCCTGGAAAGCAATATTTAAATGTATCCATCATCATTTAGGTTTTAGACACACAGTTAAATATTATTGATCATTTGCAATTGTGTGCATCCATGTGTACATATATTAAGCCGAAAAGTAACAGTAGCATGTAAAGTATAGAAGATGAAGTGTAAAAATAGTACTTGAGTTTCTAATTACCAGTTTTTAATTAAGAAAGCCACAAGCAAATTATAAACATCCAGTTTATAGCATTGCAATCTTAAAGGCTTACACTCATGAATATGGTAATTTTTTATTTTATGTCCTCTTGAGATGTCTTGTTAAAAACATTTTATTGGGGATCCTAAAATTCAGTAAATTTGAAGCCCTTGGCACCTTGTAGATAGTTAAAGTTCTTCAAAAAAATGTCAGCAATAAATATTTGGCAAATATAAAGAATATGCACATTTTCCCAAGTGGGTGATTTTTTTTTCAGGTCTTATATCCAAGTGATGACACTGCAGTTCGGAATGTGAATGCATATTGATATTTTCTTCCACAAACGGCATGGGTTGCTGGGAGAATGCTGCTCCCACAGAGTTATTTTTATGTGGGCACCTGGAAGTGGCACACTTGCTCTGGCTCACTTAGCTGTTTTGGACAATCAGGTGTACATATGAGCAAGTGGTCTTTATTTAGAGCAATTAAAATTCTAACATTCTCCTCTCTTGACATGCAATTACCAGGGCTCTGCTGTTTCCACTAATTGCTCTTGCTGGGGACATTGGTGAGAAGCCAATGATTTTGATGGGTAGCGGATTATCATTTTTACTTTGCTACCTGAGAAAAAAAATCATTTGCAAAATCCCATGTGTAATTAGTAAGACTCATGATTAATTGTCCTGCAAAATTAGCTTTACTGTTGCTTTTATTTTACTGCTTCAAATATTAATTAATGTTAACTCCTTTCCTTCAGTTCCAGCTTTTGAATATTCAACATGGCTTTGAAAAATTATCAAGGTTTCTACTTGCATTAGCATGCTAGAGCCTTGATTTCAGGAATAAGTATTCTGATTTAAAAGATCACACTTGGGTCATAAATAATTTTTATAGGAGGACAAACAAAGCATCAGAGCATCATGGGAAGGCATTCATGCACTAACTGAAAGTAAATTGTTTCAATAATGATTCATTCCCACGTGCTTTTGGGGGGAAACACCAGCAAATATGCAAACCACTGCATTGTGTAGGGGTGAAAACCGGTCCCTAGGGACAGGCAGACGACACAGGCATTTTTTTGCATCTTTAAATATGTGGTAGGAGAGGCTCAGAGCATTGGCAAGAAATCATAGACTTTCCAGTTTAAAGAATCAGAAAGGTCTTCCTGTCCAAAGATTACCGATCCTGTGAGCACTGGAATCACTGTAAGCTGTATGGAAATTACAGATCCCCTTAAGTCCCGCCCCAGAACTGACTCTGACCAGGTAACAGTGAGCAGGCAGCATGCATTCTTCCAAAGTCCTAAAAGCAACTTTGACCTGTGTTTTGGCTCTAGTGTTTATTCTCTCTGCTCTGACATCTGCAGGTGGTCAACTTGGTGGGATAACACTGCAGATGCCTACTGCCTGTGTAGGAGCTGGAATTAGACTAATGGTATCCATCACACGACATGGTCAGTGTTTCCCATTGCATCTGGACTCCTGAAAGAAACTGCTGCTTGGCCTTTTCTAGTCCAAATTCCACTGCTGTGCACCACCTGGGCCAGGCAGGGCGCTGTGCTGCAAAGGACCCTGCCAGCATGGAGGTGAGTCCAGCTGTGCTGCTCTAGTTTTCCAGTCACCCAACCCTGGGTATCAGCAGAACTCACATCTGGGCCTAGAAAGCTACACCCTCCTTTTTCGCCAGAGCAGATCAAAGGACCTCTTTGCCCCTCTAAAGTTGACCTTGTAAAGTGAAAGTCACCTCTGTGTGGTTGTCCTAAGAACCACCACTGTTACCATGAACACAGTTTTGACCTCACTTTGTGTATACTCATCCCAGTTCACGGTAATTAATTGTCCATTGACTGAGAAGCTTAATGAACAGCAAGACCCAATCAGAAATTCCCATGGCTGTAGTCCCAGCACCTGGCCTGGAAGAGTCAGGAGAGAAGCCTGTTGAGTGGCTGAGAGAGTTGGAGGTGAGGCCTTCTGACCGAATAATGGCTGCTGGCAAACATTAGTGTGGTTGCTTAGGAAACCACTATCACAGTGGAGAAGACACTGTGAGATATTCTCTGCTGTAGGAACTTCTCCATCAGGGATTGTTCACTTATTTAGTGAGCCGGCTGATGTTTTTCTCTGATTATCATGAACCAGTGTTTCAAAGTGGCGAAGCATCATTTGAAAGTAATTCAGAAATTCTAAGAAGTGGCCTTTATGTATAATGCTTCAAAGAAATGGATTTGGCCCAGGCAGGGTGTCTGTGTGGAGGGGATTTGGAGGGGCAGAACATCCACGGGTAGGTGCATATGGTCCTGCAGCTGCTTCGACTTACCGAGCCTGCTCTCCCAGTTAACTGTAACAAGACACAATGCAGAGGGCCTGTCTGGATCATTAAAGGAGCCCACAGTCTCCTTTCCCCACACCACAGGGTTAGTTCGGGTGCTCTGGTTGGGTTGCAGCTGAATTACCTGCCTCCTGTTTGTCGGCGTCCCTCTCTTCCATCCAGCTCTCTACCGCACAGGCTTCTGGGTGACAGACCATCAGGCAGAGGGATAAGGAAAAGCTGTTGGTGGGGGAGACAGTTAAGGTTTCCAAAGTAGTTTTGCACACATTGTCTCATAGGGCTCCTTAGGACTGGAATAGGAACATCTGCCTCTATAAGGAAACTGAAGCAAGATAATCTTCCTGGCTATGGTGACAGAACCCAGGCCTGGTTATCCTAACTCTGGGCACTCTTCCTCCCTGCTAGGACCACCCTTGGAGTCAGGAGAAGCGGTTGAGGTTGACATGAGATCACGAAAAATCTTTTTAAGTTTAAAGCAGGGTGAGGAAATGTCTTCTATAGTCCTCTAGAGTTGAACTTGTATTTTAAAAAATGTTAACTTTATTTCCATATTACTGATAAAGTCAGTGGAGCCATTGAGTCTTAGCAAATGGTTGAAATGTCAGAATACAGAACAGAGTTCAAGAAAAATACTTCCAATATCATTCCTGCCCAAGTTATCTTTGGCAGGTAACTAAATGTGTCATAATTTCATTGGATTTTCATTACAGGTGATAAGGTGGGGAAGAGAAACAAAGAGAGGAGGTGTCTTCTGATTGCTTTCCTTCCAGTGGCTTTTCAATTCTAAGGAACCTAAAGCTAACAGGTTACAAAGAGCCAGAAAACACTGGACCATGGGCCCAAGGCTTACTTTTGATCTTCAGTAGGTTTTTATACTTTTCAATTTGGATTAAAGAGATATCTGTTATTAGTATTTCTAATGAAGAATTGCCTCATCCCTGGCACCTATAGTAATGTTATGATTTAGTGAAAGGGTTATCTTCTTTTCCTATGAGCTACAGGAGGGTCAAGGTTTTAACTTCTGGTCCAGAATGTCTGGCATATGACATGTTTGCAGGTAACCTGTTAAGTATCAAAATGGCTTTGCCTTCATATTTACTGCCTGGTTAAAGTCCTATAGAATGGGTGTTGAGTTGATATTGGAAGTAAAGCTAGGAGATGAGTCTAATACAGCGCTAACAGGGGGCATGGTTTGCAGAAACGCTACATAAATAGTGTTCCTCTTGTATTATGTTTTTTAGAATAACCCCATAGCAACATTGCATAATGACATTTGCATCTATATGCCCTAGTAAAGTCTTAGGTTGCTTCTTCAGGCACAGAAATATGTCCTTCTTGCCTGTGGCTGCCAAAGCAAATAGAAATCAATGGAAGGCGGCAAAAGTGCTGACGTCATTCCAATTAGGGAAGTGGTTAATTTAAATTTTGCACTTGACAGTTGGTAAGAACTGACAGCAGAAAATAATGTCCGAGGCTGACTTCTAGAGTCGTCTTGTTCAACATTTAACTTGTATTTCTTTGTTGCCACAAAAATAATGCTGTAAATAAGCAACACATCTAATTGTGATAGATCGTTAAAATAAGAAGGAAAAAACAGGGTGTTTCTATGTGTGAGTATTACGTAGTCCTTGGAAAACTTTTGCACCAAAAGGATCTTATCATGTTGTGATTTGATTGAGTGACCTGTGTGTGTGCATGCGCCCACATGCATGTATGTGTATTTCTGAAACTTCAAAAAGCACCTCCTGCTGCTTTCAAAACCAGGCAAATATGTTTGAAGCCTGCTGGTAATTTAAAATGGGAAGATATACACAGAGCTGAAGGTGGCTACACAGGAAATTAGAAAAGTCTTGACTCTGCTGAGCAAAATGAATGTGCCATTGTATCACTAAATAATTGGAGGGGTGGGCCTGCGTTGTTGACGCTAAGCAGGTGTCCATAAATCAGAATAAATGTTTGTAATTAATTGCTATTAGTGTTAATAAGGAAGGGTTTCAAATAAGCTAGCTTGTGTTTCAGTTAAATCTTTTGGAGTTTAGGGCATGTTATTTCAATCCTAAATGAATTGAGAAGCTAATGTGTTCTTGAGGATTTCATTAAATATCGTAACCTGGAATTTGTTATTCTCTGCTTTTCCTCCATAGAGCCCCTAACTTTAGACAAAAGTGAGATTCCCAATCAGAGTTGCAGAGCCCCACATGGCTGTGGGATCACCCACTCTGGAGCAAAAAAAAATTTTTTTAAAAGAAATGCCCCTTTTGTCAACTCTTGGGGTGAAAGTTTTAGAATGTGTGGTTAGGCTGTGTCAGCCTGTTCTGCTGTGGATCCCCAAGAGGTCAAATCTGGTAGGTAGGCCCCGGACATCTGCTCTCTCTCCCCATCTTCTTCCCTGCAGTGACAGCTGCTAAGGAATAACAGAACTCTCTGGCTTCATTTCTCAGATTTAGGAAAGTCTGAGTCAGGCGCTTCGCATCCCACCACACCTCCCAGGCCTGACACTGAGGACCGCTATTGTTTAATCCACATGCGTTTATAGAAAGCAACGATCCTAGGGAGACAGACAAGCTCTGAGTTCATCAGGTGCTGGGAAAAGAGACTGTGGAAAAGAAACAGCCCAGCGTTTGCAATCTGCTCTGTGTTCTTTCTTGGACGCTAACCTGGAGCAAGAGGAGACAAGGGGGAGGCAGTCAGGAATCACGTTGACGATGAAAATGGAGACCTGGAATGCGTGGTGAGACTGTTTCTATAAGAGGACATGAGAGGATACTGAGGCTACATACCACAACTGGAACTCAAAGTCCTAGCAAGTGAAAGGCAGTACTTCTTCTGAAAACCCGGTGAAGTCGGAGAAAAAATACTGTGGAAAACAGTTTGGAGGAGAATAGAATAACAGTGAAAACACTTTCTGGTTGGTCTGGTTCTGTGACTATGGGGAGGACCTGATGGGTTGAAAGAAAGCAGCTGATAACACTCTATTTGTGTTGTATCCTGGCTTTTGCTGCTCCTTCCCATGCCATAGTCATCAGCAATTTGGAGAAGATTCTGTATAGACTACGGCACCATTAGGTGGGCGTCCAACTAGCGAACAGGAGGCAGCCACAGAGCAGCTATCCCGAGACCCGGTCAGCATGACCCAGAATGTAGAAGAGGGCAAGGTTTATGAGTGTGAGCCTGAGCCCACTCCTGCTTACATGTTTCAAGAATGATCTTGAGATGGAAAAGAAAGATAGGAGAGAAAGCTCCTTAAACTTGCCAAATACAAGATGTAACTGGGTTGGCTCTATGCAGGCATGGCAGAAAAACATGAGTTCATAAAAATTTTTTAAAATGAGCTAGCAGCTTAGCACTGAAGGGAAGAATCAATGTATTCTGTTAAAACTTTAAAAACCCTTCTACAATGAAAGTTAGTGAGATTCAAGCTGGCAACCTGGTCAGCATGGCTAATTGCCTTTGAAGAGCACGCTGGCGGGCTCCGTGGAGGGAGGACCCCATTTCCCCACTCCTGAGCTGAATTCACTGAGTCTGTCTGATTGTTGTGTTAGGCACCAGGGCACCAGTCCCCTCCCCAGTCATGGTCAGGGTGAAGGTCTACGACTTGGCTCAGTTCCGCTTTGGAGTGAAGATTTTTCTGCAATAAAAGTTACCTTTCTGGACATATTTGGAAGAGTGAGATGCCACGTCTCCAAATTCTAGCAGTATATTTGTCTTCCGTTGTTTGGCCTGGGACCTTAGGCAGGAAGACCACTTGGAGTCAGGCTTCAGAGCGATCTGCCTCTAAGGACTGATTCTGTGCTGCTCGGCTTTGCAGTTCTTCCCAAGCTACTGTAAGTTCTCAGCATAAATCTGTGGAAAGACTTCAGTCTCCACATCAAATCCTTATAAGGATCCATTTCTGCTCTCATTTTAGAATCTTCTTTCTAATAGCCAAGGGCTGACAGAGGCAAACCAGGAAATCCAGACACTGCGCCAGTGTGTTAAGTCATGTGTCAAAGGTGCATCCATAACGTATTAGAAGCTTTTCATCACATAGTACATCACTCAGGAAAAAATATTTGGGGCAGCTTTTCCAGTTCATCTTCCTGATGTTAAACGAGCACATCTCCGGTGTTCATGTTCTTCTGCAGCAATTAAAGCAAGTGTGCCTGCTCTGTGAGGAGACTATTAAGGTTTATTAGTATATTTGCTTCACTGCTAATATTCAATTTCTCCTCTTGGTCTTTCTTTCCCAATACGTATCTTCCCCATCTCTATCTGGCTTTTGTTCACAGTTTTGGCCATTGTTTGATAACATGGCCACTATAAAGATAAAACTTGTTTATAAGAATATTGGCCAGTGTTTATGTCTCCTGTGCACTTGACCCACTGGGTAGGTGGTGTGGGCAAGAGAAATATGAAGTGACTCCTGTGTTCACCGGGGAGAGAAGATGGCAGTACTCAGAAGAGCTGGCAAACAATCCACTGCCATTCAGAGCCAAGCATTTGGTCACAAGACAATCGCCCTCTTCAGGAAGTCTTTCAGGGGAGTACAGCACGTTTCTGCACACAGAGAAGAAATGGAAACGGTTTTCCAGCTGAGAGAATGGCCTGAGCACACAGTTAAGAAGCAGCAAGGGCTCTGCGTGGAGACACAGATGGAGCTCATCTGGCCAAAGGGAGGCTCCCCTCTCCTGAGAGTCAGGCATGGGGGCTGCAGGTGGGGAGAGAGGCACGGGTTTGAAGCAGGGTTTCTAGAGATTCTCTAACAGAGAAAAACCTGCCATCCACGGAAGGGGCTAGGACTTTATTCAGCAATGGCGTGCAGGGCTCCCTGGAGGAGGAGACAGGGAGGAAATAAGATTGTAGGTGCTTGGACCAAGCGCCCATGAAAATTTTTTCCATTCCATCCTAAAGATCACAATTTTTTGTTCACAGCTTAGTTTAGCTGAAGCACTGGAAGTCCATGAAGTCTTTTTTAAGAAATTATTTTTATTGTTTTTTTAAATGTTATTTAAGTCCGTGAAGTTTTTTGAGTCAGAGAGTGGCAGGATCATTCCCATCTTGTGGAAGATCAACACGGCAATGAGGAAAGAAGCCAAGCTGAGGAGGGTGACAGAGGTAGAGATAGGGAAAAGAGACACCGAACTGGGATAGCTACAAGGCTGTCATAGTAGAAGTGATGATTAGATTGGCTTCAAGGAGGTGGTTGGGGCACTTCAGGCACCAAGAAGAATATAAACAAATGCAAAAAAGGACAGGAGAGTGTGGGACTCTATGGGACAAGTTTGAAGTCCAGTTGGTTTGTAGGGGGTTGAGAGAGGGAATCCTGACCTAAGGTAGAGTGAGGAATGCAGGGGACAGGATCTTTGTTTTCCCCACCCACTGCCCTCCTCCCCCAATTCATAGGTGGAAATCTAATTCCCAGTGTGATCGTATTTGGAGGCGGAGCCTTTGGAAGGTAATTAGGTCATGAGGGTGCAGCCCCGCGAATGGGGTCAGCACCCCTCTAAGACGAGGCTGCAGGGCTCACTCTGCAAAGAACGTGGCTCTCACAGGCAGCACCCTGATCCAAGACGTCCTAACCTCTAGAACCATGAGGAAAAACTCTATTTTTTAAGCCAACGAGTTTCTGGCATTTGATTCTAGCAGTACAAGCTGATTCAGACAAGGCAGAGGCGGGGTGCTGGGGCTGAGTTGTAAGGTCTCCCTTTCCCTCCTCCATGATAGAAGCTCTGTTTCCAGCATGTCTAGCCTCTTCTCGGACACTGAGGCTCACAGGGAGTTCACCGTCTCCCCAGAGAATCATGCCACTGGAGAACAATTTTAATAATTGCAAATCATATCTTCATACCGATCTCAAATATGTCTCCCAGCATCTTGTTCCTACTGAACTTTTTTTCCCCTGCTCTGAGGCTTGCAGAAGAGAAAAACACCTTATGAAAACTTGAATGCCTTGCACCAAGTCAAGTTGGAGTTTAAAGCTGGAAACAGTGTTATCTTGGAACTAAACCAACTAATGCTGTAGAAACCTGTGGAGTTTTTTTTGCATAGGAGAATGGCAGAATCATTTCTATCTCAAGGAAGATTGGTGGCACCACAGCTGTGTAGGAAAGAAAGCCAAGCTGGAGAAAACATTTGGGAGAGGGACCATGCAGTGTGGCAGGATCCCTAAAGTTGAATGCTTCCCTGTAACATTGAGCAAATTACACTTATTTGGGGGACTCCGTTTTCTCATCTCAAAAAAAAAATGATACTGCTTACCTCAAAGGACCTTTCCAGTTCTACCGTCCTGTAATTCTGTGTTTTTTCTTTCTTTCTTTCTTTCTTTTTTTTTTTTTTTTTTGAGCTAAACAGAGCTCCAAAAAGCAGGGAGATTTTATATTATTATACATAAAAAGTGAGCACAGAGTGAGAATGGAAAAACTACTGAATCCAAGAAATATTATAGACTCAGAAAGCAGAGGTGGCAGCTTGGCTGTGTAGGTCAGAAGGAAAAGCGAGAATGAATCATACCTCAATTCCTGGGCTAGGGGGCAGGGTTGAATCATAATGCTTTTAACCTTAACGAGGACTTTCCGAGGCAAAACTAGTTGGGAAAAAGAGATTTAACCCATGGGGTCTGAGAACATTGTGGGCAATCAAGAAGAGGGAAATGTGAATGAAAGGCGGGGGTGAGAGGTGTAGGCGCCAGAGTTGCAGGAAAGAGATTTCATCAAGCCCTGGGGCTTGTGTTTTTAGGTGTTTTAAGAAAGGGAGAAGAATAAACATGGAGGATGTTCTAAGTGTGAGAATGGCAGAAGCCGTGGAAAGGGAGAAAGAGAGAAGTCTTGAGTTGAGTAGTGGGAGGGAGTCGTCAGACATAAGAAGGGAAAAGAGGTGTCTGATACAGAGCAGGGGACAGGGAGGCAGGTTCAAGAGAATGGCATCTAAAAAGCCACTTCTGGAAGTGCCTAAAAGAAGGTACTTTTGGTGAAGTGGTAGAGCTGGAAATCAATTTGTAACAAATTGAGGAAGGCATTCATTGATTCAACAGAAATTTATTAACCACTTCCTAGTGTCCTAGTGTTCTAGGTACAGGGAATAGAGCAGTAAACAATGCACTTAAAGAAACACACAAGAAAAATGCCAGATGTAGTTTACAACAGAGCGATGGGACAGGCTGAGTGGTGACCTTTGACCTGGTGGTGGGGGATGGCCGTGAGGAGAGGGCACTGCCAGCAGATACCAATCAGCGCATCTCTGAGATGGGTACTGATTTTGCTCTAAGCAAGGAGTAGAAGGCAGGCCTATGCATTTCAGGGTAGGGGGCAGTTTCTGAGAGGTTATGAGATTAGGTCAAAGTTCTTTAGGGAGTGGGTAGGAGAGCGGGCATTTGCCTAGCAGTTAAGATGCCCTCACCCAACATCAAAATGCCTGCGTTCCATTACTCTCCCCGGTTCCAGACTCCAGCTTCCTACTAATGCAGAGTCTCAGAGACAGCAGTGATGGCTCAAGAAATTGTGTTCCTGGCCGGTGCCGTGGCTCAATAGGCTAATCCTCCGCCTTGCGGCGCCAGCACACCAGGTTCTAGTCCCGGTCGGGGCGCCGGATTCTGTCCAGGTTGCCCCTCTTCCAGGCCAGGCCAGCTCTCTGCTGTGGCCAGGGAGTGCAGTGGAGGATGGCCCAAGTGCTTGGGCCCTGCACCCACATGGGAGACCAGGAGAAGCACCTGGCTCCTGGCTCCTGGCTTTGGATCAGCGCAATGCGCCAGCCGCAGCGGCCATTGGAGGGTGAACCAACGGCAAAGGAAGACCTTTCTCTCTGTCTGTCTCTCTCACTGTCCACTCTGCCTGTCAAAAATTAAAAAAAAAAAAAAAAGAAATTGTGTTCCTGCCACCCTTGTAGGAGACCTGGATCGAGTCCCTGGCTGCTGGCTTCAGCCCAGTTCAGTCCCGGTCTTTGGGGGCAAATGGGGATTGATCCAAACAGATGTGAGCTGTCTGTCTCTCAAATAAAAAAAAAGTCCATAATCTCAGTCATCATGCTTTAAAAAAAAAGAAATTTTCAGCAGCCAAAAGAAGCCAGAGAATGGAATTTGAACTGCGTATCAGGTGTGTTTATAGAGATGTTGGGAAGTGATGGTTTTCAGCAGAGGTTTGACATGATTTACTGCCTTCTGGAATAGGACTGTGCAGGAATGTAGGTGGAGACAGGGGCAGCAGGGAGACTATTGCAGTAGTCCAGGCAACAACTGATAGTTGTCTGAATTAGGGTAACGGTGGAGATGAAGGGGAGTACAAAGATTTGGGATGTGTTTTAGAGGTAATTTTGATAGGATTGAGTCATGGCTTGGGTGGTGGAAGGAGGAATATATTGTGTTTAAATCTTAAAGTCACATAAAATGATTTAATAAAAATGAACAGAATCAATGCCAATCTCCATTTCCAACTCAGTCCTGTTCATGGATTGTCAGTGAACTCCTACCGTGTGTAAGACGCAGTTTCAGACTCACTTATTTGATCAACATTTATGGAGCACCTGCTATCCTCCATGAGGTGGGTGCTACAATTTTGAGCAAGAAAGACACAGTCCTTCCCCCAGAGGTCTTGGAGTTGAGTGAGGGAGATGGTACTTACCAACTAATCACACAATGATTATGTAACTTCACATTATGAGAAGAGCCATGAAAGGAAAAAACTCAAGGGCTTCTGGCATACAGACAGATCTAATTTAGGTTGGGTGTCAGGAAATCTCCTCTGAGAATGTGACATCTGAGCAATCTGAAGGATGATAGAGAGCACATCCTGTTGAGAAGTACAACAGGGAACTGTCTTCCTACCCCAGGTACTTCCATTGTGATTCAAGGAACAGCAAGGAGGCCCTCAGGGCTGGAACCTGGGGAGCAAGCAGGAGAGCAGTGGCGTTAGAGGATGGACACAGAGCTTTGTAGAGGATTGCAGCCATTATTCCAAGGGCAAGGGTGAGGTGATTACATTTCTAAGAAGATTTTAAAGATTTTATTTATTTACTTGAAAGGTAGAGTTACAGAGAGGCAGAGGCAGAGAGAGAAAGAGAGAGAGAGAGAGAGAGAGAGAGAGAGAGAGAGAGAGAGAGAGAGATCTTCTATCCGCTAGTTCACTCTCCAAATGGCTGCAGCTGGGCTGATCAGAAGCCAGGAGCCAGGAGCTTCTTTAGGGTCTCCCGTGTGGGTGCAGGGGCCCAAGCACTTGGTCCATCTGCTGCTTCTTTCCCAGACCACAGCAGAGAGCTGGATAGGAAGAGGAACAGCCGGGACTCGAACTGGTGGCCATATGGGATGCCGGCACTCCAGGCAGTGACTTGACTCACTCACAGTGCCAGATGGGGTTAAATTTTTAAAAATATCTCTGGCTAAAGACTTAAGAACAGACTGTCTTCACATTTAGGGTCTTTAGTGGAACATGTGGATTAGCTAAAGACAAAGTCACATAGGCAGGCTACCATGGGGAGTGATGGAGACAAGAATAAAACTGGGTATTTCTCAGAAGAGCATGCTGGACCGGCACCAGAACAATGCATCATGGTTGCCTTTCCATGTTGATGCATCTGGGAAGGCTGCATTTTGTCCGAAGGGCTACATAACATTCAAATGTATTCATAAACTGTATTTTAATATCTACCATTTCCCTATGGGTGGACATTTAAACTTTTCCAATTGTTTACTGTTGTAAACAAACTGCTCTGGCACACTTAGTGCTTGAGAAATGCATGGAGGTAAAAATGCCAGGTCAGAGTGCATGAACATTTTAAATTTGAGTGGATAACAAATTGTCCTGAAAAAACGTCACACCAATTTTGAGCAGCGCTGTAAGGAATAACGTTGAGTTAGCATCTAATGAAATCCAGGAAGTAGAGAACCAGGGCAGCCAACAAGGGGCTGCTACAGGGGCCCGGGGATGAGAGGTTGAGCTGCTGACCTCTTGTGATGGACTCTGCTGGAGTTTGTCTCAAAGCAGGAGACACCCTGGTAGCAATTGCCCACTGACCTGCGAATGCTCCTGCGCAGTTACCTGCTGAATTTATGTTGCAGAAGTCATAAGGAGAAGAGCCAGGAGCTGAACATCAGGTGTGTCTTTCCGGTGGACACCCCACAGCCCCTGGCCTCAAGGATCCCCACCGTCCTCAGCAAAGCTGACCCTTGTACTCTTCCCGAATGCTCTCTCCTTCGGCTCTCCATAACAGCACGTTCTCCTGCTTTGCTTTTCCTTCGCAGGCAGAGGAGCTTCTCGTCATATGTCCTCGCCTCAAATGTTGACGCTCCTCAGACTCTGGGCCTGGTCCCTCCTCCCGCTAACTCTCTCCTTGGGATTCAGAATCCCATGACTGCGAGTCTAACTTGTCCAAATGGAGCACCTGACTTCTCCTTCCAGGTTGTGCCTGCTTCCCCCCCTTTCTCCTACCCGGGTAAAAGACGCTACCTTCCACCCAACTGCCCGACTCAAAGACCTAGGAGTCGCCTGGAATTTCACCTTTTTCCTTGCCTCCCAATACAGTTTGCCAACAAGCCTAGTCAAATTCACTTCCAAAATATGCTTAAATGTACCCGTTTTCTCTCTTTGCACATGACCTCCATGTGAAAACATCTTTCCATCCAGTTTTGAAAATGTAGCTCCATTCATGTCACCCCTGCCCGAAGCTGCCCAAGGCTTTCTACTGCTGTTAGGATGAAAATGCAAATGGCTTACTTTGGCCTTCAAGGCTCTGAAGCCCCTCCTGCCACCTTCCTCTTGCTCCTTCAGCAGGTTTGGCCAGGCCCTGACTCACTCAACTGCTCTCCTGCCATCTCCCTGACCAGGCCTAGCGGGTAACCCCTGTAGGGACCTGACCTGCCATTCTCTCTCTCAGAGATCTTCCCCCGGGGCTTTGCTTAGCCAGCTCCCCGTTGCCTCCCTCCTGTGTCAGCCCAAGGGTCACTCTTCAGATACGTCTTCCCTGACGCCCTGAATTCATAGGCTCCCTGCTTTTTGCCTCTACCTCAGCATTTGTCTCACTCACTGCAGCTTTTCATTTTTTTTAAATATGTTTGCCTTTTGGGCTGTCGCATGGGAACTCTGGAAGATGGCACTATGCATGCCTTATTCAGTATGGATTCTTCAGCATGAGCCAGGCCCAGTGAATGTGCGTTGGATGAATAACAGTTCTCTTCAGTAGTCTCACTCTGCTGAACAGAAGTCATTTTCCTATGGTAGCAGATGACCGGCGGCATCACTCTTTTTTACCTATTTTACTGTGTATATCACTTAGAAAATATAACAGTCATTGATTCGCTGTTTCTACTCCTCTTTTGATATCTTTAAAGAGACAGCACCCCCTTTATTCATCTTGACTAGGAAGTTGTCTATTATTTTGAGGCTTCACCAAATCACAGACTACAGAACTCAAATTAAGTCTTTTTCTCTGGACAGCGTGTCAAACCACATTTCAAGTTCTGCGCTGCACCCCCAAATTAATTTTTCCCAGGTGCGTTTTCCTTAGTTCTGGGCCTTGACGTGCTTTACAATCAAAACGTTAGTTAGTTAGCCTTATGAAACTGTGCAAAGATCTCAGATGCCTCGGATGAAAGAACACAGCGTGTGCGTTCGTGGAGTGACGTTTGCACGGAGGTAGGCTCGAAGTCGCGTCCTTGATCCTCCTGGAGGAAATGAGACAGCTCTCTGGTTCTCCATGGTCTTTGCTTTGCAGCAAGAACACTCCTTTCTCATCTGCAAGCTGATCGGTACACTCACTGCTGCCCTCCCTCCCACGCAGTCAAGATTGGCCAAGCAGCGGGTGTCTGGTGAATTCATCATGGCCAGTTTGCTATTGGCTCTTCGTGGTATTTAAAACTACTACATTTAGTGGTTGGCATGACAGCAAGTAACAAGCATCCTATGACTTGTGGTTTGACCTTCTCCCACTTCTGGGCCCTCTTCTTAATCTGTAACCCCAAATTGGAACGTTCACCTTCACTTCCCTTGTGCATTTCTCCCTGCCTGCCTTTCCGCCCACACGTGTGGGGGAGCGTGGAGAAGGGGGAGAAGAAGAGGAGGGGATGGAGTCCTCTGTGACCCGGGAAGGCACTGTGAAAGCACTGTACTCGTAACGACATAAATGTTTCCCAAGTAAATCTAGCTTTTAGATTTTATCTCTTAAGACGTCACAGGCTGCCACCTCAGTTCCAACAAACTACCTAGTGTTTTTTTTTACTTCTAAACCGAAGTCCCTCGTTATTGGACTGTGAGGGCTCCTATTAGTCTGATTTTATTGCATTCAAACAAATATTTTTTAAAACAAATTTTGTCTTAATGAAAGCCCAGATTTGTCTTAACAATGTTCTGACATATTAAAAAGCTATAGTTATGAAAACAGTGTGGTGTTGGAGTAAGAGGAAATACATAGATTAATTGAACAGGAGAGAGAGAGATCCATGCAAACATTAGAATTTAGTTTGTATCAGGCACATTGCAAACCAATGAAAAAAGGGTAGATGTTGGACCTACCTGGTGCAAAAACAAAACAAAAAACAGGATTTCTATTTCATACCATATACAAACATAAAACAAAAAACGGGATTTCTATTTCATACCATATACAAACATAAATTCCACAAGATGAAAATCTTAAGTTACATAATTCTAAGCCAATGAGAAAAAATTACATAAACATTCTTGGGATAGGGATGGCTTTTTTCTATCAGATACAAAAATCCATATTGCAGAGAAAAAGGTATTGAAATCTGATATCAAAATATAACTTGTAGTCAAAAAAACCCAAACAAAAACACAACACAAAACCGGCTATAAACATGGATAAAATACAACTGAATAAGACAGATGATGTGTTTTTTGTTAATAAACAGATGGAGAAAACAAGAGGGGTGGGGGCTGTTAGAGACTGAAATAGACAAGAGACAGAGCAACAAAATGAAATGTGTGTACTTGGTTGGATTATGTTCCAGAGAAACCAACAATAAAAAGATGTTTGTGGGTAGCTTGGAAATGTGAACACTGACCAGTTATTAAGTGGTTATAAAAGTTATTGTTAATGTTTAAGGCACAATAATGATATAGTGGCTATTTTTTTAAATCCTTATCTCCCAGAGGGACTACTAAAGTATTTGTGAATGAAATGATACAATGCCTGGAATTTGTTGCAAAATAATCCAGCAGGTCTCGGGGAAGAGAGAAGAAACGAGTCTGTACACAAAAGGGGATTTGCCATATGCTCTGAATTATTGAGGCTGGATAAAGAGCACGTGAGTTCACTGTATTATTTTATTAAAGTCTGACATTTTCCACAATGATTTCTTTAAAATACAATAGATTTAGAATCATGATAACTCTGATAAACATGTAATTCATATTAATTTTTTTCTTGTTTAAAGATTTATTTATTTGAAAGGCAGAGTTACAGAGAAGGAGAGAAGGGATAAGAGAGAGAGAGAGAGAGAGCTTACACCTGCTGATTCACTCACCAAATGTCCTCCACTGTCAGAGCTGGGTCAGCCCAAAGCCAGGAGTCTGGAATTCTATTCGGCTCTCCCACACAGGTGGCAGGGACTCATGTACGCGGAACATCTTCTGTTGCTTTTCCAGGCACATTAGCAGAGAGCTAGATCAGAAGTGGAGCAGCCAGGACTTGAGCCACTGCTCATATGATATGCTGGTGTTGTAGGCGGTAGCTTAACCAGCTACACCACAATGCAGGCCATCATATTTATTTTCTAAAAAGATCAGTTGCATAGACATTGCTAGTGGGACTAAACTGGTATAGCCTCTTCAAGAGGACATTTTGGTAATAACTGTTTTTGTTTTAAGGCCCTTAGTCTTTAATACAGTTCTTTCACTTTTAAGAATTCATCCAACATAAATTTGTATATGTGTAAAATAATGAGCAGTCACTATAGTACAATCTTTTAATAACAAAAAGTTGGGGGCAACCTAAATGCCCATCAATAGGACAGTGGTTAGATAAAGTCTAGTGCATGTGTGAAAAAGAAGACTATGATGTCAAGAAGGTAAAATAAAATGAAATAAAAAGGAAAGAAAAGAAATAGTTCTGTATAAACCAAGATAGAGTGATCTTTAAGTGTAAAAGGCGATATGGAAGATGAATTCATAGTGTCTTTAAAACTGATAAGAAGAAGCTGTAGAGAAGCATATCAACTATTTTTTTGCGTGTGCATAGAATTCTTTGGAAGCATGCATTAGAACATTGGTTTTCTGTAAGAAGGGAAGCTGAAAGGGGAAGGGGGATTAGATGTGAGAGGGAGAATTCTGTGTGCGCTTTTTAAACTCTGAGTTTGTGCTATTTGAATGTATTACCAATTAAAAATGAGGACAGGTTATTTATAATGTATGTAATATACAGCAGATAACTATCCAGGATACATGCACAACTCAGATAAAAGAATAAGTATGCAAATATTCCAATAGAAAAATAAGCAAAGATATGATAAAAGAAAGCTGTTAAGTGGTTATTCCAGTAACTTTTGATAAGGTAAACTTACTAATAAGCATTGAAATGAGAAATAAAACCAATACTTTTATTATTTTTTATTCTAAGTAACCAAAATGAAAAAATTAGCATCTTATAATATTGTGTTTTAGCCAGCATGTGCATAAATCAATATTATCATTTTGGGAGTGTTTTGGCAGCACCTAAGCAAAATAGAAACCATGTATATCCTAGTCCCTTAGATTGTATCTACTACTGTGGTTTCCAGGGAAACACTTACATGTACGTATAAAGAGCTGTGTACAGTGTGTTTATTGCAGCATAACAGAAAATAGCAAAAAAGAAAATAAACAACCCTGGAAACCATCAACAGTGGACTAGAAATGTGATACATACACAGAGCCAAAGGATGAGCTAGATCTACAGAGATAGCTCAACAGGGAGGGATCACCAAAAAATATTGAGAAGAAAAAACAAGTTGTAGAAATTACAAAGAATGATGACATTTATTTAAAGAGCAAAATCCACACAGAATGCAGTACTAAGCATTGCTTGTGGCATTCCTGAGTGTATAAAACACAGCTATTCTGATAGATTGGAAGGATCACCACCCAGCTCCTGAACGTGCTTTCCCTCTGGTGTGGAAGAGTGGGCTGGGTAGAAGGGACTGGGTTTGGGATCGGAAACATGTTATTGCTTAAAAAAAAAAAGGGAAAATATGGCCAGATGTTACCACTTGTTAACTCTAAGAAGTAGAAATGTGAGAATTTGTTTTACTACTTCTGTATCTTTTGCATTTCTGAAGAAAAGGAAGGAGTGGGGGAAATCTTTCTCAGAAGAAAGGAGTAATGAAGATTTCCCTTTGAGCTTTGGAGGACCCAATTAATATGCTCTTTCTTGTGAAAGAAATCCTGAGCTAATACTTGGCTTCCTTTGCAAGCAAACTTTGCCAATAACAGCTCATTTCCTTTTTTAGGATTTCTCACCTTGGTCTAGACCAGAGACTCCTAGAAGAGCGTTCGTAAGGAAAGGCAGCTGCTGTCAGTCCTGGGGAGTCTATGGCCCTGTCTGCCAAGATGGGGTGCTGTCTGCGAGCAAAGAATTGCCATGAGCATGATTTTTAGGCTTTAACCTAATTTTTAATTTTTTAAAAAATATTTGTTTTAGAGGGAGAAATACAGAGAGAGATAGAGAGGGAGGGAGGGAAAGAGGGGGAGAGAGATTGATTGATTCTCTTTACCGATTCTCTCCCCAAATACTGGTAATGTCTGGGGCTGGGCTGCCAGACCAAAACCAGGAGGCAGGAACTCAGTCCAGGTCTCCCTCGTGGGTGGCAGGGCCCCAGTTACTTGAGCCATCAATGCTGCCTCCCAGCATCTGCATCAATAGGAAACTGAAGTCGGGAACCGAAGGCAGGCGTAGCACCCAGGTATTCTGATATAGGATGTGGGCATCCTATAACCAGTGTCACAACCACCAAGCTAAATACTTACCCAGATTTTTCTCTCTCTTCTCTCTCTCTCTGAGTGTGTATGGTATATTTGTATGACTGTTGTATGTTACAGGAAAACAAGGTGCAAATGATAGAAAGTGCGTTAAGTTGTGAACCTAAATTCAAAAGATCAAGTGCATTTTAAAGAAGTGCTGAGAGTAAGCAATACTCAACAATTTTTTCCAAAATAAGAAATTTGACAAAGATGTTAAAACATTTGTATAAATTCTTCAGTCAGGAAAAACTACAGACATACAACTACGGTCAGGCAAATATGACCAGTAGACATATTTGGTAACAAAAACTTATATAGGCTTCCTTTACTGTTCCTACTGATATCAGACAGCTTATTAATAATTTTCAATATTAATAAGCCTGTGGGTTCTTGCCACTTATTTAGAGAATTCTGAATACTGGTTCATATAGACCAGGCAACATGGTAAGTTTTAAGCTTTTTATTCAATGAGAGAAATGAGTGCTTTATTTAGGGGAGAAAGAGAAGTCTAGAAACTAAGCTGGGTCTGTACCAAGCAGAGAGCAGGCCAGGAGCATGCCATGTGGAGCAAGCGTATGGGTAAGAGCAGCCACAGGTAGCTTAGCGCAGCAGCAAAGCAAAGGCCTTTTATATGCTTTCCAAAGGGGAGTGGTTACATAGTCTGAAGGGCAGGTGAGCATTCAGGTGAGATCACACAGCAGGTGTGATGGAGGGCATGGTCTCCAGCTTACATATCTAATCAGTTTTATCCTATCTGCCTGCCTATATCACTATGAATAGGGTGATCAACATCCCCAGCTCAAACACTATGAAGTGGGTATAGAGCAGGGGCAACCTGGATATTAGGAAGGGCCTGTTGCTCTTACTGTACTTGAGCACAGTTGTGGACCAGAAGAACAGAGTCTTATTGGAAGACGAGACTTTGGGCCCCAAATAATACCTTTTTCCTGTTTGATACAAGAGTAGTAACTTATGACACCAGTTGGCCGCTGAGCTCTGCTGTCATCCCCTTGATGACAGAGACAGAACTAAACATCTGTTAAGTATTCAGAAAGGAGATGTGCTGATTTTGACACCATTGTTTCTGTGAAAGAGAAAGGAACCAGATTGGAGAGCACGGTCATCAACTGGCAGAGTCAGTTAAGAATAAAGTCAGCAGCATTGTACGTCATCTGGGAGAGGGAGAGCCTTGATGGAGCGCTCGAATGATCGAGAAGTGCTAGCCCAGATCTTCCTCCCTTGGTTTAAACAACAAATGGTCTCATTTCCTTGCATTCTGGGTAGCCAGTCGAAGGGCAGCTCACCCCTGCCCCTTAGTCACTTAACCTCTTACAATGTCTGATTCTGGAAAATAGTATGGTAGCAACCACGGGAATTCCTATGTGTAGAGATAAGTCTTTGCTTCTTACTTAAGCTTTGATTTATTGTCTGTGGTTGTTTTGGGTAGGGGGATGGCTGAATTTTAACAAGAAGATAAACTTGTAGATGGAAATTCTTCTAAGCCATAAATACCACTAACTTGCCTGTTCTAGGGAAGTTCAAATAAAGACCCTGGGGTTTAGCAGCTGCCGAAGTGTTTTCCTTCTTTTCCCATTGGCCAAGAAAAAGATATGCCTCCACATCAGTGGTGTAGGCGCCAGGGCCTGACCCGTGCCAGAGGTCCACTTGCACAGAACGAAGGCAGAGGATGACAAATTGGTCTGTGCAGTGGACCTCTGAAGTGGAGGTGTAGATTTACACAGCAGTCTCTGGAGGTTCCTTATCTGCTCTACTTAGTATAAACACTGCCCTTCTGGAGCCCTCTCCATGTCTCCCATCAGGATCTGGAGATGAATTCTAGGTCACTGGCTAACTTCACCATTTCTAATCTGCTTCCCAGTAGTTTTCTTTTTCCTGGGTTTTGTGCAGATCCTGGAAGATACCAACTCTAGGAGCTGGGGGAATATCTTATCACCTTTGGAATCTACCACTACATGCCCTTTAACACATGGTAGGTGGTAATAAATGCTTATCAATCACTTTGTTCAATAGTCTCTGTGTTGTGTGTCTATTAAGCACCTGGGGTGATTCAAACAAACAAATGCTTTATTGGGCTCACCACAAACCAACTGAATCCTGATCTCTGGGCATGGGATCCCAGTTTTGGTAGATTTGAAATCTCCACAGCTGTTTCTGGTACGCCAAGAAAGTTCAGAACCACTAAATCAATTAACCCATTGGTCCACTAGGCTACATTTTGTTCGCTTCCATGTTTGAAAGAAACCTATTTGAACTATTTCGCAGAACGGAAATCCCAATCTCTAAGAAGATATTAGTGCTATTTTGTAGCAAGGGTAGACTAGAAAAGGTTGTTATACTACGTGGCCCTGGGCGAGTTACTTACACTCTTCATGCCTCAGTTTACTTGACTGTAAAATTGAAAGGATAATAGTAACCTCCTCTTGGGATTGTAAACATGACATGAACTGATCTACATAAAACTCTTAATACAGTATCAGGTGAATATGTGTTAGATAAACAAAACCCCACCTGAAGAAGAGGGTGACGTGTTTGTTGTCACTGTTATTCCCTGATCCTGTTAAGCACTCCAGCTTCCTCGCAGAGCAGTTCAGACTGGAGCCTCTCCTTTGTCCCTTCCCTCTCATTCCTTTCAAATGCTCCTCTGCCCCTTCCCTTTCACTCCCATGGCCCTGATTCCAATCCTGGCTCTCTCATTATCTTCCTCCTAGATAGTGGCTGCTACACTGGTCTCCTTGCTGATGATCCAATTGTGTGTTAGCAATCTTTGTGTGACCCCAAAATCACCCTATGATTGAATTGTGATCTTGAGGCTGCCAGTCTCAACAACTCAACCTATGTCTTCATTTCTGTGAAGATTTAAGCCCAAGCTGTGTGATTTGGGCAGTTCGGCCTCTTTCTTCAAGTCTCCATCTCTTCATGTTTCAATGGGAATCATCTAATTATGCTTTCCGTTCAGGCACACACTAGGGGCTCAATAAATGTTACCTGTCAAGTACCATCAGTATTTGGCCAGGACTCCTCTCCAGTCAACCCAGGCACTGGCTATGTGAGTTTTGCTGTTCTCAGGCCACACCCTGCCTCTTCTTGGATTTCAGCCTCTGTTCATGTTGTCTTTGCCCTTGGAATGCTCTTCCCTCATCTCTGAGTATTTGAATCCTACCAGTCTTAAAGGGCCACCTTCAGATGCCAATCAATGTCTTCTTGGAAACTTCCCTGGAAGTAAATTACTCCCTCTTCTTATTTCAATGAAGGTCAGTTATTTAAAAATATGTATTTGTTTTATTTATTTATTTGAAAGAGAGAGGTAGATATAGAAATAGAGATAGAGATAGAGATGAGAGAGAGAGAAAGTGAGAGAGAGAGAGAGAGAGAGAGAGAGTCTTCCATATGCTAGTTCATGCCCCAAATGGCAACAACAGCCAGAGCTGAGCCAGAACAAAGCCAGGAGGTGAGAACTCAATCTGGTCTCCCATGTGGGTGGCAGGGACCCAGGTACTTGAGCCATCATCTGCGTCCTCCTAAGCTGCAGGGACCTGAAATCAAGAGCAGAGCCAGGACTCAAACCCAGGACTCTGATATGGGAGCTGGGCGCCCTAGGTGGCAGCCTAACCACTGCACCAAGCACCCACTCCAAAATTCAATTCTTTTCAGACAGGGGTCCCAAACTTCAGCAGATATCATATTACCCAAAGGGTTGGTTAAAACATCGATGCCTTGGATATCAGCAGGTGTGTGAATGCCTTAATTCAGCAGGTGTATGGTGGGGGCCAGGAAGTTGCATATCTTCTCACAAATTTTCAGATAATACTGACCTGCTGGTCCAAACTTCAGTTAGCACTGTTTTAAGGTACTGAACATCTTACAGGTTCTACAATTGTAATTAAATTCCTTCCCTAAGGAGACTTTTAGTAGGGTCAATGTGCCCCTTTCCTTATCTTTCAGGAGCTGGCCCTTTGACTGGGACTTGAAAGTGGGCAACATAATAGCAGTCAAGAGCCCTGCAGCAGAGGGACCCAGGAATAGGAGCCAAGGGTGGCATACCTACGGGAGGGTGACAATGAAGGAACAGTGGGAAATCAGTGTGAAGAGATGTGCGCTATACAGTCAATGTGATATACCAATTTTGAGAGCTGGGTGTAGAGAAGAACCTTTAAAAGCAGGCAGGCACAAGAGTACATGTTTGACCCCTTAACCTGCAAAACACAAGGGCTGAACCTGCATGCTGATGGCTCCTTCCTGTTGACCACAAGCTACTGTGGAACAGGGGCTCTTTCTCTGCATGCCCAGAAATGTGCACAACATAGATGTGCTACTGATGTTTGCTATCCTAGTTCCCAAGGTCTGTCATTCTGCAAATTACTCTTATCTGAGGCTTAGGAACTCCAACTGCTCCTGCACAGCCAACCCAAACCAGAGCCTGCAAGTAATTGTGACTGACGTCTTGACAAATTCTGGGCCTTTCTTTCCCTTAAACCACATTTGCTGGTTTAGAAGTTGCTTAGCAAGGAACCAAAACCATCATTGCCTATAGAAAATGGGTTATTTTCTTTGTTTTAGCATAAGCTTGGTTTAAAGGGATTATTATAAAAGAGAAGGAAGTGGCCACCTGGAAGTAACAGATTTGGGCTCAGTGTGAAGCTCTTGGTTTTGTGTTAGGTTTTCTGGATTGCCTGCTTTATAGGGTATTGATGAGGTGAAATAATTATGTACATGAATGTGAATGTACTTTGTAAGCTCTAAAGCACTGCAGGAATATAATTAATTATGTTTATAATTACAGGTAATGTAATTATAATTGTAATTACTTTGTGGGTGGAAGCAGAAAAAATATATATATATGCATATATATATATATATATATATATATATATATATATATATATATTCCAGGCCTGCTCTTTAGTAGGATACCCTTGGTATATATCATTGGTTAAATCATCAATTTGTTAATTAGGCTCACTCTCTCTGACTTTTTTTCACCATTGGGATATGCTGGAGATTTTGACCTGAGGATAACTTGTTGCATATTTAAAAATGGGAAAAAATGGGGCCAGCGCTATGGCATAGTGGGTAGAGCCACCTCCTGTGATGCTGGCATTCCATATGGGTGCTGGTTCAAGTCCCAACTGCTCCTCTTCCAATCCAGCTCACTGCTAATGTGCCCAGTAAAGCAGTGGAGGATGGCCCAAGACCTTGAGCCCCTGCACTCATGGAGGAGACCCAGAAGAAGCCCTTGGCTCCTGGCTTTGGCCTGGCCCAGCCCTGTTTGTTGTGACCATTTGGTGACTGAACCAGTGGATGGAAGCTCTGTCTCTACCTCTTTTTCTGTAATTCTGATTTTCAAATAAAAAAACATTTTTTAAAAAATGGGGAATAATTGGATCTCCACATGCAGAAGCATGAGGTTAGACCCCTACCTTACATCTTATATGAAAATCAACTCAAAATGGATCAAATTTCTAAATCTACAACCTAATATCATCAAATTACTGGAGGAAAACATTGGGGAAACACTGCAAGACATTGGCATAGGCACAGACTTTTTGGAAGAGACATCAAAAACACAGGCAATCAAAGCCAAAATAGACAAATGGGATTACATCAAGCTGAGAAGCTTCTGCTCTGCAAAAGAAATACTCAGCAAAATGAAGAGGTAACAAACAGAATGGGAGAAAAGATTCGCAAACTGTAAACTGCTAAAGGATTAATATCTAGAATCTATAAAGTGCTAAAGAAACTCAACAACAACAAAACAATTTAGTTAAGAAATGGGCAAAGGACTTGAACAGGTGTTTTTCAAAAGAGGAAATTCAAATGGCAAATAGACACATGAAAAAATGCTCAGGATCAGTAGCTATCAGTGAAATGCAAATCAAAATCACAATGAGGTTTCACCTCACCCTAGTAAGAATGGCTGTCATACAAAAATCAGTTAGCAATAAATGTTGGTCAGGATGTGGGGAAAATGGTACCCTAACCCATTCTTGGAGGGAATGTAAACTAGTACAGCCTATAGTGGAAGACAGTATAGAAATATGACAGCTGAAAATATGACCCAGCAATCCCACTCCTGGGAATTTACACAAGGGAAATGAAATCAACATATGAAAGAGTGATCTGTACCCCTTGTTTATTGCAGCTCAGTTCACAATAGTTAAGATATGGAATCAACCCAGATGTCCTTCAACTGATGATTGGGTAAAGAAATTGTGGTATATATACCTTTGTAATACTACCAGCCATAAAAAGAATGAAATCTTGTCTTTTGCAATAAAATGAATGCAACTGAAAACCATTATACTTAGTGAAATAAGCCAGTCCTCCAAAAAACAAATACCATATGTTTTCCTTGATCTATGGTAACTAATAGAGTAACTAAAATGTAATGTATAGGAGTGAAATTGACATTTTGAGATTCGATGATTATTTGCAGCTCTTGTCTCTACCGTTGAGGAACAGTGTTTTTTTGTTTTTTGTTTTTCTTACTATTTGTTGAACTCTTAGTGTAGGATTAATCTTGTGAGTATAAAGTAGACTGAAAGTAGATCACTGTAAATATTAAGAGAGGGAATAAGAGAGGAAAGAGGAGGAAGGACGATAGCGTGGGCAGAAGGGAGGCTAGGGTGAGAAGTGTCACTATGTTCCTAAATCTGTATATATGAAATACATGAAATTTGTATACCTTAAAGAACATTTTTTAAAAAAATTTTAAAAATGGGGGAAAAATCACAGGGTGAGATTGGGATATCTAGCCCTAACTAGTAATATTCTTTGGCACTTATGTAGTATATAGTTAAAACAATATATTTATTAACTTGCATATATACAGCAATAATACTTGCAGAGATTTATAAACAAAAATGTAATATTCATATATATATATATATAATTTCTATGTACCATTGGCCCTCTTCATTTGTGGGTTCTTCATCTGTGGATTCAGCCAACCCTGTATTTAAAATATTTGGGGGGTCAGCACTATGGTGTACCAGGTAAAGCTACCACCTGCAGTGCTGGCATTTCATAGGGGTGTCGGTTTGAGTCCCAGCTGCTCCACTTCTGATCCAGCTCTCTGCTATGGCCTGGGAAAGCAGTGGAAGATGGCCCAAGTCCTTGGGCCCCTGCACCTGTGTGAGAGATCCGGAAGAAGCTCCCGACTCCTGACTCTAGGTACAGCCCTGGCCATTGCAGCCATTTGGGGAGTGAACCAGTGGATGGAAGACCTCCCTCTCTCTCTCTGCCTCTGTCTCTCTGTAACTCTGCCTTTCAAACAAATACATAAATCTTTTACAAATTTTTGGGAAAAAATTATGTCTGTGTTGAGGATTTATATACATTTTCTTATTTTATGCCTTAAACAATACAGTATATCTGTGTAGCATTTACATTAGATATTATAAGTAATCAAGAGATGTTTTAAAGTATATGGGGGATGGACTTATGTTATATGCAAATATTATCCCACTTTATATAAAGGACTTTAGAATCTATGGATTTTGCTATCCTGGTACCAATCCCCATAGATACTGAGGGATGACAGTAAGTATATTTATATAATATTCAAGTAAGGGTTATTTCCAGAAATCCACTAGAATCAGCTACATTCTTAAAATGCTCATGTAACTATTAAATTACATATCTGTTCTGTAGTTTAGGCAATGATTACTAGTATGTAGCTAAAACTACAATATGTTATATAATATTTTGCTTGTTTAGCAAAACCAACAAGCTTAGCACAGGCACCAGGTATTTGTTTACGTTCTCCCATTAACATTTTTAATCTTGTTAAACACTTTAATCCTAAAAAATGATTATGTCTGGGCCCATGTTCTGGAACAAAGTTGCATTTGTGCCAAGGGGAGACATTCTGGGCTTCTATTTCTTATGGCCCACCAGAGAAATCTGAACTGTTACATTGCACTAGAGCCATGGTTGATGTTTTTCCCATTTGAAAAATGACTAAAATGGCAAGATATTTCACAGGACACATTCTCCTGGCGTCTCCCTGCGAAATGGCAAGATTCTGCCTGAGAAGCTCCACACTGTGTCTTCAGTTTCTGACCTTCTGCCATTGTTCCTATGCACGGTTAATTGTTGTTAATTTCTAACACATCATTAATTACCTGCCATTAAAGATGTGGGAGATGGAAATGCCCTTCACTCATGGGTGATCACATGAATAAACCATTAATAACTACAAAAAGTATGTTACTTTAAATGTGAAAAGTGAATTGGAGCCGTTCGTGTCTCTGATGGTTGGGCTGTGGCTGAGGACACCAAGGGTGACCTAGTCCTGGCCAAGGAAGAGGCTGACTTTGCTCTTGGTATCTTAATGACTGTAACATCCGGCCTCAGAGAACTTCTGCTGACAGCTTTCTTATCCTATGCAAAAGAAGCCTAGAGGCGGAACAGCTTCCTCTAATGCCACAGCCCAAGTCACCCACACAATTAGTACTCAGTGTGGAGTTCCTGACTCCCACTCCTGTTCAGTCCACTAGACCGTGCCGAGGTCAGTGCTGGTGTTGTGGAGGCCGTCGCTCCCATCTCTGGCTCCCAGATGGAGCCAAGGCCAACCCACTGACATTGGGATCCTGGTCCTTAAGGAAAAACAATGTGTGACTTGCCATGTAGTGTTGAAATGTTTCACGAAATTCCAATCTTGAAAGCTCAGGCAGAAGAGCAGTCCCACAGTTTTATAGGAGCATTGAGAATGATACAGTATACTGGAAAAGAAGGATCGAGCATGGTCACTAGATCATAACCAGAAGAAAATGTTAGGGTATTGAAAAAAGACTCAGGAAAATGGGGAAAACGATTTTATGGGTGCAGATTTCAGCAGGGAATTCCAGACTGCTTAGATTCCACAGTTAGCCAACAGACTTGTGCAGAGATAATACTTTGAACTTACAGGGTTGATGATACCTCTTTCTTTTTTTAAGATTTATTTATTTACTTGAAAGTCAGAGTTACACAGAGAGAGAAAGAGAGGCAGAGAGAGAGAGAGAGAGGGATAGAGAGAGAGGGCTTCCATCTACTGGCTCACTCCCCAGATGGCTGCAACAACTGGAGCTGTGCCAATCCAAAGCCAGGAGCCAGGAGCCAGGAGCCAGGAGCCAGGAGCAAGGAATTTCTTCCAGGTCTCCCATGTGGGTACAGGGGCCCAAGAACTTGGACCATCTTCCACTGCTTTCCCAGGCCATAGCAGTGAGCTGAATGGGAAATGGAGCAGCCAGGACTTGAACTGGAGCCCATATGGGATGCCGGCACTGCGGGTGGCAGCAGCTATACCTGCTATGCCACAGCACTGGCCCCGATGATACTTCTTTCTATTCAGACTCCTCATTTTTCTGAAAAAAAAATGAAGACTCAGGGAGGATTAAGAGACCTTTGTGAACGAGGGAAACGGGAGGACTGGGTCAGCTAGGAGATTCATAGAGCATTGTATTACGATCCTCTTCTTCGTCTGTACTGTGAGCTCAAGAGGAAGGCTAACACAGTCTCACCTTTGCATCTTCCCATTTCCTCCTCTTGTTTTTAAAAAGCCATTGAGGGAGAGACTCCTATCTGCTGTTTCACTACCCAAATGCTTGCAGTGGCCGAGGCTGGGCCAAGGCTGGAGATGAGAAGCTCAGTCCAGGTCTGCCACCTGTGTGACAGGAACCCAGTCACTTAACATGTCACTGCTGCCTTAGCAGGAAGCTGGAGTTTGTGAACAACACTGAGGCACTCTGAAATGGGATGTGGGTGGCTTTTTTTTAAAGATTTATTTGTTTTACTTGAAAGTCAGAGTTACACAGAGAGAGAAGGAAGTCTTCCATCCGCTGGTTCACTCCCCAATTGGCTGCAATGGCTGGAGTTGTGCCGATCCAAAGCCAGGAGCCAGCAGTTTCTTCCAGGTTTCCAACGCAGGTGCCGGAACCCAGCAACTTGGGCCATCTTCTACTGCTTTCCCAGGCCATAGCAGAGAGCTGAATAGGAAGTGGAGCACTCAGGACTCGAACTGGCGCCCACATGGGATGCCAGCACTGCAGGCGGAGGCTTTACCAGCTATGCCACAGTGCTGGCCCCAGGAAGTGAGTGTCTTAACCAATGTATTAACCATTAGGCCAAATGCCTACCCCTCTGCACTTGTTCTTCTGGGCTGGCTTATTGAGGAGGTCGGAGGGGATGGACTGTCGTCGTCTTCTTGAAAGAGACTGAAAACTAAACCAAGAGGCTTGGGTGTGAGATGGGTGGCATCATGGACCAAAGACCAAGTTAGAAAGTCTAAACAACGACCTGTAGATAGGAAATCATTTAAACTTCAGGCTCCCATTCCTTCTCATCTGTAAAATGAGGCATTTATGGTTTAATCACTTTTTGTGTTTTCATTTAAAAATATTTCAAATAATACAGAAAAGTATAAGGAAGAGTTCGATGAGCACAATTTTTAACATTTTGCCATATTCCTATGCAAGTACTGTATTTGTATATACATACATGCTATCTTTTAAAAACAGGGGTGAATATGTTATTATTACATAACATGGGGTTCACGACAATGTTTAACTCTTAAGCCTTAGTAAATATTTGGATTCAAAGGTCTAAATTCCACTTTAATTTCTTCCTATTTTTTAACCATTTCTTTTCACTGTGACACAACATTCTATGATTAACACAATGCCAGATTTATTACCTCTTCTACTATTAGACAATTAGGCTGTTTGAAGTCTTCCATTTAGAAGTAATGCTGAGGGCATGGCTCCATGGTGCAGTGGGTTAATCCTCCGCCTGTGGAGGATGGCCCAAGTCCTTGGGCCCCTGCACCCACGTGGGAGACCTGGAAGAAGCACCCAGCTCCTGGCTTTGGATTGGCGTAGCTCTGGCCATTGTAGCCATTTGGGGAGTGAACCAAAGGAAGGAAGACCTCTCTGTCTCTCCCTCTCACTGTCTGTAATTCTACCTCTCAAATAAATTTTTAAAAAAGTAATGCTGCAATAAATATGCAATAAACATTTTTATGCAAATCTCTGTATGTTCTGGTGGAAATTTTTCTCCTGAGTTTCCATTTCCATTTTACCAAATGGTACCAAATTAATCCACAAAGTGATTATACAAATTTACCAACCTTTAGTCCCTTCACCTCTACTCCTGTAAACTTCTTTGGGGGTTTTGCCCATATACCATATCTAAAACTGGCCAGCAGGACCTAAGTCCTTATTCTTGGGGACCCAGGCCCACCAACATTTCTCTTCCCATGGATTATCTCTCAATCTTCCCTTTTCATCAATGCTGAGGATTTTTTCACTGATAGGAGGTCAAGGAGTAGAGCCTACTTTGTATTTGTGTATTCCCCCAACACTTTTGCCTCTGAGCTGTCTTTGTTTCCCTAAGGGACCAGTCCTTGAAAATAGACAAGCCTAGAAGAGAACTCTCCTTCTGTTTAATGCCATCTATCACGTGCTTCCTTGAATGAAAGACCAGAGACATCTCCCTCTGCTTGAATGGGGGAGGAGGAAACTCACAGGGGGAAAAGAAATGCTAGAGAAAAAAAATATGTAATCTCATACAACCTTTATCCTACAACATATTGAATTCCACAAATTGACTTTATTGTTAGATAACAAAATCACATGAAATCTGAACTGTCTGTGAAATCTAGTCTGTAAGGCCATTGTTTTAAGAGTCATCATTTCTGCCTTGGAGTATGGAAAAGTATTTCATTATTTCTATTTTATATTTCTAGTAGGAAGGCAATGATGTAGAAATAGGTAGGCCAACTAATATATGCCCAGGTTAGGAGATAAGAAGGAAAGATATTGAAGGGGAAGTGTTTGAATGAAGAGCAAAGTAGGGAAGAGACTCACGGTTTAGAAGAGAAGCCAGGGAAATAAGAATGTTTGTTGTTTTGATAAGAAATGGGAGAGGAATGTAGCTTGGGATGACAGGTTGATGGAAGGTGATGGATTTGAATTTGGAAGATGTCGATGCCAAGGCATGGTCCTTCTGTTTAAACCTGCAACCAGGATGGACCAACATTTTTCTTGCTTTTCGATGTGGTCCACAGAGATATCTCCTAAAATATGATGTGATTTTCCTACCTGTTTTATGTGCCAGCCATCCTTCTTAGTCTTCCATGGAGTAGATTTCTGTTTATTCATTGCTGTCTGTTCTCATCTCATTGGACATCTGAGCTTTGCATGTGAGCAAACGCATACAAGTAAGCCAACAGAAAGGAGATCCCAGATGCAGTTACTTTCTCCCAGGGGGAAGGGACCAATTTCCTTCTGTAGTTTTGGAATTTTACCTCTGAGAATACTTGAATGTGGGCAGTGTGACCACAGACATTTTGCATATTTCAGGAAAAAAATTATTTACTCCATAACTTGGTGAGTATTCTACTTGGGGTTCCCAGTCGGCATCAGCAGTGGAATGACTCACAGCTCTCCTTTTTTATGCCTATACATTGTACTTCTTGCCATATCTGAAGTTTTGGACAAATATTCAGCAAATTTTATCCAATTCCTCTGCTTTCACTTCCCACCGCCCGACCGTACTGATTGCACCCCCAAGTTCTGCCCAGACAGAGGGAAAGTAAACAAGGACATTTCCAACCAATTTATTTGAAACAGTTTCTTAAATAGATTGCTCTGGGTTATCAGTGATGTCCTGTTTCTAGGACAAAGAATTATTGCTCTGACCTCATAGTCAGTGGCTCTTTTCAAGGACTCGGATTTAAAGGTTATGAAGAGCTATTCAAACTCATTTATTTCTAGCTCCCTTCTCACTTTTTGTATTGCCTTTTAATGTGTGATGGAATGCCCATTCAAAGCCATAGACCAGTTATAGTAACACATACTTCCAAGATGATATAAAGGAGACTCATCCCTCACCCTTCCTACCAGGCATGTACACGCACAGCCATTGAGGATCAAAGACATCCTGAGAGAAGTCTTCTGGGCAGGCAGCCGACTGCAATCATTGGCTACAGCTAACTTGAGACAAATGGCCTATATTTTGTGTTACTCTCTATTCTACATTTCTTCACTTTTTATTGTTTCTCCTTTTTCTCTGCTTTTCCTCCTTTTTTTCATTATCACATAGTGCCATGATATGTTCCAAAGGTCAAGCTTGTTTCCTTCATTTGTTCCACAGTCCATTTATACATGGATACACGACAAACCACCACTCTGCCCATTTCAAGGTCATTGTGGCAATTTTAGGCTTCTGAGTAGACCAAAAGGATGAAGAAATGTGCAAGGCATATAATGAGTGAAGAAAGGTATTGGAAGAAGGATAAGGGTTTATGATTTGGAAGGGGGCTCTATTTTCTGGACAAAGAGCTCCTGGATTAGTTAGGACAGGTTGGGTTTTGTTTTAGATAATAAATCACCTCCAAATATCAGTGGTTTAGCCCAATAAAAGTCTATTTCTTGCTCATGCTACATGTCTAACATGAGCCTGTGGAGGACTCGGCTCCACCAACCCATTCAGGAATTCAGGATATTGAGCACTCTGTCTTCTCAACGCATCATTCCAAGATCGATTCTGCAGGGAAAAAGAGGTCTGGAGTGTCTCCCACAGATAACCAAACACCTTGGCCTGGAAGTGATACGTAGTAGCTCTGCTCACAACACGTGGACAGATCACATGGTCTATACAACTGCAAAGGAGCCAAGGAGTACAGCATCTGTGTGCCTGGGAGGGGCGGGTGGTTGACTCTTTGTTGTTCCTGTAGTGTGCACTACAGCCCTTGGGATGATCAAGCTTGAAATGAAGACTGTGGAAAGCCCTAAACATCTGGCTTCTGTGGCTGAAGGACAAGTGTACAACAAGTAGTCAGCCTGTGCTTGGCAGCAGCAGGCTGAACTCCTAGCTCCTTCACTCGCAGTTCTGTGAGGGTGCCTTTGGCCACACAGCCACCTCAGGGTGACCTCGTCCATGGATCCTTGTTCATGAAGGCAGCACTTTTAATAAACTCATGCATGGCCTGTTGTCTAATACAATGTCCATCTTAAATGAATAGGATAATTCATCCTCAATGTTGAAATACACCTCTTAACCTACTTCTTTAATTAAGGGATGTGTGGGGTTTGTGAGTCTTGGGTCATTAGGGAGCATAGTGTTCTGAGCCAAGACTGGGAGGCATCCCTCTCCTGTGACAGTGAGCCAGGGTGAGGCTGCCAGGAAGCCAGGGTGTCAAGCATGACAGGACAGCTCCAGCCATTGTGGCCAGCAGTATGAATACATAACCAAGCCCCTCATCTACCACAGACACCTTCTCCCAAAGTGCAATTAACTTTGTTGCGTCTGGAATAGTACAGTCCTTTTGGATGGCTTTACATAATGTCCTGGGAGTAAGTGACTTTTGGGCACCAGTAAACTAGAGGTAATGTACACATCTGGACTTCTTAGAACTCCAAAAATCAATGTCTTGTGAGTGAGTGTGTGCTCATGACTGTTTCCTCGATGGGGCTCAGTCTGAAATGGGGAAAATCTGAGAAAAATCAGCTTGACATAGCAATGGTTAAGAACGGAGACTCCAAAATCCAGGCCGATTCTGGCCTTGCATTTAGGTTGTCCACTTGCTGAGTGTGTGTGGCCTGGGGCAAGTACCATAACATCTTTAAGTCTTATGAGGATTAAAAGAGTACTTATCTCATATATTTGTGAGAATTAGATGAGGAGTTGATAGCATAGTGCTTGGCTCATACTAAGTAGTTGAAGACATTAACTATTATTAACTTATTAATATTGTTCCGTGTAGCAAGCATGTATGTGTGTTCCACAAGCAAAATACTGTGCTAGATACAGCAATACATGTTCTAATGACATTCTGCCTTTGGGAATTTGTAAGCATGTACATGTATGTATGAGAAAATGATGAAGATGAAGATGGGGAGGAGTAGACGAAGTGGGAGGGGGAGAGAAGGGGAAAGCAGGGAGGGGTGAGAGAGGGATAGAAGAGAGGAGAAAATGGGAGACTTGGAGTAGGCTTTTAGCATAGTGTGTCCCACATTGGAGTACCTGGGTTCAATGCCTGCCTCTGGCTTCCGTTTCCCACCCTGGGAGGAAGCAGTAGTAGTTCAAATAATTGTGTTTCTGCTATACACATGGGAGGCCTAGATTGTTTTCCTGGATCCTGGCTTATATCAAATATAAGATCAAGACACAAGAAAGCCCAGCCATTGCTAGTATTTGGAGACTGAATCTGTTGAAGGGAGCTCTGATTGTATATCTTTCTTTCTTTCTGTTTCTGCAATACATAAATATTAATAAAAACAAAAGTAGAGTGGAGAGAAAAGATGCAAGATAAGAAAAAATATAAGATAACTAAAATTAGATAAAATTAAATCGTGGGCTTACCTTGTGTAGCTAGATCATTACATAGTGATCTTATTTAATGTTCACACAACCCTATGGATATGCATTATTATTACCTCTTTTCACTTTAGAAGACAATAAGCCTTCAAAAGATCAACTAACCTACAGGGGCCAACACGTGGGACTGGAGAAGTGGAAGGAGGACTGGGCTGTGTGGCCCAGCTTGACTGGAGCATAGGAGAGGACTGGTCAAGGGGTGTGTTGTGTATCAAGTGTCCCAGGGAAGCCTTGTTCGGCACAGGTGATCACGCCCACACAGAGGCTAATTTGGGCCACACAGTCCTGGATGATGTGTTGTTTGACCAAGAAACAGGAGACTGCTCAAGGAAGTCGCCACGTCTTTGAGAGGCTGGAAGATGAAAACACATATTCCAAACACGCTGGAGCACAGCTTCAAACCATGGAGCAAATCAGTAACAAGCCAGGAACGGCAGCCGATGGCAAACCAGCCCTGTGTGGGGGCCTTGCAGAAAAGGGCATGGTGACCCAAAACTGATCGGTAGGTGGAGCCCTGTAGGGGAACCCAGCCACCCTCCCCACCCTTCCACCTGCACAGCATGGAGAAGAGTTTAGTGCATGCATTCGCTTTCTGACACTGCAAGGCCAAGATCACCATCAATATCCTAACTTTCACCCTTCTCCGCTGACCTCACTAATACACGTTACTTTGCCTTCGGAGACAAAATACGAAAGTTGGACAATATAAGAACACTTGGAATCTTCCAGGTTCTTCTAGACTTTTGCCCCATTGACATTTTGTGGGGAAAATGGAATCTCTATGTAAAATCTCCATTAAAATAACCGTGTAGGCTTATCTGAAATTAGCACCTCCAGAACGCCTGTTCTGACTTTTGGTTTGGTTTACCTTCTTCTGCATCCTGATCTTGTATTTGATATACCTTTCTAATCAGATAAGAAGAGAGGTGAAACATTTCTGGACTGCAGACCAAACTCAACGCTATTTGAAAACACGAGTTGGGCTTGGGGTTTTGGTTTTTTCCTTTTTTTATTTGTGTATGATTTAGTGTTCATCCTGCACCAGACACTAAAACGCATTGTTTAATTATCTGAGCTCAACACACCATTTTATAATTCATTAGTCAGTTGCTCTTTGCAAAAGCTTATTTCTTATGAAACAAAAGTGGGAATCATGTGACTGGACTATTTATCTCTCTTTAGGGGTTGGGGGTTAATATCTGATAGCTCATAACATCTTTATTATAATGCATTTATAATGATTTACTGGAATCATTCTATGGCTAAGTATCTAATGTCAAAGCTGGGATCTGGCATGAAATAAAATGCTGTATCCTTGGGTAGCTCTAGGGAAAAAAAGGCCTCAGCCAATATTTTCTGTGTAATTCTACAAACTATAATAAGGGTAGGGGTAATTGCCTTAATGTCAATTAAGCTATTAATAATGCCCATCTTGTCATTCCTAAATACAGCAGTGTCTCCATCATACATCGCTGTCCCCATTAAGGCTACACAGAAATGAGATCACAGCCTGTGTAGACCAGGAAGTCTGACAAGCAGCCAGTTTTACCTCTTTGACATAAGACAAGGGTAAGGGATTATTTATTTGCTTTTGGTGAAAAATTTCTACTTCGAGACATGTATGTATTTGTCAGGGCAAGCATTGCCAATGCAAACTGTCCCCTGTTCCTAGTCGGCTCCTGGATGACTAGGAAATGTGTTCTTTAACAAGACTAGCTAGCATTCCAGGCTCTAGGCCCCCGAGTAACAGGCCAGACGGCCCAGAACCAGTCCTACAGGCATGTGAGAGTCAGGGGCGCCTCATGCTAGCTGTAAGTGGGGCTCCTCCAGCACAGGCAAATCCCAGGGCAAAGCCAATGGGGCTGAGACACTGCCTCACAGGAAAGAGGCCACCGGCTCATCAGTTCGTTTCTGCAGACAGGGTCGAGGCCGAAGGTTTATTTGGAATAGGAAGAGAAGGAGGCGGGCCGCAGGGTTTCAGGTGAGTGGCTCGAGTGTCACCAACAGCCCCCGATCAGCTGTAAACCAGGACCACTCACCTTGCAGCTCAGAAGCAGCCCAAGCCCCTTCTTTGGCTGGCACTTACAGTTCTCCTGGGCTAAGGTTCGAGGCAGCTGCTGCCTTCGGCCCCCGCTTGTTGGCTGTCGTGGGGAAGTGAACTTCTACTTGATGATATTTAGAGCTCATTAATGTGTCCCAAGGAAGCTTATTGTATGGCAGTTTAATGACAGAAACCTGTTTTAATGCAAATGGACACGTAATCCCACTAAGCCACTCTGAGGATGTAAATTTAAAACAATCGCTAGGAACTGACACTAGAGTTTAACAAGACGGAGGGCCAGTTCCTAGATTCTGGGACGCCCAGGGGACCCTGGTTGGACACCCAGCCCCGGCAGTTTTAGTGCAGCTGTCAGTTACCATGGCAATTATAAGGATGTGGGGGGTGCGCTCAATGATCTCAAGTGGTGGACATCGTGGGGGGAGCACAGAGAAGGAAGTGAAGGGTGAGTGGGCATCCTCTGCTCCTTATTCCTCAGGGCACCGGGTTTGGGGGAGGCACGCCTGGGAGCCAGGAGGCAGCTCCCTGAGTTCCTACAAATACCTGATGCAGGCAAATCCTCCCACTGAAAGCACAACACCTTGCTGGGAAACCCAGTTCTCCCAGCAGGTGTGGGGGGAAGCCTTCTCTGGGGGTGAGCGTGGGGGACATGAGACAGAGGCAGGAATTGTTTGTGCATACTTGCCAGATTCTAATGCTGTGGGCCACTACCTCATTCTCCAGAGAGCCCTGCAGAAGGTTATTATAGGTGAAGTCATTTTTGTAATAAAGTTGGCTGTAACTCTGGGTCATAAATCATGGGTTGTGGTACTAAAAGATGACTGAACATGCCTCTGTTACCACACACTGTCCTCCTTTTAAGTACTTTGATTTTACTACAAATCTCCCATGGACTGAGATGGGGGAAGCATGCACAATGAGCCAACGATTCCGATTCCTTCCGTCCCCAGCAGCATCCCCCCCTGGCATCGGGGCCTCCCGGAATGGCTTCCTGAGGTGTGCTGTTATTTATGGCACGCTTTCTCTATCAGAAAGGCAAACAGCATCCCAAGTGACCCCAGCACATTTGCATCACTGCTTCCCTTGCTAATTGATTCATCCCCTGGCAGGGGCCGAGACACGGGCCGTTGGCTGGACGCACTCTCTCCCAGCTGCAGACCCTGTGGGCGAGGTGCCTCAGAAGCACAGATGTTAATAAACTCGCTAAATGTCAAAACTGCAAAGCTCACGCCCAGTCGGAGCCCATCCGCCATCCTAGAATAAGTCTGCGAAATGCTATCCCCGCCCCTTGTCCGTTAGCTCAGTCTAAACTTCACCAGCTTTATTAGGTAAGGAGACGAGCAACTGTTATGAACCACACTGAGTGTTTAATTTCTTGCCTAAGTTCTTCCCTTCTAATAAGAGGCCGGTGCAGACTGAAAAGGAAGGTTATCATATGAAGTGCGTTTCCGATGTAATAAAGCAGAAAGGAGAGGGTGGCCGCAGTGGCAGCTGTGAGAGGGACGAAGTGTGGATCTCTATAGCTCAGTGGCTGCAAAGCAGAAAATGAAGATTGTAAAAACGTCACATAAAGAAAAAATGCACAGTGGATTCGTTTTGCGATGCCCATAATTCAGTAATGCCTTTAAGTAGCTAGAAGAAATATAATAAATGTTTTTCCACAACATTGATCATACTGTATCAGAGGAAATATTAGTGTGCAGGGAGCCGTGATTATACTGGTAGTAATTCTCGGTGCAGAAAACTAGTAGAAGATGGGACCCTTTATGGGCCAAACTTTTATTGGTTGCAGTTATTTACCTTTAAGAATACGCCTAATACATTGTCCTATATAGCTAAGTATTTTTGTGAAAATTCAAACAAGCACTCTCGGTAAATCAGAAATCCTGCCACCGTTTTATAGAATTTATATGTATATATATATTTTTTCCTGCAGATGCTCTGATACGTTCCAGAATACAAAAAGCAGCCAATTGACCATGTAAAAATTCGAGAAGGCCTGTAAAATAGATTCTTCCCCTGCATTCTGCACCCAGATAGGAGCAGACAGGTTTATGGCATGTGATTCCATCCAAATGCCACCTGTATATATAACATCTCTCTAAAGAAATTAAATGGATTATTAGATTATATATTGTAGTAAAATGATACCCGGGAGCTATACGCCAGGAGAAGAGTGTGTGTTGCGCAACTGCTTCCCCCCCCCCCCCCCCAACTCTGAAACAGTGAAGGGACTTTGCAAGGCAGGCTTTTTTTTTTTTTTTTTTTTTTTTCTTTAAGGAGGAAGGAAGGGAACTGATTCTTTATGCCAGCCTCTTGCTCCTCAGACTGGCAGGAGCTGGTAGTGCGGTGGCTGTGGGTGGCGGTGTTGGGGGAGGAGGCCCCACACACTGTTAAGGGAAGGCTCAATTCTCACTCTGCATGGGGCTCTGGCTCAACTCCAGAAATCATCCAGCCAGGGTTCCAGGGTGCAGGAGATAAGAGCCAGCCCAGCCAGGCTCCTGCAGAATTAAAAGGAGGGGCAAGACCCAAGCCTGCTAATCTTCCGTATATTCCCGATGAGGTCCTGCTACAAAAGCGACAAAGAGAAGCCAGGAGGCAGAGGCATGGTCCAGGGAAGATGGGCCGAGGGCGGCATTCCTGCCCTGCAGAATCTCCAGAATCCAGCATTCGCAGTTCAAAGCCCTTGTGAAAGCAAACCGACCTGGTTCAAGGCTGTGGACTCACCTGCTCTGTCTCAATGCGCCTCACCCCTAACTCTCACTGACACAAATGGGAACCATTTCCCAGCGTGAAAGGAGACCATCTCCTTCTCTGTGTCCTGACTCTTTAATGCAAATCATAGGTTGCACACACACACACACACACTTCGTCCATTGAACACGTTTTCTGTGATGGTTTTCTTCTTTGGGGCGTAGTGAGGATAAGGTTTACTAGCTAAAAGGCATTTGGAGGCTTCAACAATTGTATGTCTATTTTACTGTTTTCTATTGGAATTTGGTAGATTTTTTTTCTTTTTTGCTTTTTCTACTTTAGCAAGGAGAAAGTGCAATTTGATGTCTCTCAGTTCTTCCCGCCTGCAGAACTTGTTAGAGAGACGGGTGAACTGAGGAGAAAAGCCCTCCGCCGCTTACGGAGTCTGAGAGTGAGAAATAGCTCCTCGGGGGACGCTGTGAGCGAGTGCTGTCCCTAAGCAGCCACCCGGTGCTCTGCATGCCATGAACATGAACCACAGGCAGGCTGATCTGCCTTCCCAGGCTTGGCCCTGACGGAAGACGGGGCGCTTCGGAAGCATCTTACAGGGGCACTACTCAAGGTTCTTGCAGCAAACAAGACTCTTCTTGCGTTTTTTTTTTTTTTAATGAAAAAATTTTTTGGTCTTAGTTCATTACCTGGTACAGGAAGGAGTGCAGTTAGCTAAAAGAACACTTTTTGGAGGCTGATATCTGTGGTCGTATGGCCAAAATGTAAGATCAATGAGTAGTCCTGTTCTCCCTTTTCTTTCCTTCTCTCTTCCTTCTCCCTTCTTCCTCCCCTCCTCCCTTACTTCTTTTCTTCTCCCTCTCTGCCTCTCCTCTCCTCTTCCTTCCTTCCTCTTCTCCTTTCTCTCCTTTATTTTTAATTTCCTCTTCGTTCTCATCATCTTCAATGACCTGGGAAGAAAATCCGATGATTCCTTTAAGCAATTCTACCACCAGGAAAATGTGCGCAATCGCAGATGACCTCCCCTGCGTACTTCAGAGGGGAGTGCAGTTTCTATGCCTGCTGGGCAGGGCGGCGGCTGCACCCCATCATTCACACTTATAAAAAGATGTCGTGTCGGTGGACATGTGCTTAGGGCCTCTCGGAGAGACACTCAGAGTCGAACTGCAATTTTTGTAAAAGACAGGAAAATAATACTAACAGAACAGACTTAGCAAGAAAACGGAGAGAACGTGGCTTTACTTGGCATACAGCCCGAGTTATTGACATACGCTGTTGACCGGATGAGGTATAAAAACCAACACTGGCCAACAAGGAAGATTTGATTATAATACAAAAGTATTTTACATTTTAAAGCAAGATACATTTGTAATTACCTCTGCAACCACTGGATGTCACTGTTGCACATGTGTGGCAGGAAACATTTCCTATGTAGAGAGAATCTGAAACTGGCATTTTAAGAGCTGTCAGTTACCTCCTTGTGCTCTACCTTTGGACTGAACACGAGCAGCCATCCCATGTCTCAATTATGCCCCTCTATTGGGAATTCTTCTAATTTCCCCTGGATGAGATTCCCCCAAACACAATTATTTTCTTCACTACACTTAAAAGGACTGCAGTATTTTTAAAACTGTTCGCAACATTGCATATTAATTATAACTAGCACATTCTGGATATCAGATGGGGTGAAGTGGAGGCACAATCATAAAATACCCTGGATTTATAAAGTGGCCTACCCCTAAACTGCTCACAACAGTTTCATATCTATTTGCTCATCTGTCTTCCCAGCATCCCAGGGGGTTACCTGTTTTAATGCTTTTATGAGTCAAAGTTGACCTGTGAAATAAATTGAATGAAGTAATTATTTGCACTAGCATCCCAGGAGTAAAGCAAAAGCAAACATCGAAAGTACTCTCCAGACAGCTAATTCCAGTTTGTGAAAGTTACTAGCTAAAACTGTGGTGGTTCTGGTTTTGTTTTTCCAATTCCTTTTTAAAAATTCCTTCATTCCTGGACCCTTTCTTTCTTCCTTAAGAAATCCATTTGAAAAATCTGGGCCATCTTGTGCAGCTGACGTTACACATTATTAGATCTGGAGACTGTTCCAAATCTGGCAAAGCCTCGCCCAGTTCGAGTGCTAATGGGAGCATGGCCAGTGGGGTCGGGGGTGGGGAGAGGAAACAGGGAAACCAACTGGAACGGTAGTTAGCTTTCTCTATACTTAGAAGTGACCATGAGTTTCAATAGCGCCATCCAGTTGAGTCTCTTTTCTTTCTTTCCTTTTCTTTTATTTTTAAACTAAAACCTTGGAGTTGTTTTCTTTACTTCCTGTCGTGACTTTGCATAGGGAAGCCAGCGCTGTTCTTGGAGGGCCATTGGCCTAGATTTTCAGGGGGAGGGAGGTGCGCTCTGTTCCAGTGAATTATCAGAGTGCTGGGTTGCCTGCCATCTACACAGTGCTTTGATCCAAAATTTCAGTCATTGTTTCCACATTTAGGGGTTGGAATGAACATCAAAGAAGTGGGTGTATGGAATTTACTGAATGCCAAAGAAGCACAATAACATACAGAGGATATAAGCAAATCCCAGTGGCAAAATTTGCTGCCAATTCTTGCACATAATAGAGGCCCTAAAGTGACAGTCTATCTTTGACAAATGCATAATGATATCAACGCCAAGGGAAGGAACTAGCATGCTGAAAGGTGAATAAAGAGTTGGGAACAATTCAGTGGACTTACACATTTCCTCAGTGTGTTTTCTCACAACAGGGAAAGCAGATGACACACATGCATTAGGTAATGGTTGGACAAAGCTGCACACTCACCAGCAGTTTTCAACCAACCTGGATCTTTCAGGATCCAGCTCTAAAGATGAGAATAAAATGTGATTAGAAATCATTCATCTTCTAAAAAAAAAAAAAAAAAAGAACAGGTAAAATGAAAATAGCTCTCTTGTTCAGTCTTCGATAGTTCCAGATTTTAAAACCCATATGTTGTTTGTCATAACTTCTTCGTCTCCCAGGGCCAATGCGTTCCAAACGCTTCAGCTAGTGCATTGCAAGGAGCAGTCCTGGAAGTTAGGGCTCATTTGTATCTGTAGTCTTTGTTCAAATCTGGATTAATTTTGGTTCATTTCAGTGGGTGCACATAAAGTAAAATGCACATAACTGAAACCACTGAAATCAGGCTATTGTGTGATCATCTACAACCTACTTTTCAAGCCCCTTTAAGTTTTATTTTTGAGATTAAAAAAAAAAGACTATAAAAAGTTTCCAAAAGCATTGGCATTATAAGCAATTGCTAACCAAGGCTAGTCCCAGAATGACTGAGCAGATTTGGATATAATTCTAGAAAAGTTAACTGCCCTGCAGTGCCCCCATACATATTTCATTCAGAAAGTGATTTGATCAGGGTCCTGTGAGATATGGCTCCTGCCCCCAGGGCTGGGCATCCACATGGATGCAGATTGTCCTGCCGTCACCAGCGCAAGTCTTAAAGGGCAAAGGCAAATTTTTGCCCTCAAGTTTCAATCTTCAGACTATGAAGACGAGCATGTAAAGGCATCTTGAGGCTGATTTAGAAAACCAAACTCAAAAATGGCAGAGAACATGGAAGCAGGCTGCATGGCTCATGAGCACAGTCTGGTAGTGAATCGAGAATAAGCAAGCTCAAAATGTGCATGTTTATTTGAAACCTTACTTGATTGAGCAAGAAACTGTGCTAGCTGCAAATTGAGCCGGAATTTCTGTCCTTGGCTTTAGACAATCACAGCAGATTTGTTTTTATGGTGGCCAAATCCCCTTCAATACGGCTCCCGCAGCTCCTCCGTGCTCCTTACAAAATTTCTTCCGTGGCCTTGCACTGCATCATAAAGGAGCTCTTGGAAGGGTCCTGCTCTGTTGATTGTGCGTGTTAAGTAAATGCAATGATTTTCATTATTTCAAACTCTCTAATGAAATGACTGTGTGCCCAGCAACATTAGAAAATGGACAAACAGGCATTCAACTGGCTGGATGAACCACGGCTTTCTGGCATTAAAAGTGTAATATTTATGAGTTAATTTAATCACAGAAGAAAATATTGAGTAGGTGGCTGAGTAAAATGATGACTTTGTATTATATTTTCGCCATGCAGCTGGATAAACACATTCAATGACAGACCTTGGCAAGAACTGCAAAGATGCTCTTGACAATGGCATGAATAAATATTAGGTGCTGTCTAGAATTCACTGTATTTGGAGTCTTGAGCAAAGCCAGGTGAGTTTTAACAAGAAAATATAGAAGAAGCTATGTATTCACATTGGGATTATGTAAACACTGGAGTCTTTTTTCTGCTGCTGAAGAATTGCTCAAACATTCATTTTCAACCACATCACTGAGAGATTTTTCCTAACTTGCTATCTTTGTCTGCAAATGTAGGAGTGCATTTTACCATAAAGCTCTGGTTTAGAGAAGCTAATGGTGAATTTTCCAACGACATAGACTTGGAAAGAAAATAAACGCTTTGCCTAGGCTCCCAAAAAATGACCACAAAAATTGTCTGTTGTGATCCAATCAAATCTATGTTAACCAGTACATTTTAAAATTCTTTAGATTTCTTCTGGAATTTCTTTAGAATATCGGTTTTCTGACATCACAAGAGAAAAGAACATTTCAGAAAATATTTTGAAGATTAGTGATTCAGCAACATTCATAGCCCTTTAGCGAGGGATTAGTATTTAGAATGAAAAGAATCAATGTGCAAGAGAGGAGAATGGAAATGTGTCATGACGATTTTTTTTTTTTCTCTTCAGAACTGTCATTTTACCAACAAGGAAAACTTCATATTAAGATCTTTTGTTTTTGATGTTTTGGAGCCCACACATTGTCGCAGAGAGAGGGAAGAGAAAGAAGAGGAAGCGAAGGGGGAGGATGAGGAGCAATACCACCAGCACCACAAGCTCACCGGACCACCACACGCAAGGTGTCTGGACCACAGTGTATGTGCCACAGGCTGCTGCTGTCATTGAATTTCCTGTTTGCTATTTTCAGCTGTCTTAGCATTCAAATGTAAGGAGAGGATGCACTAGAAAGGCTAGCAGGGCCTATTAGAGGAAAAAACACCTGTGTGGGTGTGGGCGCTTGGCCCAGCAGTGCAGGTGCCCACACCCCACAGCAGGGCACATGGGTCTCATCCTTGGCTCTGGCTCTTGAGTCCAGCTTCCTGCTGATACAGACCCTGTGAGGTAGCAGTGATGGCACAAGTCACTGGGTCCCTGCTGCCCATGGGAAATACCTGGAGTAAGCACTCGGCTCGTGGCTTTAGCCTGCCCTAGTTCTGGCTGTTGCTGGCATTTGGAAAGTGAACCAGCGCATGTGAGCTCTCTCTCTTTCAATGTTTCTCTATCTTCCTGACCTTCAAATAAATAAATAAAGTTAAAAACAACAATAACACCTGTGTGAGTACGGGTATTCTGGATTCCAGTCTCAGTTGTATGACCTTGAGCAAGTCACTTTGTCTCCGTGAACCCAATTTTCCCATCCATAAATTATGAAAACATCTATTTGCCTATTTTTAAGAGTGATTTTTAAGAGTGTATAATCTACCTAAAGCCTTGGATTCTTTTGTTAATAAACTGCACTGCATTTAATTTGAATTGCTTGATTCAGAAAGGATCTCAGTTGTACTTAGAGTTAAAACGCACATTTAACAAATTACTGTGACTTCTACTGATGCTCCCCAATATATTAAAGCAAATATGCTGACCACAAACTTATTTTTTCTGGAAAAAGAACTTCTCAAAATATTTGTTTTTGAAAAGGAAATATATCTCACTTCCCAACTACTGTGTCTTTCTGGTATCTTCCTTCATTGGACACTTTCTACTCCAACATTTATCCAACAAATAAATATCCAGACTGTTTGAATAAGGTAGTGGAAAGACAAGTAACAAGAGGAGTGTTTTGGAGGCCAAATCACCCTGACTTGGTTATAGATCATACATAGGAAAACTAGAGACACAAGCTATCAAAGATGACCCCTAGATTTGTTATACAGAAAATGGGAAAAGAAAAGATTCAGGAATTCAGTTCTGGAGAAATTAAATTTGAGTTGACTGTGAAACATCCCAAAGAAAAAAGGCAAGAAAAAACAATAAAGTCAGCTACCATGGGCAGGGAGAAAAACGACACCTGTCAAGTTTCTGCCTGTGCACCAATGAGGTATAAGCCTGGGGAGGGACTTATACTTCCTAGATGTTGGTTTCCTCACCTGTAAAATGGAAGTACTAATACCTATCTCATCAATGTTGGAAAGACAAAACAACAATTTTTAAAGGCATTTTTAATGAGATATTCTACTTGTTATAATAGAGATGTAAGTAACAATACAAAGAAGTAAACTGTGTCACTTTTCTCTTGGTGACTTTAGGAGTCTTAGCCTATGTCTATGGTCAAGTCTAAGAATAACAGCATACACAACTAGTCCTGAATATGGAAGAGAAATAGCATGAAGAAAAACTTGTATAACAAAGATATTAATTGCATAGGGTTTTGCAAGTTCTGAGAAACATGTACTTGATCAAGATCTGCTCACAAGAAAAGCCTGAAGATACAGCCCAACAATGCCAAGTCCATCACCGGAGGCTATCAAAATCTTTGTAAAGTCCAAAGAAGTCAAGCTCAAGATCCCAATGAGCATGAGCCATGCATTCAATCAACTTGCCTGCACCATCCACCCTAAGCTCAGGAAGTGTGTTCATGCCCAAATTGCCAAGGGTTTCAGGCTCTGTTGACCAAAGGCCAAGGCCAAGGTCAAGGCTCAAACCAAGGTCTTGACTATGACCCTGGCTCTAGATCCTAGATCATGTTCCCAGAGGTGCCCAGCCACATCCCAAAGGCTCCAGATTGGATACCTCTCTCTGCCAATGTGAGGACAAGAGGACTGGTATGATCCCAGGCTACTGTTTGCATGGCCTGGTGTTCTCCTGTGCTACTTATAAAAATAAACCTGAGGCAGGATAAAAGAAGAAAGAAAGGAAGGAAGGAGGGAGAGAAGCTGGGACTTCTGGAAATATCTCCGCAGATGTCCTTCTCTTCTTGGTTCTTCACGAACTCACTCTGTGACTGACTGAGCCTCTCTCCCCTCTGATTCTCCACCTTCACAAGTAGCCTTACAATCATGGCCGCATCTCCAAGGGTACACAGAGTTAATGTGAAGGCCTTCTTAAGATTCATGGTTAATTAGGATGAAGCTCATGGGGCAGGAATCATGGCCCTGGAATATTACGGGCTCCCAGGGAATGTGAATTGATTGGGATTAGCATTTACTACTGGGTTTTAAATTTATGGGAAGGAGAAGAGAGTTCAGTCAGTTGGGAGAAAACATCTCCCTACTCGTGTGGATTTGGAACCATCCATACCCCCGCATAGATAAGCGCCAGCTTGTCCATAGAACCCAAGGAGGAACAAAGGCTAGGAAAGATGAGGTAGGATGTAGGCATGCCCCCATTTACCCTTCCCTGGGGGAACTCCTTAATCCCTCTCTATGATAATATACTGAACATTTATGTGTGATTAACCTTTTTTTTACCATCCCAAAGCTAAGCAGGTAATCTGACTGCCAACAGTGGTGGGAGTAGCACTGGTTATTACAGAGATTATGGGAGGAGGCAGAAAGCAGCTCCCATTGCAGTCTAAGGCGGCTCATTTTAAAGGAATAGAGCAAATAGACTCTTTGTTAAATACAGAATTTAACAAAATAATAGATTGGAACTTGGGGCCGGTGCTGTGGTGTGGTGGGTAAAGCTGCCGCCTGCCGTGCCAGCATCCCATATGAGCCCTGGTTTGTGTCCTGGCTGCTCCTCTTCTCATCCAGCTTTCTGCTATGGCCTAGGAAAGCGGTAGAAGATGTCCCAAGTCTTTGGGCCCTTGTACCCATGTTTGAGACCCAGAAGAAGCTCCTGGCTCCTGGCTTCGGATAGGTCCAGCTCCAGCTGTTGTGGCCATTTGGGGAGTGAACCAGCAGATGGAAGGCCTCTATCTCTCTCTCTGCCTTTCAAATAAATAAAAAAGTTTTTACAAAAGATTTGACCTTGAATAATGTCTTTATACTGTAATGCAAGTTTTGTTATGTTGCCTTTATTTCTTATACATTTTTTTCTTTCATGATTGAAAATGTTTAAATGCAAAAACATAAAAAGGAAGTCATACTCTATTTTTCAAAACTTGATGCTGTTTCTCTATTAATACTTTTTCCAGCTCTGCCCTCTGACCAATGTCTGAACCCAAAATTCTCATTTCCTAGGTATTACATTTCCATTCCTTAATTACTATCTCTAGTATATTTGGCATGATGTCTTGAAATTCTAATACTAATTAGTAATTAGTAAATTTTCATGGCTATACAACGAACTATGGTAAGCAGATTTGATGCTATATTTCTTTTTGTACACTTATAGGTTAGAATACATGAGTACACCACTTCAAAGAGAGAAAAACCATTTGCAAGTTTGTGTGTGTAAAGCATTTGGGACAGTACCTGGCACGTTGTAAGTTCAACTCTTAGCTGTTTCTCCTCATCTTCCTTGTAGTATTACTGCTACTGTTGCTACTCACTGGTATTGAAAGGTCTAAGAGAAGGTGACAAGAGGTCAGCTGGGCTGATTTTATCAGATCTCCCAGCCCCTGGCATGAGCCTAACATATGTGTAGTAAATTAGATATTTGCATTTTTAAAGAGTGACCCTTTGGGGAGAGCAATCTTTGTGGTCCACATTTATGCCATTAGCTGCCTTTTTGGAGCTGTGCAAGTATCACAGTGGAGTCCAGGGACGTAGCATACACACAGGCCATCCCTCTAAAACAGGGCTTCACAAACTATTGGTGGTGAACAATCAATTCTTTCTTTAATGCTTGATAAAATGCCATAAAAGTAACTTAAAGTGAAACATCCAATACATATAATAAAGTCCCCTTTTTAAAAAATTATAAGGTTCAAGAGACAAAAGCTTATGCTGCCAAGTGGCTCTCAAAAGTTCTAAATGCTTCCTCTCAATCCATAGGAACCAATGGAAAACAGACTGTGGACCTCACTTTGAGTCGCAAGGTCATCACGGACACGGAGGAGCTCAGCAGGCCATTCATTTCCATACTGCATTCCTTCTGGAGTTCAAAGGGCTCTCATCAAAGCAGGGAATGCTAAAGGTCAGCAGGCCTCAGCTCCAGACCCAAGTGGCCAAACTATCAGTGTGAAGTTGGTGCATAGGAGGTAACTTGGGGAGGCCACCGGTGAAATCCACTGCTGGCCGTGCCAGCAGCCAGGAATTTACACACAGCTAAGCAGTAGGCTGTTTATGCCGGTGCACAGGTGTGCAAACAGTTTGTGATAGAAAGGTTTATGGCGAATAAACACATTGTATGATATACTGTAATCAACTATATAAACAACTTTAAAATTGTCTATACTTCATATTTCCAGCATTTGGTTTTGTTAATCATATGTCTTCCTGACAGCAATTAAATAACCTTGAGAGAAAATGTACACCTGCTGTCTCCCCTGGGGAAACTACATCTCTTTTGTGAATGACATAAGTTCTCCATAAAACATAACTGAAGAGAGGAGAATTGAATCTGGAGCTATGTCTCTTTTCTCTCTTGTTTTATCTCTAGTTGAATTGGAGTGCACGGTTTAATATAGCTAATCTTTTCCAGGATCCCTATTCTGAGATTTTTGTTTAGACCAAATTATTTCCCCAAGGGGCAGATTCGAGACAATGGAAAATAAAGGAGGCTGTGACAAGTGTTGCATAGGTGGGCGATGGGTGGCATCAGCTCACGTTGCCCCAGCTTCTCAGCCTCAGTACTCCCAATTCTTTCTGATTCCTTCAGCAGATTCCATGGACTTTCGTGTATACCATACTGATCATGGTTTCCTTCAAACCCAACCTATTTTGTTGTTGTTGTTGCTGCTTAAATCAGCATCCAAACATGGCCCAGTCTTTAGAACTGGTTAATTAAAAGCCTCTGTTAGATTGTAGGATTCCAGAGCTCCAGATCTGAGGTCATGGGCAGTGGTCCTCCTGCAGCTACTGGTGCCACTCAGAGTAGCCATGTGTGTGCTCCAGGCTCTGGGCAGGTGCACCTAGCACTGGCCATGCACAAACTTGTGGCTGCTGCTGCATTAGTTGCATGAGGCCATGTTTGGGATGTTCATTGCAGGGAGCGTGTTCTTGGTGCTGTTCTGGGGCAGTGAGTGGTTCTGGTGGCACCAGACAAGCCAAGGGCAGACCCAGTACCAATGCTGAATGCATGACAACCACCCACCTGGCTTCAGCTACAGCATCTTCGGGCAGTTCCTGGACAAGTGGGTCCACCTCTTCCAGGCTTCAGGGGACCAAGCGCATAGTCCTGAGGACAAAACATCATAAAAGTTTCACAAATTGGCCAGTCCTGAGTCCCGAGCCTTGGAATTGGAACTCTAAGGACCTGGGGCCCTGTCACCTTTTGGTTTGCCAGTTGGGAACAGCTGTCTGGAAGAGGAAGTACACATGGATTCTATTATGTCCTCTTAGAATAGTCCCCTGCCCTCTACCTGCCTGATAAGAAAAATCAATTCAACATACAGCATTTTGTGGGTATGAAAATAATGCTAGAGCTATATAATCTTATTAACAGGTGCAAGCCTCATCATCATTTGGTCTGATGGAGAGTGGAATGTCCTGATAATTCTTGGAACTCTACAACTTTTCTTGCTTGGTTCTACAACAATAGGCTCATCAAGAATGAGGTAGTAGTAGTAAGTGGCCAATGGGGTAAGAGATGCCTTGCCATCATTGGGGATACTATAACTGTCAAGATAAACTCAGGCCTCGGAGGCAGCTAGACCACAAGTGGGAAATGGGCATCCCATCAACAAGAAATTCTAGGTCTATGGCTGTGATATGGTGTTGTCAGACACCGCACATGACTATGAAATGATTTCCTAAGTGATTCAGACAGTAAGTCTGGACAGTAACAGTCTTCTCAACATTGCGCGAGCTAAAGCAAGATTATTGTCCCTATATTTCCAGAAAGGCTTCTTGCTGTTGAGAAGTGGCTGAGCATCCATGGGGAGGCCATCCATGCTTCAGCTACAGAGGGTGCAAAGGAAAAGAACATGCTATCTACATGGTACGCCTCAAAGGAACCAGCTTCCCATGACATTTTACTGCACTGCCCAGAAAATGGAATTTTACATCTTGAAACTGCATTCCCCCCACTCCCACACATACAACTGCCTGGACTAGAAAGGTAGTGATTCTGGAATCCTAGATTTGAAGTAATCCACAAATCTGGCTAAAGGTTTTATTTTTCTGCCCTACTTACCACACTCTGTGCTCTCTGGGTTGAGTTTGCTTAGACTGTAAACCCGACAGGCGTGGAGTGAGCATCAGAGGCCAAGAGGAAAGGGACATTGCTTTGTCATTTGTTGTTTGATGTGCTTGTTACAGTACCATCATTGTGATAAAGTAACTTCCCTTCCCCTCCAAGAGATGCCTTTTCCAACACTTTTTAAATCAAACACACTGAGTACTTTACACTGATGTCTCAATGGACCAATGATCTGAGCTCCTTTGCTAAAATACCTAAGACTAGTCAGCAAAAGGGACTCAACAATTACACTCCGAATTTATTCATCTTTTTTTATATAAAGGTTAATTTTTTCATTTTAAAGTTCAACAATTTTTAACATTTTTCCACATTCACTTCATATGCACTCATTATATACACACATACAGTATTTTTTTCTTGAAAAGGGAGATGTTAATATCACCAAGTGAGATTCATAACAATGACCATAATGTGGGTAAAGAAGGGTATATTGTCATGTACATGGTATGATCCAGTGAAGCAGTATTTATATATACCACATGATAAGACATCCACACAATTATCATACTCTATATATTATCTTCCATAAATAAGAGGAAATGTGGTATTTGTCTTTCTGGCTCTGGCTTATTTTAGTTAGCATGATGATCATCCATTCTTAACTTTGGAAATTATTTACAGTGGAAAATTCCCTTATTCTTTGATAATTTATCAGTTTTCTCAATAACTTTAGATAAAGAATAAGCCAAGTCACCTTGTTGCTTGTGGGAAGAGCTGGAAAGTCTTATAAGTACCACCTCCTAAACTCCCTCCCCTAACTCCTACTCCCACCCCCAAGTAGAGGGGTGAGTAGAGGGATGGAAAAGATTTGTTAGGCTGCCAGTGGTTAACTTTTCAGAAGTTTCCAAAGCAAATTAAGAGCTCTGAAATCTAATGATTTTTGTCCTACCTTTCCAAATGAATAAACCTGCATGTGAAAAAAATTCTAGGTTTTCCATAATCTGTCTTGTGATTTGATTTGTTTTTAATTTGTTTATTTGTTTTCAGTTTATTGCTATTGTTATTAATATTGGCTTTCCTGGCATTTCCCATAGCTTGGGTTGTTCTGATTATATCCTTGTACTGTTGCTTAATGCGTTCTCCTGTCACTGTAGTGTGTGACCTGGTAGTTAGATTTAGAGGTTCACCGGATCCAGGGTCAGTTGTTCTATCAAGAATATTTCATACATATTATTCTGTGCTCCTGGTAGGAGGTTTTCCTTTTCTCTCTTTGGAGAAGTTAGCAATAATTGGTGCTTTTCTCCCCTGGCTATTACCACATTAGGAGGCTGTAGAGTGGTAGGATCCTAATTCTACCACTCCCTATTCATTTATTAGCTGAAAAATTCCATAAAGAGAAACTTCCCTTTATTCCTTGGCTACTCTAAGACTCTTTTTTTCTATGTAACATGAACACTTTAAAAATGATAAGTTTAGGTTTTGGTATCACAATGAATTTATGGAATGAAGTACACCTGCAATGTTTCCATTCATTTCCTTCATCCTCCTACAGATGCTCAAATTCTCCATCTTTTCCTTGCTGGATACTTTTTAAGCTGGTACCCAAATCATTTGGAGAGAACCCTGCTAGTTTTTCTTAGCTTTATTGTTACCCAATATGATAAAGTATTCAGACTCAGACCTGGAATCAACCACTTCTTTGAGAGGCCTTCTTCCTTTTGGTGGAAAACAGTGTTCTGAGACATAGTAAGGGTCTCTGAAGTGCTGTTGGATTGACCATCTCTTAGATGGCTTTTAGGTGGACAGAACTAGAAAATATACACTTTAAAACATTTACAATGTTTTTTATTGTTGCTTATTTGAGAGAGTGCACTTCCATTCACCGGTTCACTTCCTAAATGCCCACAATGGCCAGGGCTGAAGCCAGGAGCCGGAAGTGCAAGCCCATGTGGGTGGCAGGAATCCAACTGCTTGAGTGGTCACCACTGCTTCCCAGCCTCTTCATTGGCTGGAAGCTGGAGTCGGGAGCTAGAGCTGGGATTTGAACCCAGGTGCTCCAGTGTAGGATACTGGCTCTTTAACTGCAAGGCTAAGTGTGTACTCCCCAAATGTGTACTCTTAAAGGTAAAACACATTATGAATTCATATTGCTATAGCACATTTATTTTCAGAGCTACAATACTTTTTACATCTATCTGTTCTCACCCAAGCTGAAAATCCCAGTTCTCAGTGACACAGTTGCCTTACCCAACACTACATACATAACTATTTCAGGGTACCAGTACTACATAGCAACATGATTACTGAATCAGTGGAAACCAAACCAATTAGAGGATATGACAGCACAGAAATCCCCATGCCTGACAGCTAAAAACAAAATAAAATATCTCAGTGTAAATTTAATAATAAACATTCAAAGTCAATATAGGAAAATTATAAACACTCACAAGATACAAAATTAGACTTAAACAACTGGAAAAGTAAACCATGTTCAGAGAAAATCTCAACATCATAAAGCTCTGTTATTTCTATGTGTATTTAAACATTTAATGCAATGCCAATAAAATTATCATCACAGTTTTTGCTAGAGCTAGAAAAATTGACTGCAGAGCCAAGAAATCCCATCCCTTTAAAAGAACAGTAATATGTAGCATCAAAACATATTGATCATTAAGTAAACTGAATGTAGATCTTTGTAAAAATTAAGAGTGGGAATGGGAGTGGGAGGAGGAAGAAGGGTTGGAGTGTGGGCGTGGGCGGGAGGGAGGGTGGGGTGGGAAGTATCACTATGTTCCTAGATCTGATAAGGAAATATATGTATAATGAAAATACATGTATAACTTAAATAAAATTTTAAAACATATCATAAACCTCTAAAATTAAAAGCTTGGTGATAATGGCAGAATAGACAAAGGGAAAAAAACTAGAAAATTCCAAAGTAGATCCAACTGCATATGAAAATTTAGTATATGATAACAGTGGCATCCCCATTACAAAAGGAAAAAATGGACTTTTTCATGAGTGTTGGTGTTAGGACATCCTCATAGCCATATGAACAGAGGTAAACTGGAGCTATCTCTTGTGCTATATATCAAGACAGATTCAAAATGGATGACGAAAATTTCTGTGTAAAAAATGAAACACATAAATACAGTTGTGCACCACTTAATGACGGGGAAATGTTGTGGAAAACACCTCCTTAGGCTATTGCTTCCTTGTGTGACATCACAGAGTGCATTCACACAACCTGAGATGACTATGACATCACCAGGAGATAGAAGCTCACGGCATCCGTTGTGTATATGGTCTGTCATTGACTATAATGCCATTATGTGGCACCTAACTGTACTAGGAAAAGATAACCCTGGGTGAATCGCTCCATAAGCAGGGATGAAGATAACTTTCTAGAGTTTACTCTGAAATACAAATGTAAAACGGAAAGATTGGTACACATGATTACATGAAAGCAAATTTTCACACTTCATCCGGATGAGTTAAGCCCATTTTGCAGATGCAAAAATTCAGACTTGCAACAATTAAGTATCTTGCCCAACTTTACAATTAGGAAATGTCAGAGATGGGATTTGAACATGTTGAAATTGCAACTCATTGCACACTGAGCCACCTAGATGTATATTCACTCCTGACGCATTGAGAAAATCAGAGATGAAAATTTTTCCAGAGTCCATTCATAACTAGGGAATAAAATCTTGTTAATATGGTTAGGTTACTTCTCAATGACTTGATACAGAATGCTGAGTTACAGAAGAGTTTCAGAAGACACAGGACTCTGGGAAGAAAGAGATTTTACTAAGTTTTGAGGATAAACCAAAATATGACAGCACCTTTTTAAATTAATAGAAAAATGTAATTAAAAGAAGAGTTTACTTTGGTATAATTTTTTATAAATCCATAATTTATACAAGTATAATACATGTATAATTATATCTAATATATGTATGTATGTACATATATATGCATGCATACATATATACACATTCACATATATGTATATATATTATATGTGATGTTAACATGTATTACATATGATGTGCATGTATAATACATGTATTCTTTCTAAGAACTTTTTGAAGATCCCTCATACATGTAAATTTATACCTCTGAATTCGTATTCTTTTGATTAGAAATGCTTTGTGATGTTACTTTAGCATTTTTATCTCGTTCTTCATAGCTCTATGTAGCAAAGCACTATTTAAACTCTAAAAACTCAGTTTTAAATACATGAAAGTTGATTCAAAATGTGGGAATGAATAGAGTTTGAGTACAGAAATTTTTAAATAATTTTTATTTATGTAAGTTGAACAAATTTCATGTATTTTATATATACAGAGTTAGGAGCACAGTGACACTTCCCACCCTACATTCCCTCCCACCCACACTCCCACTTTCCCTCCTCCTTCCTTTCTTATTCTTTCTTTTTAATGTTTACAGTGACATCTTTCAGTTTATTTTATAATCATAAGCTTAACCCTCCACTATTAATATTTTTTCTCTGTCTCAATATTTGTGAGAATCTTCAGGTCTTTTCATCCATTATCAGCAGACAGTGGCCTGGCTAAATCATTTTAGTGGAAACACTTGACTGGTTGTTGGGTTTACAGAAGCAGAAGGTGTCAACCGATTGAAGGCTTCACTTCTCAGCTGGTGTGCACACAAACTAAACCATTAGTACAACCTTTACTTCCTGCCCTTCTCATCAGCTAATTTGTTGGCATTTTCCTTCTTCATTTCCTTGAAAGACCTAGCCAAAAGATATTGAACTTGTCTTTCTGTTCCTTGGGGAAAACATTTTTAAAAGCTTATTAATTTGCTTATTTTTATTCAAAAGGCAGACAGACAGACATACAGACAGAGAGAAACCCCCCATCTGCTTGTTCAATTCCCACATGCCCACAACAGCCTGCACTGGGCCAGGCTGAAGCCAGGAGCCAGGGTCTCAATCCAGGTCTCCCATGTAGATGGCAGGGATCCAACTACCTGAGCCATCACCCGCTGCCTCCCAGGTGCACAGTAGCAGGAAGCTGGAATCAAGAGTAAAGCCGAGGCATGAGTTCAGACACGCCGATATGGGATGCAGGCATTTCAAGCACAGTCCTGACCTCGGTGCCAAACACCAGCACCGTCCTTTGAGAAAACCTTGAAGGTCATTGTGCTTTCTTTCCAATAGGAGCATGGCTAATTACTGGTCTGTGAGAGCAACGTAACCCATTCATTCTTTTCACAGAGATTTATTAAGCACCTCCTAATGTGCCAAGGACTGCTCCAGTGTTAGGGTCCAGGAAACACAGACAGACACGTTTTTGCTCTTGTGGACCTTGTACTCTACAGCAGGAGACAGAGGAAGAGCAGTGAGCCACTTGTTCTGTAAGATGTTACACCCAGTGACGCGATAATGACTGAGGCAGAGAGGGTTCTTTGGCTTGCAGGGTCAGAAAAGTCCTTGACTGGGATTCCAGGCAGAGGGAACGAGTGCAAAAACCTAGATGGGGGGAGTGCACTTGGTGTGTAAGAAGACAAAGAGCACATGGAGCTTGTGGGGAGTGGACTATATTACAATACAACTGACCTCCGAGTCTTCACTCATTTCCTTGACTGTTGCTTTGTTCCCTTATGCTCTACCTTGTTCCCAAAGGGATTTCAAACAGCTCTGTAGCGTGTCTATAGATTTGAGAAAAACACAAGTGATTCCTCTAGCAGGTGAAGTCCAACAGATTTGCAGCAGGGTATTCGGCCCATCAATGCAGTAGGCATTCTTTTTTTTTTTTTTTTTCTTTTCTTTTGGTAAGGACTCACATGTCTTTGAAATGCCACTTAAGAAATTATTTTTAAGAAAAATTGTGCACTGCATTTAATTTCCAATCAGCAGACCCATATTTCCTAATTAATCATGGCACATGCTATTTACCAAACTCCTGTTAAAACAAATTTCTTTTGTACACATTACAAAGAAATGTTACATAAAATTAAGCACCAAGTAACGACTTTAATTTGTGGTTAGTTAATAATACACAGATGATCACGCGGCTGTAAAGGAGCCACTTGGGACCGTAGCAGATATGCTGGCACAGAAGAATTGAAGCAGACAGATTGTGAGGCCTTTGGGCTCGGCTTTGGGTGGGGAATGAGGAGGGTGCAGGATTCAGTGGACATTTCATACAGTGGCTTCCAGTACTGGGCAGAAACCTGCTGACAGCCTTTCTCCAGAGAAGTCTGACACACTTTCAGGTTTCCCAAATGGTTTGCCAGTTATCTTTTACTTTGTGCTGTGCAAAATGGTTTTACAAAACTTAATGGAATTCGCATTTAGCATGAGACTTACTGAATGACCTTGACTTAGAGTTTCTTTAAGCTTTGCAAGAAACGATAATTGTCCCCAAGTTCTATGAGCCACTTTGCTCAGCTAATTTTTTGGTACTTAATGATCCCAAGCTGAAACACTCAGCCTTTAATTTTTGAGAAATGAAAATAAAGGAGTACAGCCCTAATATTTGAAGGAAACCAATGTTACATCTTTCTGAAAGTATGCAGGCTACACCAGCAATCATATTAAACAGACACACAAATGAAAATTCTTCGCCCTACACAGTAGCAGATGGGTTGGAAACGCCATGGCCCAGCGGCTTTGTGATTAAAATTTGTTTAACCCTCTAGAAAGGAGGAATGGAAGGTTGTTATGAGATGGAAAATGGCTCACCTTTCTCTTCCAGAGCAACTTTGCAGATATTTTTCCAATTCTACTTGTTCCCTAAAAAAGAGCTGGGGGTGTGGGAAGGGAAGGGGTTAGCACAGTGAAAAATTCTTGGTGACTGACTTCAGGATTTCAGTACCCTGAGAAGCACAGACTCTGCTAGGACATTCAGGGCTCTCGCCAGTTCCCAGCGTGACTCTTACTCGTCACTCAATGTGTCCTGGTGCCCCCTTTGCCTTGTGTATGGAATGAGTATCAAAGAACCGTATATTGCATGGTGACATTTTAGCTTCTTGAATTGATGACAAGTAACCCTGGCATATTTAGCGTGGAGATTACATCAGGGCCATCATTCCTTCTCTCAGGTCTCCAAAGCCAATCTCTTTCCTTAGGAAGCTGGGCTAAGTCATGCCTCACATTCTTACTGACCATGGAACGGGATAGAAACGTGGTCTATCTGACTAAATCTAGAGTAAAGCCTCACCCTATGGTGAGGCTTTGGGGCAATGTGATAATGCACTAGCACAAACTGGCACACACACCATTACCAGACTAATGATGAGCTGAAAATAAAAAGGAAACAAGCGGGTAAAGCTGCCACCTGCAGTGCATCATCCCATATGGACACCAGTTCAAGTCCGGGCTGCTCCACTTCCAATCCAGCTCTCTGCTATGGCCTGGGAAAGCAGTAGAAGATGGCCCAAGTCCTTAGGCCCCTGCACTCATGTGGGAGACCTGGAAGAAGCTCCTGACTCCTGGCTTCAGATCAGCGCAGCTCCGGCCGTTGCGGCCAACTGGGAATGAACCAGCAGATGGAAGTCCTCTCTCTCTCTCTCTCTGCCTCTGCCTCTCTGTAACTCTTTCAAGCAAATTAATAAATCTTTTTTTTCTTTTGACAGGCAGAGTTAGACAGTGAGAGAGAGAGACAGAGAGAAAGGTCTTCCTTCCGTTGGTTCACCCCCCCCAAATGGCTGCTACAGCCAGCATGCTGCGCCAATCTGAAGCCAGGAGCCAGGTGCTTCCTCCTGGTCTCCATGGGGTGCAGGGCCCAAGCACTTGGGCCATCCTCCACTGCCTTCCCGGGCCACAGCAGAGAGCTGGACTGGAAGAGGAGCAACCGGGACAGAATCCGGTGCTCCGACCGGGACTAGAACCCGGGATGCCGGAGCAGCAGACAGAGGATTAGCCTAGTGCGCCATGGTGCCGCCCAAATAAATTTTTTTTTTAAATAAAAGGAAACAAAAGAAAGGAAGCCCCAGAAAGGGATAAATCAGCATCTCCAAGGCAATATGATGCTGTGCTGATGTTTTCTGCAAATATTGATTTTGAAGAATTAAACATGTGACTAAAAACAATGTCATTGTCCCAGTGAAAGAGAATTTCTGTTTGGAATGTAGAGCAATGGAGACGAGAGGCTACCTATGCATACGCTGTATCCTCCTCACCTGCAGCAAGGGGCAAGTGTGGTCACAGTCTTTGCTATTTTTGTTTGTTTAACCTCTGCTCCATCACCAGTAATGAATACACACACACACAATTCAAGCTGGAAGGAGGAGAGCGGTAGGAAAGTACTTCTGTTCCTTCAACTTCTCTAGAAATAGTTTGGAACAAAGAAATAGGTTTGAACACAGGAAACTTGGAAATGGAGGAATAGGGAGACAGGACGTCCAAGCAGTTCAAAGATCATGGAATATGAGGCAGAGAAAGAAGCAATGCTTTCTTTAAAGACAAGGCTGCATTGGTTCCCTCACTGAGCAAGCTACAACTATTTAAAAAAAATCTTCTGGGAGCTGCCCAAGAAGCGCAGTGGTAAGGCTTTGGTGTGAAATATGTTTACACATGGTCCAGCAATGTGAGGCATGGGTGTATTCTTCCTTATAAGCATGTTGGAGCAGACTACCTCCTGCAAAATCTTGACTACATCTGATGGCATGTTTACCAACCATCTAGGTAGGAATGGATTGGAATGTTGTGACAGATGACTTTATCATCCTGCACAGACTCGGGCCCTACTCCCACCCCTCAAGCCCCCTCCTCCCTGTACCTGGAGAGGCACACCTCTCTGACTCACGAAAGTTGGGTTTGGCCATGTGACTTGCTTTGTCTAATGGGTTATTGATAGTTAGGATACAAGCAGAGACTAGAAATGTGGTTGTGCCATGGGGCTGGTCTTTTTTGTAGCTCAGTAACAAAAGAAAAACATCCCATGGCTATCTTGGTGCTCCAAAGATGGTCAAGAGAATATATGGAGCGATCTGGATCCAATCTGTAGCTTGAAATCAAGTCTAGCTGATCAGAGCCTGAATCAACCAAACCAAAATAGGTGATTTGTTTGTGTGTTTGCATACTTTTGTGAGGGAGACCTAGTTATGGGGAATTAAAGGCATGGTCTTGCCTCTGTCTGCCACTAATTCTTCTGGACCAAGTAACTGATAGGGAGCCGGGGGAAAGTCAGCAGTGAAGGAGCTATTTTCACGAGAGATCCCTTTGCTAGGCCCCAAAGCAGCTCCTCTGGTGCACAGAACTAGAGTGAGGTCCATGCTCTCCTACTACTTGGAAGCACTCAGTCAGTACTGGGTGCTTGAAGATTGGTGTGCTGGGTAGATGGCACCTGGGTTACAAACACCGCATTCTCATCATGGGCATCATCAGCTGCTGCTTCAGGGAGGTTCCCTCCAGTCTGTCCTGAGCCGAAGGTCCACAGGAGGAGAACAAGGATGGAGACGGCCTGGCCTGCGGGTCTGATGGCTAGATGTGTGAGCAGGTGAGTCACTTCTTGCACACTCTCAGGACTGCACTGAGAGGGCTCCGTAGGGAGGCCAGAGCAGGAGGGCACAAAAGAAATCTGAGATAATAATGTTAATGAGAGAGCATTTGAATACACAAGCTGATGAGGCCAAAGGCATTCCAGTAACTGAATGTGGTTGAAAGGTCTAATTGACATAAATGAAAGATCTCTGCGAGTGAGATCCCAGTGGAAAGAACGGGGCCATCAAAGAAGGAGGTACCTTTCTCTGAAGGGAGGAGAGAACTTCCACTATGACTATGACCCTGTCGGAATAAGATCGAAGTCGGTGAACCCTAAAGGCTTCCATAGCCTTGGCAACTCATGACTAGAGCCTAGGGAGATTACTGACGCCATAAACAAGAGTGTCAAATTGTTAAATCAACAACAGGAGTCACTGTGTACTTACGTCTCATGTGGGATCTGTCCTTAATGTGTTGTCCAATGTGAAGTAATGTTATAACTAGTACTGAAACAGTATTTTTACACCTTGTGTTTCTGTGTGGGTGCAAACTGATGAAATCTTTACTTAGTATATACTGAATCGATCTTCTGTATATAAAGATAATTGAAAATGAAAAAAAAAACTTGGTGTTAAATTGGAAATTGCCTAGAAAATTAATTTTTAAAAAAATATCATGTAGGATCTTTGTCCTTAATGTGCTGTACATTGTGATTTAATGCTATAACTAGTACTCCAACAGTATTTTTCACTTTGTGTTGCTATGTGAGGGCAAACTGTTGAAATCTTTACTTAATATATACTAAACTGATCTTCTGTATATAAAGAGAATTGAAAATGAATCTTGATGTGAATGGAAGGGGAGAGGGAGCGGGAGAGGGGAGGGCTGCAGGTGGGAGGGAAGTTATGGGGGGGAAGGCATTGTAATCCATAAGCTGTACTTTGGAAATTTATATTCATTAAATAAAAGTTTTAAAAAATTGTTTTTTTTAAGATTTATTTATTTATTTGAAAGGCAGAGTTACAGAGAGGCAGAGGCAGAGAAAGAGGTCTTCCATCTGCTGGTTCACTCCCCAAATGACTGAAATGCCGATCTGAAGCCAGGAGCCTGGAGCTTCTTTCTGGTCTCCCACACTGGTGCAGGGGCCAAGGACCTGGGCCATCTTCCACTGCTTTTCCAGGCACATTAGCAGGGAGCTGGATAAGAAGTGGAGCAGCTGGGACTAGAACCAGAGCGCATATGGGATGCCAGCACTGCAGGCAGAGGCTCTACCTGTTATGCCACAGTCCCAGCCCCCACCATCAGTACTCTTGAAACTATCTTGATGATGCTGGAGGAGGCATCCATCTTCAACTGCAGGGTTAGCCTGACACATGACCTAGCCTTGGTGGAAGGAGCACACCACCAAGATATTGCCTCTTGAGAAATCCCACTGGGTCATTTCAGGGTTAAAACTCACAGGCTGGTAATGATGCTGCCAAGAAGTGTTGGAGAGAGTTCCCAAAAATGTAACTGCCCTAGACAAGTAGATGTATGTTCAGTGTGTGTCTGTATGTATATGTGTGTGTGTGTGTGGGAGAGAGAGAGAGAGAGAGAGACTCCAATGAAAGGTGTGAAAACTATCTGTGAGTTATACAAAGGTTCTTTCCTTACCACTGATAGAACCAGTATCTCCTTCTTTCCATATAGCATTCCCAGTGAAAAATCAGAGAAATTCAGAATCAATGATGTGGAGATGCCTCTTCACAAAGATGGCGACCTAAATGATCCCTCAATATTCTATGGCCTGTGCATGGAAAGTAAGTGACATCTACTCCCAACTCGGGAAACTTCTCGGTCCCGAACATGGAGAAGAGGACATTGTCACACCCTCTCCCCATGATGAGGTAATGAATTCTACCTGCTACTTCTTTCAATTTAAAAAAAAAAAATTGATGAGCACTAGCATCAGAAGTTAGGATATCTCAGGTTTTACAAATCCTAAAACAGCTGGTTGTCTAAGAAGTCTCATTTTTCTTGGGAAAGCTCTCCCAAGAGAGAAAATTTCAGAGTAATCATTGAACTACATAAGATAGAGAATGATATTTACAACATTATGAGTCAGAGCTTCCCATTAAAAACTTTTCCCCAGAAGGAACTTAAGGGAAAGAGTCACTATTAATGAAGGGAAACATTCATCCATTCAATTACTCATTTATTCAGGCAATAAATATTTGTTGAGTGTCTCCTGTGGTTGAAGCCCTGTGTACCATGTTTGCCTTTCTGTTCAAGGCCCAGCAGGAGAAAAAACCCTGTGAGACAGCCACTCCCCACCAATTTATGCTACTCATCCAACTGGTCTAGTGTCAATGGGAAAAAACTGCCAATGGGCAACTGGCTATGCACCTTCTGGGAGCAAAAGCAGATAATGAATTTAGTTTGGCTAATGAATGAGCCTACATGGCTCCAGTCTGTATGCTGGCTCAAGCAGCTCATGAGCTTATGTTTCAACCTCTCCAGGCATTCCACTGGGAATATGATAGATGGACTGCATGGGCTGCACTCCAGTGCATCCCCAGGAGTAGACACAAAATCCAGTGTTGCTGAGTGGCAAAGAGAAGTGGAAGAGAGGAAGTAAAAGATGAGTAGGAATGAGTGATGTGGTCAGTGGGTCACAGCTAGCAGGAATCCCAACACATTTGCAGCTAGGAATTTAAAACAGGAAGTAGTTCCACACTACCTTGCAAGTTTCCTCTCAGGGTTAGCCACCTTCGGTCCTCTGAATTGGTTTCCATGTCTACACTGCAAATCCCTATCAGAGTTATCATATATTTAGGAGAGCACATATGTGTTTAAGTGTGTGGACACTGAATCCTGGCTCTGTCGTTCACCAGCTCTATGGCTCTGGGCAAGGCACTCCACTTAACTGTACTTACTCAATCATTAATTCACGATTGGTTAATTCATTCAGCTAACACTTATCCAGGTACTTTGCTACCACAATAAAATGAAAGATCCACAAGATCTAGCCTCACAAAGCATAACAATCCAGTGAGGGAGGCTAGTCCAACAAAAGAACGATTTATTTAAAAAAGTGTGACAAGTAGTAGGAAGAAAACAAACAAGGAGCTGAGCAGGAGAAAAAGGTGCTCGCATTACATAAGGTAATTAGGGAGAACTTTTTAGAGGCACTGTAATCTTGGGACTAATAATACTTTAAGGCATAACATTGGGCATAATAATGCAATCTTCGTTGGATCATTGTGAGGCTTAATTAGATGATTTGATTTAGTGTCTGACATACAGGAAATGTTCAACAAATATTTGTGGTTACTTTTTCTATGTGGGACAGAATTTAACACTTATAGTACTTAGTATGTAGCACATAACACATGTCTATGTACCTAGTAGGGCTTCCATCAATGTGTGCTGCTGATGGGATATGAAAGTGGTATGGTGGACAAGTGCCTCCCCCATCCCTGCGTACAGTCTCTGGCAGCATCAGAGGGCCTAAAATTGCCCTCGTAGGCATATACATATGACAGCAAGGAATCCATCACCCTCCAGACCCCCAGAGTAGGTCCCTGCAGGGCAATACCGCTCCAGGCAGAAATCAAGGGGAACTTGGCGCTGATTTGTGCCGCAGTTGCTCGCAGTATAAACAGAAGCCTCCAGGGCTGTCCACTCAGCACTTCTTTCCAGGCACAGAAAAAAAAATGTTTTTCTTTTTTAAAAGAAAGATGGAAGCAGGGCATTTTCAGTGCAGGCTGCAGCTCTTTATAACATAAACTGCTCGGCCCAGGGGGATTGAAATGGATGAAGCGTATGCAAAGTCATATAATAAATGGGTTTGTGTGGAAAAATGATAAAAGGCATTGCTTGTTTTTGTTTTTCTATCCATAGCAATGTTCATTTGATTTCAACTTGGTCAGTGGTACATGTCTTGTCAACAGTCAATCTTCAGGGGTCTCTCAGTGGTGGTAATTTGCTGTTTCTAATTTCTCTGTAAAATAAAATTTTGATTGGATATTAATTGTATAAAAGTCTAGTACCATCATTTATTAGATGTGAGAGTAAAACTACATTTGCTAGTCCATTGGTAGAACTTAGGAGACATTGCTTCTATCCTCCAGGATGCTGTGTTGGAATTTTTAAAAGAGATGAGCCACGGGAGAGAGAAGGAACATAGGCCATGTGGTAGACAATCCCATTCTACGCCTAGACTGCCACATTCAGACTTGCGTGAGCCATGTGTACTCTCTGGGCTTTCTGGCTGCGGTGCCGTGAAGGGGTCACGGGTGCACTGTTGGCTGGTGAACTCCCAGCCTTGAAGCCTGGGCTGAGGTTCTGGGTTGCTCCTGAGTCTAGGACTCCTCAAAATCAGCCTGAGAGGGCTCTGATGGCCCATGCCATGTCTTGTATGTGGAGCAGTGCTAGAAGGAGTCCCTTGTTACCTATCTCACCCATCTGCCCATTGTGGTTCAGGGAACTGCAGACAGCGTGGAGACATCTTGACCCAGTGGCTTGAAGAACACGCGTGTGGTCCAAGTTGCACTGAGTGTGGGAGTTGGGGAGGCAGAGAGACCAGGTGGGGTGCCCACGAGACACAGTTCCGAAGGCTGCCCTGAGTATCTTTCTTCACACGAGCAGTTGCCCTTCTGCATCTATAAACTCCGAATCCATGGATTCAATCAATCATAGACTTGAAAATATTTGGGAAAACAGCATCTGAGGTGAATATGTACAAAGTTTTTTCTTATAATTATTTCCTAAACAAAGAGTAGCTATTGATATAGCATTTGCACTGTTTTAGGTATTCTGAGGAATCTAGAGGTTATTTAAAGTACGTAGTAGGATGTGCACAGGTAATGTGCAAATACTGTCATTTTACACAAGGGACGTGAGCATCTGAAGAGTTTTGGCATCCTGGAACCACAACTCACCCTACCACACTCACACACCACAGAATGCTGTCCTTCTGCCCATTGGCAGGGGGCGTACCCTTTTAATGGAGTCCATGCAAGTGGAAGGGCAAGGGCTCAAGCAGTACATGCGCCTCCTGCATAGTCAAATACCTTTCTTTTGAAATACATGGATTGAAAAGGGTTGACAGAATTTGAGATCCATTCTCATTATCAAAAGAAATTCCAACATTTATGTTGGTCCAGGAAAGAAAAAAAAAAGAAGAGCTCTTAGATTCTTTAAGGATAATTTCAACTGTTGTAAATTTTTGAATGGCTGTAAAAAATGGTTTTAAATTTTTTATCACCTACTTGGGCAGACAAAGTTTCTCATCAATGGTGACTATCAAGAATTTGAAGAGATCATTAAAAAGACTTGATCAGGACTTGCTTGTAGCCATTTCAAACATAAAACTTGGTATAAAATAGTTATGTGCATGAAAGCAAGCTGAACTTTCTCATTAAAAATTCTGGAAAAGATTTTATTTTGGGCTTTTATACAAATTCAATATTTAATACCTATCTATAATGCTCTGTATTTTATTTTTATTATCATCATAATAAAATATAAAGAAAATGCACTAAATGTTTTCACCTAGCTCATATAGATGTCCCTAATTCCCCTCCAGTTTATTCCAGGATGGAGTACAAATATTATTACATTACCCCTTATCTGCTAGTAGACATCAGAACACCTACATGATAATGCTGGACTAATGTCTTAGTCCAGTTTGTGCTGCTATACCAGGATACCTGAGCCCAGGTCTTTATAAAAAAACAGAAATGTATTTTGCAGGGCCTAGTTTCTCTGCCTCCAAGTTGATACACTGAATGCTGGGTCCAGTGGAGGGGAGGAGAGCTTTATCCTCACATGTCTGAAAGATAGAAGAGTTAAAACTCACTGCTACAAGCCCATTTCATAGCAGCATTAATCCACTGATGAAGACCCAACATCTTCAAGAGAGCTCACCTCCCAACACTGTTGCTTTGAGGATTAAATTTCGAGCACATGAATTTTGGAGTGGACATATTCTAATCACAGAAGCATTTATTTCTCATGAGAATACATTAGTAATTTATTGGTGGTTTTTTAATAACTTTAATGCAAAATGGTCTTTCTATAAACCAAAGAAACTTGGTATGAATCATACAGATAATGAAACTGGTTATCTTTGTGACCAAAACATTCTCTAGCAAAAAAACTTTAGCTAGGATCTGATTCCAAAGACCTCAAGGTATCATGCTAATGCCACAAACATATTTGCCCGAGTTAAAATTTTTGCAAACATTTCCCTTGTTATTTTAAGTTTATCCATTTTAATGAAGCTATGGATAGCAACCTTTTCCTTTGCATTCAGAGGTCAGACACCATGCCCATGTGGACCATTTTTAAATCAAGACAAGACTGCCCATTCATTTCTAGCCATCTCTTTTCACCTTTGGAAACACTGCTCAGATTGGAAGGGAGGCCAAGGATCTAAAAGGCAACCACTAGCTTTTAAACAAGTGGTTTTGAGCCAGAATCCTACATTACTTGCCTTCTCCTCTCCAGCCCTCCCTGCCCTCCAATGAGCAGACACAGATTTTTTTTTTTTTTTAACCAAATAAGTGATCTAGACACATTCAATAGCCAATGGTAGGGAAAAAAACTCTACCACAAGCCCTACTAAAATTGACAGTTTAGGAAAAGATCTGGAAAAGCAAATTTAGGAATATCAGAAAAATACGAAACATTGAGGTTTCCATTTCAAAAGAAAGGTTTAAAATAACAGTGTACATTATCCAATCAGATATGGGCAGCTTGGGCACAGGCCATTGAATATGTGAGTGCATGATTCTTAACTGTTTGCAGGCACTCCTAAAATTAGAAATGCATGCAGCCTGCAGATATCAGAGAAGTAGAAAAAAGTTGAATTGTGTATCATGATCCTCAGACATTCCCTCCTGAGAGATGTAGCCTGCCTGTCTTTCTAAGAAGGTTCAGCACCAAAAGTTAACTAAAGAAATGATCTAATGTCAGCTTATTTGTTCTAAGGATTAGTGTCAACATCACACAAAACAGGCGCAGTGGGATGGAAGCAAGAGATTAGGGTTTGGTTTTTGAGTAAGGAAGACAAAGTGAAAGACTAGGATTAGTAAAGATTTTAAAACAATGGGGTCTCTTGGGTTTCAGCAGGAATTCAAGTTGCATAAATGTACCATTTAGTAAAGATGAAAGACATCATAGCGAACAGTCTGTAAAATCTAAGAGCTTGTATTGTAAAACCATAGGAAGGAAATCACATTTACTAAGCTCCGTATGTGGGGCACTGAGATAGCTGCATTTACTTCCCACAAGCTAAGTGTAACTGTACCAATATTTCCCTTTCTAAATCAACAAGGAGACTAGGACTAGCGAAAAAGTTAAGAAATTTGTCATAGGGCATGCATTTAGTAAATTAGCAAAACGTGGTATGTTCAGACTTGAGATTGATTTGAGACTTAAATGTTATATCTGTCTCTTGGCTTAATTGAAAGGCTACTCTCCAACATCACAATATCCTCCCTATTGGCTCCACTGAATCCCACAGTTTCAGTTATAGTCCTTAAACTCTTAAAGATTTCTCACGTAAGTTCAATTTCTGAAGATGCGGGGGATCGTAAGTGGTTTCCAGGCATTTATTCAAAAGGAACGTATTGCTTAGTGAGCTCTGCCAGGAAGCCAAGTCAGGTCCCACAGGGGTGGGTGTCTCAGTGATGAGAGTCCCCCCTCGGGGTCCCGGGGCTAGTAAGGGGCCAAACCTCTACAATACTCTTTTATTACACTATTTGGCCACATAATCTTTGGCTGACCCTTCATAAGACAAACTTGTTGTATTTGTACAGTGAACATTGAAAGATAATTCAGTCTTTCCTCTCACAGGACTCATCAGAATTTGATGGTTTTTTATGGATAGATTACAAAAGTTCCTTTGCGCTTTAGACTTACACATAAATACCCTATTTGTGAATTGCTCTGTAGTTACACTCCCAGATGATCCAAAGAGAAAGGAAAAAGGGTGATTCTAAAAATGAACCATCTACTTCATAACTCGTCCATGGTCAGCTAATGAAGATTCATGGCACAGCTGGAAAAACTTAACATTCAAGGTGCTTTCCCAAGGCTCAGGTGTCATCGACAGGAGAAAGCAGCAAACCCAGCAAGGAGACAAATAATACTGCCCCAGCCTGGGGGCACCACTGCCCTTGCCTCTGATGCTGCTGGGCTCTGCAAAACCTCGCCATCTGCCTGGCCCTTACGCACAACCTGTTGGGAATCACCTTGGCATCCTGACCCATCCCTACCTCTAACAGCAGGAATCTAAGCCAGGCCCACTTTTACTACTCTGCCCCAAGCCTCAGATCTTCCAGGTCAGGGCTGGTAAGGAGGCAGACAGTGAGGCACTGTCCCCAGCCAGGTCAGAAGGTGGGCAAGCTCAAAAGCCCAGGCCTTGGGGCAAGCACTGGGTGCAGCAGTTAAGACACACTGGGGCTCCCATATCCTATACTGGAGTTTCTGGTTTGAGTCTTAGCTCCCCTGCTTTAGGTCCCACACCTTGCTTATGTGCACCCTGAAGTCAGAAGCTGATGTCTCAAGTGCTTGGGTCCCTACCAGCTACCTGGGAGACCCAGATAGAATTCCCTTCTCCTGGCTTCAGGCTGGCCCAGCCCCCGTTGTTGTGGGCATTTGGAAAATGAATGAGCAGATGGAAGATCTTTCTCTGTTTCTGTTTCTGTCTCTGTCTCTGTCTCTCTCTGCCTTTCAAATAAAAATGAAAATAAATTTAAAATTAAATAAAGGCTTTGGCTTCAGGCAAGAAATTGCTGAGGAATTTATAGATACGGCATTGCCAATAAAAGGCTTAAAGTGAAAAGTCACTTTGAAACCATCAATAATAACCACATTTTGATCAACCATGCTAGTGGAAAGACTGAATTACTTTTTCCCCTCTCTAGGAAAATTACAAAATCGTTATACTATAAAGAAGCAATCAAAGAGTATGAAGGCAAAAATGTAGGGAAACAAGCATTCTAGAACTGTATCGGGCAATTAATTATTAAAAATACATTTTATTTTTCTGGATATTTTTGGAAATTGTGATATTTGTCAGTTCTATAAAATTTTTGGTTTGATGTGATTATTCATTCAAAATAAATTTCTCCATTCATTCCTGATTCTGAGTTCATGGTTTTGATTTCTTTTTCTTAAGCATGCCAACAGGTTTATACTGACATCTCACAGACCTGGGGCTAACCCTGGAAGTCGTGCTGTGACATTGAAAGTCATGCCCAGCACCCTTGTGTCCCTGCCATAGGGATGTTAGGGAAAGGTGCCTGGTTCCGTTTCCTTGAAAGAGCAGTGGACCAGAGTGGGACTCCCACTGTATTTCCACATTAGCCTGGCACAATTATGAGCTTCTAGGCAGGAGACTGTGATGCTCAGTAGAAGAGGATTCTAAAAAAAAACAAAAACAAAAACAAAAAAACCAGCAACTGCTCATCTCGCAGGAATGTCTGGCGTGAGTATTCTAACATAGATGTTCAACTCTTCATAGAAGGCAGCCAGCAAGACAGGGAAAAGGCATTGCTCTCCCTTCTTGCATTTGTCCCTGGCTCACAGCAAATTGCCAACAATTATGGGTCACATCTTGGTTCCTATGTATCACTTTAATATACTATTTCCTCACCACACTTAGACAAATGGAAAACTCATGTGTCCCTTTCTAAATTTCCTCAAACTCTTATTGGTAGTGGTGGTGACTCTCTCTCTCTCTCTCTCTCTCTCTCCCTCCCTCTCTCTCTCTCTAATATGGAAGAAATAGAAGCACTCATTCCCTCTGGCTCCCCCACATCCATCTTTTTCTTCCTCTCCGTTTGCTTGTTGGGCTCCCACCCCCTCCATAGCTCAGTGTCACTGTCCTCTCCTTCCCGTCTAACACTGACCTGGCCATCACCCTCCTCCAGTTGTCCAGAGGCTCATGACAATATCCTGGAAGTGAGCTGACATTCCACCGCTCTGGACTGAGCAAGAAGGTGATGGAGGACTCACAGCAGATGGGCCTTGTTCAGATATGCGGAAGGTCCCTTAGTGACTGGGCAGTAACTGGTCTTCCGATACACGAAGCAGGCACACATCATGTTCTTCTCCACACCCTCACCCTACCCTGAGCTGTTTTTGGCTTTTGAAATACACAGCAAATGAGAAAATGAAAACAGGGAAATAATCCATAAAGTCAGTGGCTAATCAGCTACACTTAAATATCTAAAAAAAGAGAACCAGACTCTCAAAGGTGCCATCAACCAACACGCAGAGCAATGAGTTGGTCCCATTTGGAAATTTTCTGTGTCTCTATAAATTTGTTACTCAAGGTAAATCACCAGTCTGTCTAGCCACATTTGTTAACAATGCATGTAACTCTTAACGGCATCTCCAAAGCATACTTACTCTCAATTTCGCTTCTCATTCGTTTTTATGATGCTAGAGAAATTCAGATTATATAGGCTTTCTTTGTGCTGAGATGGTAATTTTATATCACTGTAGATTAATAGCATTTTTAGTGATATTTGGTATCACTCATTTGTCTCCTGTGGTCGTAAAGATATATATTTTTTCTAATTTGGCTTTGCCAACAAATAAAAAATAAGAGTCTTTTTCTGTTGAATGAGCGAAAAAGTCATTCTGATCATGAAGAATTATTCTCTTTTAACATACCCACACTCCACCATCTAATTGTTTTTGTTATTGCAGCAATACGGTTTCGAGAAGAATGTGCGTGTGCGTGCCTGCGTGCACGTGCCGAGTTTGGCCTGCAGAAGACTTTCTCCTAGCCTCTACTTGATCTTCACTTTGCATTCTGATTACTGAGTGCCCAGCTTATTTATTCAGAGCCTGTTCAACCAGGAACCCTTGCTTAGGAAGACTTCAACTTCCCCTTCCTTCCCTCTCTTCTCCCTTGGTCCTGGAGTTCTGCAGGTATCTTACCTTTGGGAGCATATTGATTTCTCTGAAACTCTATTTGGGGAACTGGTTCTCCCTTGGAACAAGGACCCATTCCAGGGATGGTTATTGTGGAAGAGAAAGGCAGTCAGACTCGCTTTAGCTATCAGCTTTTAAGAGCTTCCTCCATCTGCTAAAATGTGCACTGCAAAGTTGCACATAAAATGCTGATTAGTACCCCAGTGCAGATTCATATAATGATCCACTTTCTCTTGGTTTACATCACACTCTCCTAAGTACCTATTCACCTGTTCTATTGGAAAATTTTAATCATCTCTCTGACATTAGCTTGGCAATTTCAGCGGCCACTTCACAATCTTTCAAAGTCTTTCTGCTCCATTTCATTCCTATTTCTTTTCTGCTTGTGTTAATTATTTTTGCAGCCAGCATACGTGTTTGTCAATAATGCATTACATTTTCCATGTGTCAGTTCTTCAGCCCATCAAAGAACTCCGCTTTTTACATTCAGAATCTATTTTCTCCTTCCCCGACTCAGCTCATTTTGCTCTGGGCCTGCCTCTCAACTCTTCGTTCCAAAGCCATTGAAAGTTGCATGAAACTTGGCAACTGAAAACCAGCCCCCAATTTAATTGGATCTACTTCCCCCCGAGAGCATGAAGCTTGGGCCTGCCATGGGCTGCATGTTGTCCGAAAGCCTTGTCACTTCTTTGATATCTGAGGTGTCTTAAATGTTGCCACCTGGGATGCCCGCTTCTGGAATGTGCCCATCTTGAGTCAAGGGCCAGGGTCTACGTCGCCCACTAAGCTTCGGGATGACGAAAGCCTCTTATAACCTCTCTAAATGTGCGCCTTCGCTTAGCGAAAACAAAACAAAACAAATCCTTCGCTTGAAGGCCACTGAAAGAAACTACCAGCACCGTGCTAAGCACATCCCCAGCTCTAGAAATACTTACACAGTTAAATGCGATATAAAGGGCTTAGGACCCCAAGGCTCCATAGGCTCTTTTGGGGGCACGTAGGGGAGATGCATTGCTCATTTGTTTGTTTGTTTTTTTTTTTTTTTAAAAAAAAAAACACTACCATTCTTCCCTCTGTCCCAGCATAACCCATTCCTAGGAATTTCCTAATGGCCACCATTTCCTTTTTCATAATTACTGCCAACAGTACCTACAGGTTGTCCTGATCCCAAGGCTCTTCTTTTGTCGTTGCTTCTGAGAATTCGCTGGTGAGTCCCCTCTCGCAGGCTCGGGAAACACCATTTTCAGAGAACCTGCTCTGCTTTTGCATGCGTGCTCCTTCAGCGAAAGGCACGTGAAGGGAAGTTTCTTTGCTTGCTTCGCTTTTGTTTCGGACTCCCTCAGGGGTTACACACATCCTGTTCTATTCCCCACGTGCCTTGGGGAAACACTCAGGCGGTGACGGGAAGAGAAGGGACGCAGGCCTGCACCCAAGGACAAGGGGCTGATGGGACACTCCTCTGCATCTGGGCCACCCGTGTTATTTTCTCTGCCGCTCCAGGTTGTTAGTCATAAGCACCAGAATCATCCAATTCCACATACTCACCTTGGGTAAGATTCTATTTTTAAGATTCCTTCACTATGGCTTCATTGGCCAACTCCTTCTGATATATTTTTAACTGTTTTCTATAACTTGGGAGCCCTTCATCTCCACGATGCAAGAGAATGCTGGGAATGGCCAGGCAGAGGAAACAGAAGTGGGAAATGAGAGTGATAGAAGGATGGGAAAAAAATACATTCCTGCATGCTTAAGGGTTTTAGGTAATAGGAAATTTCTTTCATTATTAATCTTTTGCTAATAATCACTAAAATGGTCATTTTCTACTAACTGTCCTACAAATAAATTGCTTTATTTATTTATCTGAGATGGGGAGGGCAACAGAGATAGAGAGAGAGAGAGATTGACTGATTTTCCATCCACTTGTTTACTCCCCAAATGCCTGCAATGGCTGGGGCTGGGCCCAGTTGAAGCTATGAGCCTGAAACTCATTCCAGGTGTCCTTCAGGGAACCAACTTGAGCCATCACCTGCTGCATCCCAGCAAGGAGCTGGATGGGAAGCAGACCTGGGACTTGAACCCAGGCACCTTGATATGGGATGAGGATGTCCTAAGCAGGTATCTTAGCTGCTGCACCAAGTGCCTGCCCCAGAACATTGCTTGTTAACTGTGCTTGATACTCTTTGGTAGTCATACAAATAAGCAAGCAGACTGGTAAAGACCTGTTAAGGGAGAAGAAGCAGGAAAATAGTTTTTCTTTCATCATTCAGATATTCACCTGATAGCTGACCTACTCATAGAGAAACAGGGGCCTTCTACTATCCAGTAGGTATTCTCTTTCTCTATTCGTAGGCCTTCTGGTTTCTTGAACTTGAAGATCTCCTCTAGATGTCCAGGAAAGACCCCCTGGCTGAGTCTTTAATGTGCAATTACAAGAGGATGAAATACTGTTGTGCTACCTCTGGACTCTGTCACCAGGCATTGGAAGCTGACACATGACTGACACTGGGCAGCTAACCTTTCTTTCCCTCTTCATGGTTAGCTGTAACATCTAAGTCAGGCTAAGAAACTGCCTTCCCAGCTACTAAGTGCTTTGCCCAGTTAAGATAAAAATGAATTGTGAGCTTTTCTTATTTGATCAGTTTACTAACCATGGGTCAGGAGAAGCTAAAGAAAAGTAAATGTACGAAAGAAAATGTTGACAAAAGCTGTTTGTATGTCCCTCTCCTATTTTATACTCTATAAAGCACTCTCCGTCAGGCTCTCCTATCATGTTTTACTCAGATTACAAGACAGGAGGTTAGGCAATATTATCCACATTTTCCAGCTTAGGAAAAAAAAGAAAAGCATAGGTTAAAGGACAGATTCTCTTATTTATAAGGTCCACAATTAACCATGATTGGAATAAATACTGCCTTGGAATGACCACAGTGAAAGGCTTTGTTGAGGAAATGTGAGGGTGAGGTGCTTTTACATCACACTCTTTATAGTTTAAAAAAATGTTTCCATCATTTTTTTTAAAAAAATTAAGGTTTCCATAGACTTCAGATAACTTTAACCAGGGATAATCACACTCAGTCTCTACATGTGTAAAATGGGAATATTACCTTTTCATATAATGTTTAGAAGTGTTCCTGTCTAATCATTATGTACACCATGAAAATGTACAATTTTTGTTTGTCAATTATACCTCAATTAAGGTGGAAGAAATAAAATGTGTTTCCATGTAAAAGTGCCTTGGTACACAGCCAATATTCTATTATGTAATTCTCCAAATGTTAGAAATTATTATTATTATTTTTTTATTAAACTTTTATTTAATGAATATAAATTTCCAAAGTACAGCTTATGGGTTACAATGGCTTCCCCCTCCCAAAACTTCCCTCCCACCCACAACCCTCCCCTTTCCCGCTCCCTCTCCCCTTCCAATCACATCATGATTCATTATTATTTTTTTTTAAAGATTTACTTATTTATTTATTTATTTGAAAGCCAGAGTTACACAAAGAGATAAGGAGAGGCAGAGGCAGAGGCAGAGAGAGAGAGAGAGAGAGAGAGAGAGAGAGAGAGAGAGAGAGAGGGGTCTTCCATATGATGGTTCACTCCCCAGCTAGCCACAATGGCTGGAGCTGCGCCAATCGGAAGCCAGGAGCCAGGAGCTTCTTCCAGGTCTCTCACACAGGTATAGGGGCCCAAGGGCTTGAGCCATCTTCTACTGCTTTCCCAGGCCACAGCAGAGAGCTGGATCAGAAGTGGAGCAGCCGGGACTCAAACTGGTGCCCATATGGGATGCTGGTACTGCAGGTAGCGGCTTTACCCTCTAAGCCACAGCATCGGCCCAGAAATTATTATTTTTGCTAACTAATAAAATTCCCAACTGCTCTTACACTGTATGACCCATTGGGAACAGGACTAATAACCAGGAACAGAATGCAGTCTGCACAAATAGTGTTTTAGACATTTTTGTTTCAGATGCCACATTTTTAAATTGGGATATTTCTCATAAAAATGTTTTTTCCTGCCTATGACACTAGTCCCACATTACTGCAGCAAGTCTGGTGTTGAAGGGCCCTTTCAGAGGGTGTCTTCCACTAGTGCATAAAGTTCCCATAGTCCCAGCTGGCTCCATCCAACGTGCGCCACTTGGCTCACTTAGTCATTTGTGTGTCTTTCTCCTGTCTTACACTCTACAGAGTGCTTTCCTATAGGCCCTTCTATCTTGCTTTACACAAACTAAAGGATGAGGTTAAACGAATGTTCCATCTCACAGTCGAGGAAACTAACAAAAAGATAGGTTAAGGATTTGAAAAATGGTGTGTAGCCTCTTAGGATGGGGACTAAACCCCTTTCTCCTTTATCATGCTGTTTCCAAAACAAGGGAACCAACCTCCCTTTAAATTTCCCTGGAAACTATTTGTCCTCTGCCATTTGCATCCAGTGTCTTTGCTACGAACTGAAGCGGCAGGGTAACAGGATGTGCCAGTTTTCAATGGTAAGTTAAAATGTGACCTAAGGTGTATGAGGCAATGTCCTCTCCACTCTGCTAATAAGCAGAGCCGTTTCTAATTATTTGCATGGAAGTTGGCTCCCAAGATAATTCAGTGTCCATGTGGCTGTGTTTCACCTCTACTTATTTCCATTACCTTGCATATTAGCTATGTCAAGTTGATGGGCCTGCTGCTCCCCAGGGTGGCTGTTATAAATACTGGTGCTACAGTGAAACGCTTCCAGTCTTCTGGAACCTCATTTGAACTAAGCAAGTTCTCCATAATGATCATTAATGATGTATTGCTTGCATGTAAATGTTGGATATTAATCTTGTGTTTACTTACTCCATGCCATCAGACTTTTTTAGAGGTTCTTTGGAATGTGCAGTTAACTGATGATCAGGAGTAGCTTCTCCATTTGGGACTGAGTAACGTCTTTAGATGACAATTTATTGAGGTAGGTGAAGGCTTGGTCTTAGAGACCTAGCTGATGGATCTGATTCCCTTGGGAGATAGGACTGCCCAGTGTGCTTGAAGCTAATATATCATGAATGCTTTGAGCCAGCACTGTGGCACAGCTGGTTAAGTTGCCACCTGTAAAGCTAGCATCCCATATGGGTGCCAGTTCAAGTCCCAGCTGCTCCACTTCTGATCCAAGTCCCTGCTAATGTGCCTGAGGAAGTATTGGAAGATGACCCAAGGGCTTGGGCCCCTGCCACCCATGTGGAAGCCCAGATGGAATTCCAGGCTCCTGGCTTTGGCCTGGTCCAGCCCTGGCCCAGCCCTGGTTATGGCAGCCATTTGGAGAGCGAACCACCAGATGGGAGCTAGCTCTCTCTCTCTCCCTCACTCTCTCTTTCTGTGTCTCTCCCCCTCTTCCTTTCCCTCTCCCTTCTCCCCCTCCACTTCTCTCTGTAACATCATTTTTCAAACAAATAATTGTTTTTAAAAAGGCCCAGGCACAAAAACTCCTCCTGAGCCTCTTTTACAGGCTATGAGACTCTCTGCTCCCTCATGAGTGCCATAAATTTGGTATTGGAACCTGTGCGTGCCAGGAAGTCCTTGCAAGGTGGTTGGACTGAGTCTTGTCAGAAACCTTTAAAGAAGGGACAATCTGAGGCTGGATACCTTCTGTTCCTTCCTCACAGGACTCAGCTCAGGCCCATGCTGTGTGGGTCTGAGAGTTCATCAGACCTGTATCCTTTGATAAACCCTCTCCTTTGGAGACTCAGACACCAAGTTCTAGATTAAACTTCAGAGACTCTTCCATGATTTGGGATAGGCTTCTTTCTCTATATGGAATTGGACAGGAAGAAATGCCTGCAGTTTGGTTTAGTTTGTTCTTATACCATGGGACTGGACCAGAAATAGATTAGCATCTGTGCAGGAAATGATGAAGTGCTAATGTTCTTCATGACACAAGGTCAATGGGCTTGACCTCAGGAATAAGACAGACTTAGATTTGAACCCCTGCTCTGTTATCTATTATCAGTGGAACTTTAGGGAGGTGTCTGAAACTGTTTAAGCCTAATTGTTGCTTCTTTGTATACTTGAATACTAACAATATCCATTTCATAGGGTTGTTGTGAGGATTAAATTATAAAATATACATACAACCTTGAACCTAAAGTGAGTACAAAGTAAGTGCTCAGTACAAGTACAAATGTGTAATAATTTATTATTATTGTTATTATTATTATTGTCATTACATGAGTTCATGCTGGCCTCAGCTGCATGGCGTCCTCTCCTGAATTTACCCATTCAAAAAAGAGAGACTGTTTTCTGGATTGTCACCATGTATCTATCCCTGCACTACTTGTCCTGGTGATCAGAAGTTAGAATGTGATGAAAGTAAAGATGGCCTCATTGGGGTTAGTTATGAGCCGGATAAGGAAATGGTAAAGGATGCACATTAAAACCTATGAAAAGCAGATGCTCATGGAATGCCATGGAACTCATGGAATGCATGGAACTCGTGCTTGGCAGAGTATAGGCAGAGGCACAGGGCAATCAAAAGGGTCATGGCATAGTCTGGGGTCATGAGGAGGGATGGTAGGACCACAGCTGCTCTACGTTCTATAAAGGTAGTCACGGGTAGGCCAATGTTACTGCCACTGCGCTCCTTCAAATTCTCATCATCTCTCACTTGAAAGATGATGAAAAGTCACAAGTGCTCTACTGCCATTCCCTTCCTGTTCTAGTCCATCCTCCCACAGTGCTGCCAGTGCTATAGATCACAGCTCTGGTCAGGTTGCATCTCTGTACAGTGATCTTTCTTGGTTCTCATTGCTTACCCAAGGAAGTCTAATGGTCAGAACCAAAAGGATAACCCCTAAGACCCACACACCACTGGCAACCTTTGAGCTCTAAGTCTAAGTGAATTTGTTGCTCTTACTGTAAAGGACAGTGCTAGAAGAGGCTAGAAAACTCAAATAAGGCTTCTCATCACTTACCCTAAGTATACCCCAGTGATCGAGTGAAGAAAGCTTAAGAGGGAAGACACACATGAGCTTCCCTCTTGCCTGAAGGGTTCTGTATCTTCACAACCAAGAAAAAAAAAATATATATATATATATATGACTTAATCCTTAGATTGATTTTGGGGTCCCCCGAAGAGTCACCTCAGAGGACTTGAGACTTGGCTTTTTCCATTGAGTCCCTTATCTTTTTGGGACAAAAATCTCCATCTCAGCTGTCCCAGTGCCTCTGACTTTCTGCTTTCTACCCTGTGTTTAAGTGGATGCCTCAGTTACATATGGCTTTTTAGTGTTCCCTGAATACTCAGTCATTTAAGTGATGTGTAAAAATAAGTTAAGACTATTTATCTTTGGAATTTTTAGAAAAACAGAGCTTTCCCTTGGAGTTAAGAAATGACTTGTATTAGTTATCTTTTCATCACTATAATATCTGAGAGAAGTCACTTAGGAAGGAAGGAGGTTTAGTTCAGCTTATGGCTTTGGAGGTTCACAGTCTAGAGGAAGAGAAGTCCTACCAGTTCTGCAGCCTAGAGGGTGACAATGAAGGAGTACGGAAGGTGGGGGGAGGAAGGATCACATGATGAGTCAGGAACCACAGAGACAGTGAGTGGACTTGGATTTTATAATCAAGGATCTCATGAGAGCAATCTTCCCAGCATGTCCCTAGTGATCTAAGGACCTCTCACTAAGGACCTAAGGATCTAAGGACCACCTCACAGATACCATAAATGCATCAAGCTTCCATTCTTATTTCCTCAACCATTAACATTGATCAATCAGTCATTAACATAAAACTGTGGGGACCAGGCCTTTAACACATGGGCCCTTGGGGGACTCCCAAACTATAATCCAAACCATAGCACAATTCCTTCTCACATAGGGTGTGTGTATGTGATTATAAGATGAAACAAGAAATTTTTGGTAAAGGTGAAAGATACATGTCCTCTTTTTTTCCTCTACTTCTTTCTGTCTTGGTCCCTACACCAGCAAGCTGGAGGACACTACTTTTCTTCTGAACATTAGGAGATTGCCAGGGAGTTAGTGTGATGCTGATGACAGAAGTGGCTCTTCTCAGGACTTTGCTCCAGATGCGACTATCACTATGTTACAAGTTCCCATTTCAACACTCAAACCCCCTAAATAAAGATTCTATTCAGCCCCTTTCCAATCCTGATGTCACAAAGAAGTATAGATGGGAAAGCAGTTTTATTTTGTTGTAAAGCAATTATGCCAGATTTATCTTACTGATAGAAATCTTTGATCTCTGGTTTTGAGTTGAGCCAAAACATCTTAGTTTATGCCACATGGAAACCCTGGGGACATTGAATGTCCATCCTCTGGCAGAGTTGACTATTCTAGTATCGATTACTTGTCAAGAGCTTTATTTATCAGAGCTTACTTATAACAGATTTTGTTTCGAACATTGAATGAAAAAAGTACTTTAACTCCATATCAAGACAAACATTTCATGAAGACACATAAAATAACTATTAATTTTTCTCTTTCTCAAAGACAAGGGATTTAAAGATGACCAAAACATTTTTAAAATCCTTCAACTACTTGGTGGAAGAGACAAAACTCAATGGTTCTGCAGAAAAGATTTCCATTCCTACAACCATTAGCTTCTAAATCCTATCAGTTAGGAATCTAACAAAATATGTGTCTCCTAACATTATTGACCTATATCCAAAATCAGTTTTCCAAATACAAAACTATTTTGCTCCCATCATCCTTGTTTGTCACCAGAGACATGACCTGAGAAATGCCTGCAAGAAAAACCTCCACTCAGCAGCATATTTCTTATTAAGTTAGCAGTGTGAAAAGCAAAAATAGAAGTTAGTGATTTCCTACAGCCCCAAACTGCTTTGTTCTTCCAACAGAAATGTTGTAGCACATTACTCCAAAATGTAGACTAGGACCCTTGGGTATTTTACACATGAACAATGGCTGAGTCATTTAATTTAAGAAACACAGCTAGCTAAGCACTCATTTATTTGAGCAAAAATTTCAGAGGGCTTTTCTCATGCTTGCACAAGATCCAGATATCTAGACTTTGTAAATCCATAAATACTCTCTGACATGATGGGCCATTACAGCTTTTAAAGACTCATTGCTGTCTGTTGGATCAAACGTGTGCTTTATCCAGAAGCTTGGGAAGATTTATGTGTCGACCATTCCAAATTGTATCTCTATTTAAAACTCACTATCTTGGGAATGAACTTCAAACTATTTTTGCCTTCTGGTATGAAGCATTTTGTCCTCCAAGAAAGTCTTCGAAACATTTCAGTTCCCTAAGCTCACGTCTGTACACACCTGCACCCACATCTCTGTCCTTTTTCTTCTCCCAGAGTGATAGACCTCAGCTTGGTAGCTAAGTGTCATGGCTGAAGCCCTACACTTAACTCCGACTTGGCCCAGGTAACATTAATCTTCTAGACAGATGAGTGGTGGGAATAAAGAACCAAGTGTCTCATCAAAGGTTATTTTTAAGTTTTTGGTCTTGAACAGAAGGATAAGCAGGGTAATGCCACACCATAGAGAGAAACAGAAGAAAGCCTCCTGAAACCAGGAGGGGTAATTAACGTCATGTGTGTTAGCAAGGTTGAAGAGAAGAACTTTGGAAAAAACCTTGGGTTCCAAACTCTTTCTCAACCCCCATGCAAACAATTTCCCTGATCTTATTTGATTCTACCTCCACAGTGTCTCTCAAACCCAACCCTCCTTTCCATTCGTTCTGCTGCAGTCTCAACAAGAGATTCAGTTCATCACAGAGCAGCACCATTTGGCTCCAGAATTATTCATCTCTATGTATCACGTTGCTGAGAACAGTACCTTTGGTATGTGAAGAGCTGGTCTTATGTCAAGTCTGGCCCACCACAACTGGGAGGTGCTTCTTCCATGATCCTGTCCTCTCCACCACCCGACTTCCTGTGGTTTCCTGAAAACATCTCTGCTCACTCCTGTTCCTCTCTGCTTAGAACATTGTGTCACATGCTGGCCTTCACTGCTGAAACCCTAAACTCCCAGGAAATCCTTTAAATTCACCTAATGATGGTTCATAGCTCCTGCCTCATTTTATATCCTCAAAGCACTGTCTTTACAAAACTCATAAAAACTTCATAAAATTGATCTCCTGCCTTGCATTATATCTATTTATTATATGCTTGTCTGTCTGTCTTTCTATTGATTGATCGATCTATCTGTCTATCTGCCTTTTCCCCAGTTTGTTAACTCTTTCAGGGCAAGAATCATATCATCCAATGCCTAACACAGAACTCTGTATGTCACTGGTTCATGACGCATATGCATTGAATAAATAAGTATATGTACACAATTGATTTTTTAAAAGATTTATTTATTTTACTTGAAAGACAGAGTTACACAGAGAGAGAAGGAGAGAGAGAGAGAGAGAGAGAGAGAGAGAGGTCTTCCATCTGCTGGTTCACTTCCAGTTGGCCACAATGGCTGGAACTGTGCTGATCCGAAGCCAGGAGCCTGGAGCTTCCTCCGGGTCTCCCAGGTGGGTGAAGGGGTCCAAGGACTTGGGCCATCTCCTACTGCTTTCCCAGGCCATAGCAGAGAGCTGGATCAGCCAGGTCTTGAATCAGTGCCCAAATGGGATGCCTGCATTGCAGGCAGTGGCTTTACCCTCTACACCACAGCGCTGGCCCCCAACAATTGCTTTTGATAGAGGTGAATTAGTAGAGTCAAATAGAGAGGCCCAGAATTCAAGACAGTAGGATGAGTCAGGTGCTGAAAAACAGGAAGTCTCTTGCACAATGATGTGAACACATGACAAGCGCCAATGGAGCTTTTACTTATGGAGGAAGCGCTGCTATCTTTTCATATTTCTCCACTGTGTGCAGCCTGGAAAATCCCATCTCTTATCATCCTCTTCTCCAGCACTGAAAAGTTAGCTACAGCAAGGTCTCTGCTGACCTCTAAGCCTTACAAATCCCAGATTTGTGTAATTAATGGGAGTGACACGGGAATGTTTCCACAGTTTGGTTTAATTTCTGCTTCATACTATATGACTGCTGGTATATTCTGACATTTCAGCCATTTTCAATCCGTTTAGCTTCCAAATATATTGTAATTATCTTTAGGTCAATTAAAGTACCATATTTTTACTGCATTTCTATTTTCCATACAAATTAAAATGTATTTTATTCAGTCACCTTAAAAAACATTAAAAGGAAACACCTGATATCATTTATATTCATTTAGGCCCTTCTGAATAGGTTCCTTCTGTTCCTCAATGTCACCAGTTTCCTACGATCTCTAAGCCTTTCCATTTGTCTCATTGCTCACCCGTATGTTGAGATTGAGACGCAGTGGCTATGCTTATCTCTGAGTTCTTTCAAAGGGCACCAGTAACACCCCTGGGGTCACAACCCACAGTGCTCCTGACTTTGACTTCCTTTTTTTTTTTTTTTACTGTTTGAAGACAAGTTTTAATGTTAATTCTCATAGTACAACTCATTAAGGACAGAGGTCTTACATGGGGAGCAAGTGCACAGTGACTCCTGTTGTTGATTTAACAATTGACACTTTTATTTATGACGTCAATGATCACCCAAGGCTCTTGTCATGAGCTACCAAGGCTATGGAAGCCGTTTGAGTCCACAAACTCTGTCATTATTTAGATAGGACCATAGTCAAAGTGGAAGTTCTCTCCTCCCTTCAGAGAAAGGTACCTCCTTCTTTGATGTCCCCTTCTTTTGACTTCCTTTTAAACAGCCATTCTCAACCCGCAGGATCCATGTCTTTATATCCGTGTGTACCATGGTACCAGGGACCCATCTCTTACCACATCCAGCATCCACAGGGTATCTTGCCTTGCAATTTTCATTACTGATTGCACCCAGCCAGCTTCTATAATAGTTTCTGATTTGCTCTCCCATCCCGTCCACTAGCCTCTGCTTATCTCAAAGAATTCTCATCTCCTGGATGAGGCTCCTTAGTGATGTAAAATTCTGTGACACTGGGTGGAGAATGTGTCTCACCTAATTCTATTCCTTACCACCTGCACACCCTCCAGCCCACCGTGCCTTCTTGCAAGTTGTTTTTCTCTTCTGTGCCTTCTGATGCTTGTGTACAATGCTCATTTCCCTCTGCCTCTCTACAGCGCTGGTTCATTCATCTTGTTTACAGTTATTATTTGTAGCAACAGCTAAACATGGGTGAGTTTGTATGGGTTCTTATGAGTCCCACAATGTACTGTTCTGTGGACTGTCTCATGTACTGTCCATTATAGTTTTATGAGGAAAAGGTTACTCTTTTCATGCCCACTTTACAGAGTGGAGAACTGAGGCATCAAGAAATGAAACAACTTGTTCAAGGTTAGCTGACCAGAAAAAAGCGGCAGCAGGAGTAGCATGCACTTTATCCATCGTGTTAAAGCCTCAGTGCTGCTCACAGGATGGCTGTGGACCAAGGCAGCTGGGAGATGCTGACATCCTGCATCCAGCCTGCTAAGGAGCAGACAGGCCCCCTGGCAGACTGCCAGGTGACGGCTGCCATGGAAACGACCTTTCTCCACACCTGCTCAGCTACTTCTATCCAGGAGAGACACTCTGGAACCTTGGCTAATTCTGGTCTGATCCCTTCTTCCGGAAAACCTCACCCTTGGGGCAGGTGGACATCAACTGCCATCGGGCAGCAAGCAGCCACCTGTAGTCCTGTTTGCCCTCGGAGAAGAGGTATTCTGGCAAACAAAGAACTCCTTATTGCACACACCTCTCCCACACAGCTTCCCCAAAATACAGAGCCACCAACCTCATCCTCCTGCCCTGGCCTGCAACCTCTCTTTATACTGCATATAAAGAACTGATGACAAATCTAACAACAGTAAAAAGACACAGAAAAGAGTCCTTGCAAATTCTTTCCTGGCATATTTTCCTGCCCATCTCTCAGAATATTTTGTTAACTGTATTACTGGGCCAGTGCTGTGGCTCACTTGGCTAATCCTCCGCCTGCGGCGCCAGCATCCCATATGGGCACCAGGTTCTAGTCCTGGTTGCTCCTCTTCCAGTCCAGCTCTCTGCTGTGGCCCAGGAAGGCAGTGGAGAATGGCCCAAGTGCTTGGGCACCTGCACCCGCATGGGAGACCAAGAGGAAGCACCTGGCTCCTGGCTTCAGATTGGCATAGCTCCGGCCATAGTGCCCATTTAGGGGGTGAACAAACGGAAGGAAGATCTTTCTCTCTCTCTCTCTCTCTCTCTCTCTCTCTCTCTCTCTCACTGTCTAACTCTATCTGTCAAATAAAAAAAAAGTATTACTTTTATTTCTGCAATTGGAATCCTTGAAATCAATTAAAATTATCTGAGATACCTTAGACTGAATAAAACAGGAAGTATCATTGCCATCATCTCCATCAGTTATGCATATGAAATAAAGGAGCCAAACCAAATACCAGAGTGGCTTTAGTTCCAGCTCAGCTGTTGAATTTCAAAATCTAGCATATTCTTTTTTGTAAACACCAGTTGCCACCACCAGCCCCCAGCTATCAGAAAGGTTTTTAGAAGCAAAGTTACAGGTTCTGAATTTTTTCACATACTATGATTTTGAAATTTTTTTAGGTTTATTTTATTTATTTGAAAGACAGAGTAGAGAGAGGTAGAGATAGAAAGAGAGAAAGGTCTTCCATTCTCTATTTCACTCCCTAAATGGCCTCAAAAGCTGGAGCTAGGTTGATCTGAAGCCAGGAGCCTGGAGCTTCCTCCAGGTCTACCATGTGGGTGCAGGGCCCAAGGACTTGGGCCATCCTCCACTGCTATCCCAGGCTCATTAGCAAGGAGCTGAATTGGAAGTGAAGCAACCTGGATTTGAACTGGTGTCCATGTGGGATGCCAGTGCTGCAGGCTAGGTCTTTAACCCACTGTGCCATAGCGTAGGTGCCATCTTGAATTTTTACAACTTTCCTGTTGCTATCCTCAGAAGTTCTTGAGATATATATAGAATGTGTGTACCTAAAGTTTTTCTTTAGCATATTATAATTTTTCTATCTACTTAACAATATCATTGGCATATTTTTCACGAATAGAGCCCAGCACCCCGAATCAGGTTACCTGGAGATTCACCAGCACTATTTTGGGGTTTTTAAGTCATTGTTCTCCCAGCACATGTTGGTTGACTCCATGGGCATCTAGCAGTGCCATGTGGATTGGTGGGGATTGGTGGAAATGGGACAGAGCTGTTAAGCTTTGATGGTAGAGGCAGGCGGGCAGACTTGGGAAGAGTGTGACCAGGCATTTGGTGGCAGCGGGACAGTGTGGACAGAAGGCAGCAGGCCTGAGGGAAGCCCTGGTGATGGGAAGACCATATGGGTACCACCTAGGATTGCCCCCGAGTCAAGGGAGCATTCTCCGCTTAGCACCACCTGGACCACCCATTTCCTCTTTTCGGTTCTCTTTTCCTACCTCTCCCTTTTCCTCCTGCTGCAGCTACATGGCTTGAGTGGGTTTTGCCAATGGCGTGCTTTGGTCCTTGCTCCTGACTCCAGGACTCCAGGCATGGTTGATACCATATGCTATGGGCCTTGGGAGCTGTAATTGAGCATCTATTTTCACAGAACAAGATAGGAGACTTGGTGTCTCTAGTGGGCCGAAGAGTGAAAGATTGAGTTGTCGTTTGGCATTCGTTACACATCTGAGTCGGGGGGTAGGAGCAGGTGTCATCCAGCTCTCCTTAAACAGCGAGAGCCTCTGTTCTTTTGCAGTAGAGGGCTTTACTTGGATTGAAGACCTGGAAAATTCATCTGGATGAATTGGTTTGTGGAGCAAATGAAAGGGAGTGGAAGGTAAAGCGTGTGTGAGCAGCCACGGCTCTGTTCTGTGCACTCCCCATGCCCAGCTTCAACCACAAGCCTAGTCTAGGGACTCGATTTGAACTTACTGAACAGAGGAAGGAGTGGATGAATGAATGAATGAATGAGTGGATGAATGAATGAATGAGTGATTGAATGAATTGAAGCAAAGTGAACGCTGCCTGGAGGCAGCCGGGGCGTGACTTGAAGGATTGCTGGTCTGTATAGGCGGGGAAGGGCATTTGTCTTTCCTGGCCCCACACTCCTGCCTGGCAATAGGCAGCCACACTGCCAGCAGCAGCTCCCAGGAGCTGGGACACTGCACAGGTTTGAAGCCCATAAACAGGCTGCACTGCTTGAGGGCTTAAGATAAATATTCATACTTAATACTGGTTCTAGGGTATGAATTTTTAGACCATAATTCTTTAAAATTTATTATCGTTTTAAACTTAATTGGGTGAAAATATTTATTGGTGGGGGAGGGGGTGCAATTACCCAATTATCAAAGCTAGAATGAATCCTAGGAGGGACACTAAAACTATCTTTAAGTACTGAGCGGATTTTATTACAGCAACTCTTAAAACAATAATGAATGTTATGTGTTCCTCCGTCTTTTTTACAATAGAAAAGGAGCACACCATTTTCAAACAGAAAGCAGATTGGCGCTTGTGAGGGGAGAGACCAGACAGGGCTCCGTGCCAGCAAATCCTTCTCACCAGCCCCCACCACCAAAACTTGCTTTTCCTTTGAACATGAAGAAAAAGGAGGGGGCAGCTGGGGAGGGCACCTCTGGTGAAGCTGCAGTGATGTGGGAACCAGCATCAAAAATATGCTGGCGTTTTCCCAAACGGGGAGTGCTGACAAGTATAATCCTATTACTCAAATCACATCAGCAATGAGATAAATGAAATAAAAACATGCTCTCGTGCGACCGAACTGGATATGTGTCCACAGTCTCTCCTTGCATTGTCTCAATCTGTCCCCCGCAAAATGGGACATAGCAGAAAACAATGTTAAGGAGGCTTTTAAAACACATCATTGAGATTACAGCACCTTTTAAAATAAACAGCACTGAATACCAACACAGGTAAAATGTCATTGTGAGACAGGGATCCTATATTCAACGGCGTGCTTTATGGCTTTCCAGTGTGTGATAAAATCTGTTCACCAGATGTAGTATATGTCTCCTGTGTAGCATACTTGAGCATCCTGTAGGCCCGAGGCCCATTTATTTCATGTAATTGCCTTTCCTGTGCACACCTTGGGGCACCTTAATTCTCTATTTTATTTCAGGCACTGTACAGGGTACCATCTGGTAGTTTTAAACTCATCCCATTTTATTACACTACTGCAGTGGCTATATTGAGCCCTACTGCAGGCTTTTGGGGGAGACAGACTTCTTACTGCCAGCTATTTATTTCTGCCTGAAATAAAGTAGCCTTGAACTATCAACATGCAGGATTCACACGTAGATCATCGCTGGTCTGTACAAGTTAGATGGAGGCTCCCAGGCAACCTGCAGGCTTGAAGCAGTTCTCAATTGCTTCAGACACAGCTGTTAACTTACAGAAGTGGTATTCTAAATTCTTTGCCTACTTCTGCACATAATGATATCTTTTTAGTATCTCATTTGTATTATTTCAGTTCAGATGAGCACAAAAATAAATGTATTCCATCACATCTGGAAAAGCACCATAGAGAAATCACTTAATATACAAAGCTGCACACCTCATTATGAGGTTCGTCACTCATTTCAAACCCAACCTTACCTCTGTCCCTCATCAACATGGCTTTTGTTTGGCTGTTGTTTTCGTTAAATTGTCAAATCATTTTTCAAGAGGATTTGCAAGACCTTGAAAAGGCGAGTTTGGAAATAATATACTTGGCAGAAGGAAAATAAATCTCCCAACGACGCGGCTTTTCTACAGCAGGTCCCTGATGACAGCAGTGAGCCTCTCCTGAACTTGTGCACAAAGTAGATAGGCGGCAACTTGCTCTCTGAGAATTCATCTCCACCTCAGAGCAGCCCCACCAACCGGGTAAGCCACTCTCACAAAGGGTCCCTGATATGCAAATCACGCACACCCAGCTGCACGTTGCCGAATGAGTTATTAGCTCACCTGCTAGCTCCTGCCTCACCAAATCCCTGTTGCTGCATATGTTCTGCATTCTCCCTGCTCCTTTCTCCTTCCTCTCTGGCCAGCAGCTAAGGTCTGGCCGCCTCTGCGGTGGCAATGAAGACTGGAACAAGAAGGGAGCCAGGCAGGGTGGAGGGTGAGTGAGTGATGAGTTGGCTTACCAGCCACCGCCGCGTCCTGACATGTGTTATCTCGGCGTGGTCCAGCGAGAAGATTACCAGTCTTTGGCTTGAGATACAGAAAGCCTTCCAGTGTACAATCTGCTACCTGGCTTTGATGACCTGCATAAATAAACAAACCAACAAGGAGATGCTGGCTTTGCTACTGGCACCTCAGCCCTTCGCTACTGTGCTGGTGATGGGTGACAATGACTCAGCCCCAACTGGAAATGGAAAAATATTTAAGGTGGGAAAAGGCTAGATGTAGACCCATAGGCAGCAGATTCTTTACATGTTTTGCATTTGTGGCAATGATAAATGTAGCTAAATGCACCTGGTTGTAGCTGTCGGCTGTGATCTAGAGCCTGTTTGAATGAAAAGAATAACTCCCTGTTATTTATTGTTGGAAGCAGAGTTTACTTTGCTGTCTTTAACCTCAGCAGAAATCAGAAATGCCAGTTTAACAGCAAGCTGATGAGTTCTAGGGAACAGAGCAAAGAGCTGTTGGTAGACGTCTTGTAAATCAGTAGGAGAAGACCAGTGACCAAATAGATTCATATTTATTTTCCTGGAGTTTCCCCCCTTCTTTGACTCTCAGGCAATCTCGTTCTATAAAAATGTTAATGCTGGTCTGAATATGAAGGGTAATTTTTTTCTCCCACAGCTCTGTCAAACACATCTTTCCAATAATTAAATGTGCATCCTTGGGCTCTAAGAGCAGTCTTGTTGAACAAAGCAACCGCAAATCCAACTAACCTTTGAAGAATGAGGGTGTCAAAGTATAAGCAGATGTTTTAATTTGCACAATGCTAGGATTTTTTGGATGCCAAATGTTCCTAAAATAGTTATTGTATCTAGACAGCCGGAGAAAGATACACTAAGAAATGATCTACAAGCCTCTCAGTTAGGGAGACGTTGTCTTCTCCAGCAGAAGTGATAGTAGATTCTCTTAAGAAAGCAATGCATACATCAGCACCTAATGAGAAAGCATCATAATTCTATAACTATAGCACGCAAAAAGAGGAAGACAACAGAGCACTACAAAATTGCAAAGCATGCATGTGTATGTGCCTGTGCAGTCCCAGTTAGATCCATAGCTAAATTAAACGTGGGGCAAAATAAAAAAGGGCTCCTACTCTTCCATAAGTGGGTATTAAAGATTTCTAAAATGGCTTAGGGTATGCATGCTATTTTTTTAAAGGGTGGATATATGCTTTAGCCATGAAATGAGAGCATCGTGTTGTCCAGCTTGTTGAACTTGCATTACTTCAGGGAAATGTTAGCACATGTTTTTCACAAGTGGATGTAGGCAGGAAAGATATATATTAGACATAAGGAGAAACGCCCAGAGTTGCAGAAGAGTTGTGAGAAGCCCCAACAGTCTACCCAGGAAGGCTGTGGAATTTACCTCCTGGAGATTTTCAGCGGCAGACAGGAGCCCCACCTGTTTGGGTTTATTTCAGAATTGCTTGACATTAAGACAGCGGGTTCGTCAAGAGTTTCCTAGGCCTTCCCTTCTGTCACTTGCTGGGAGCAAGCTAGCTGTCCAGCAGCTGCCCACCAAGCCAGAGCCTGTCTAGCTTTCTGCTGAATCCATGTTCTCACAAGTCCCAGAAATTGTTCCCCAGAACCTCTTGCTCTAAAAAGTTGAACTACAGGACTCAGGATTGGTGCTGGTGGGCAGGGGAATGGGAATGTAAATTAGTCACACTCCAGAGTGGACACTTCTTAAAATGCACCCCAATGACAAGTACACGTGTCCTGTGATCCTGCAGTTACATTTCTCAGGACTTTATCTCATAGCTCTGTTTACACATTTACACATTTACCCAAGAATTAGTGATATAATGCCAGAATGTTTGTAACAGTCAATAAATCGGAAACAATGAAAATATCCCTCAAAAGACCGATTAAGCAAGTTATGGCCTATCTATACTAAAAGAAAGAAGCAGGTCTATATGTCTCTGCTTTTTACAAAAAGGATTTCTAAGACAAACGAAAGAAATGAGAGGCAGAATACAATGTATAAGATACTTTTTTATATAAAGGAAGGGACCTATTTTCTACAGTATAAAAAACTTTTGAAACAGTATACTTTTTGAATTTATTTTGTGTGAATATAATACCTATTAAAATAAAATAAATGAAAACTAAATAAATAACTAAGGGAAAATAAGAGAATACATTTCCAAACCAAAATAAAGTAGGGGATTTAATCCATCTGATTTCTGGTTCTCCCTGGGTCCTTGAGAGGATGCCCGTGGTATAGGATAGTCATCCAATGGAGATAGGCCTGTTTGATTTTGGTTTTCTTATTGTCTTCCTGCAGCTATCAATTTCAGAAGAGAGAAGAGGAGGAAGGAGGCAGAGACTGGTGAGAGAACACCAGAGAATATCTCCTCACTTCACAATCTGGTGAATTGAGTAGAAATGCCTGATTGCTCAGAGGGTGAACTTCTGCCTAGGACCATGTGAAAAATCAAGAGGTGCCAAAGATCAAGAAATGGCCAGTTCCACAGAGGAACTGTGAAGTCATTCTTTGACATGGTTCCACTTGACACAAGGCAAGTGTTCAGCCCATCCATTAGGGGCTCTTCTTACTAAAGGGTACATCAAGAAAGGCCTAGTAGGACTGGAGAGTGGTGCTGTTAATTCCAGAAAGTCGTATCCAGAACTCTCTGAAAATGATTTGAAAGCCCAGTGGTGGAGTCAATTTGAAGAGCCATGTTTGTGTATTTAAGAAAATTGTTGGATGCAGCAGTTGGTATAGGGGACTTACCAGATATGGATCTATACCTGACACATGAGAGACTTGGCAAGTGCCTGGCCTCTCTGAGATGCACCTTTATCATAAGGGACAGACCTCCTGAATCACTGTGAGGACAATTCATGATTAACTGTTACCAATTACTCAAGAGACCACCACATCACTAAGCACCTGATGGCGCACAAGACACTGTGACCGGGTGTTCCCTCTGCCAAAGTATTTGTAACCTCAGCCACACTGATTCCTCACCAGAGGTCTTCTCCCTTGTAGGAAGAATCCCCACTATGGGTTCATGAAACCTCATGTCTTGCAGATACCTGAAAAGTCAAACTCTCAGAGTCCATCAGAGGCCCGGCCTTAGCAAGGCAGCTGTTCAACACTTTGGGTATTATATTCCTCTCCCTAAAAATGGCCTGCTTAACTGAGGGGAGAGCTAAGTTTCCACGCTCTCACTCCTGAGATTTTTATTTAAAGAATACCCCATCTTTACTCGCAGCGGAAAGGCTGAAGATTAAAAATTAGCCACCGCATAGTAGCTGAGCAGTCACAATTTTTCATAACGGTTTTTAGTACACATGTGGGATTATAATTTCAATATTATGCAAATGCATTTTATGGATCTGTAATACGGAATGTGTACTGGCGTTAATGTGCATTAGCGGGCGAGCACAAAAAGGCTCCAAATGAGCCATTTTGGTGTCTGCTTTCAACATGTATTATGAATAATAAGTAAAATGTTCTGGTTTAGAACAAATAATATAAAATCTGAATTCCTCTTGATGTACATCAATGACACAGCCCTACACAACTCTCACAGAATTCTTGCATTGGACATAATTAAAAACTGGCTCTTAACCAATATATTCCTGTTTATGGCTTCTCTTCTTAAATGGGAAGTGAAAGTAAAACAAATATATTGAATACAAAAAGGGAGTATTTTGTCCCTGTTGTTCAAAAATAAGAATTAACCAGATGAGTGAGTTAGAAAGACCGTCATTCACAGACGTCAAAACAGCAGCCCAGGTTACTGCTAATTTTTAGGGGCTCTGAGCATTAAAAAGTGAGGAAGTATCTAATCAGGGTTACCGGGCTCGTGGCATATTTTCTTTTAACAAAACGAACAAATGTAATGCCTTTAACACAGAATACTTAATACACAATAATTGTGTCATTCCAAAGATATTTAAATGATGTATTAAAAAAATCTTTCTTAATAGTGTTCTGCAAGCTCTGTGATCTAATGTGGGGACCCAGGATGACATTTGTCTGTGTATTTTCTTTTAACCTTGTCCGTGTGTCTTTGTTGTTACAGAATTGAAAAACAAAAATACTCAAATGGTAATTTAAGGCTTTTCCTAAAGGCACAGGGCTGAGCCAAACCTTTTTATTGGCTTCTCTGTGATAGAACCCACAAATGTTTCCTTCCTTTCCCATCAATATTTTCTTTTAAAAATGCTTATTATTATTTTATTTATTTAAAAGTCAGAACAAGAGAGAGAGAGAAAGGAAGAGGAGGAGGAGAACAGGAGGGAGAGATAGAAGAAAACAGATTCCATCTCTGGTTCTCAAGCAGCGGTCAAGGCTGTGCCACATTGAAACTAGGAGCTGAATTCCATCTGGATCTCGACGTGGGTGACAGGGACCCAGGTACTGGAACCATCATCTGCTGCTTTCCAGGGTGCACATCAGCAAGAAGCTGGAATTGAAGCAGATCTGGGACTCGAACACAGGGACTCCAACAAGGGATGCCTGCATACCGAGCAGCAGCTTAACCCAATATACCACAATGTCTGCCCCCTATGAGTATTTTCACAATATTCCTTTCCTAAAATGCAAAGAATGAAAGATTGGCAGACAGCATAGACTGAAGGTGGAAGCTTTATTTATAGAAATCATCAGGGTAGGTCAATCTGTTTGCATTAGTTTAGTTAGGACTTTGACATCTACTGATGTTGTTTCTTGAATACATGTTTCGCACTTGCTCCGTCCTTCGGCAGTCTGGGGCAAAACAACATTGCACAATACAAGGAGTAGGGACTAGGTATTCAATTACTAACACTGTAAAAATCTCTTGCAAACAGGCTGCCTTAACTTAATGTCTTTTAAAATGCCACAGATTCCATGACTGATCTTCAAAATGTTAATAAAAATACCCAAGCATTGCATTCTCTTTAAGTGTTTTATATGCATTATTTCCACTGACCCACAAAGTAATCTCACAAAGCAGGTTTTACAATCCCAAGGAAATGGCTGAAGAGTTTGGAGTTTAGAGATATTAAGTAATTTGTAGAAAACCACGCAGTTATTCAGGTGGGTCTAATATTGTAACCCAAATTCTTGAGCACCATATACCCCTGGGTCCACTAAATATAGTGGGCAATAGGATTTGTTACATTTATCATGCAAGTTGTAAGAATGAGGTTTAGTCCTTCAGTACAACAGGGGCACTAGAATTAATATTAAAATCTAGTCCAATTTCAACTAGTCATTGCATCAGTACTTATTTACATTGTAATGTTTGTTCCCGTTTTCCCTGGTACATTTTCATTCTTAACGATGGTCTGTGGAAGCAAAGAGGGGTACAGCAGGAGAAGTCTATGGAAGAACTCAATAAATGTGTGCTGAATCACATTTTTAAGAATCTTTCCAGTTGAAATTCAACAATAAAACACTACCTGCAATGTGTAAGCCACAATTTCTGTCCTTGTGTCCAAAGATTTTAAAAAAGACCCAAGTTAAAGCTTACCAGTAGCAAGGCAGTCTTTCCAATTCTAGAATGAATTGCCATCCTAATTTGGAAACAGGCTATCAGCTAGGACTCTAGATCCAAGAGATCCTCCCGAAAGTTGAAATGCGAAATGCTGAGTAGCAGAACCTGTAGTGCAGTGGAGTAGACCTGAGAGAGCAAGCAGAGCATCATCTCAAAGTAATATTCCCAGCATTATTCACTGAGTCTTTTCTGTGCACTGGCCCTTTGGATGATCTCACGTAATCCTCAGAGCATCCTGTAAGATAAATATTATCATCTTTATTTTACAGAAGGAAATTGAAGCTTAGGTAGAGTATACGTGCAAGGTTACACAGTTAACAAGTGGTTGAAATAGGATTTCATTTCATTTCAAATCTGCTTGATGGGTGGGGGAGAGGTACTGGAAAAATGAATCTCAGTTTCCAGAAATCCTATAGCAAATCTTGCCTTTCTTGTTGTCATGACCGTATTCCGCTTGGTTGTTTCTGGGTTTCTTCTATCCCCCTTACTTATATATATTCTGTTTGAGGGAGGGAAACATGCAGAAACCATTTTCCTTGTTGAGTGCCTGGGACAAAGCAAATAGTCAAGAGGCATTTCACTTAGTGCTGGGTGTTTACTCTGCCAGCGCACCCTGTGAAGGCGATGGGCCACGCCGTTCAGGAGCTCCCAGGCCAGTGGAGAAGGTGGTTAAAGATTCAGAGTTCTTAGGTGTGGCAGTGCAGTGATAGGAGTTGCAGGGAACGAAGGCCAGCCTTGAAAAGGGTTCAGAAAAGGCTTCCTAGATTTCATCCAAATCCATTCTTGAAGCATCAGTCAGAGCCATGCAAATAGAATGGAGCGGACATCACAAAGGAGAGGGGACAGGAATGTGCAAAGGCCCTAAAGGTGGCCATCAGCACACAGCCTGTTCCCAGGACTACAGGTCAGGGGGAGCCTGTTGTTCACCGATCAGTTTGTTGCTGCAGGGAAAGGGAGCTGGGGCAAGAGGGCCACAAGGAGCTGGTAGGAGGGCACTGTAGGGATGGTGGCTACAGCGCCAAAGTGTTCGTATTTTATCCTGGGAACTCTGGAGAGGGATTTTGGCCGGGGACAGACTAGACAAGAAACATATTTGAGAAAGATGATTAGCTGAGTTGTAGAGAACAGATTGGAAGTGGGTATGACTGGCAGCAGTGAGAGGGGAAGAAAACCGAAGAAAGCACCACACTGGAGCCCGTGGGAGGGAGGGCGCATCACGCCAGCTGCAGGAGAGAAGACCATTTTGTACTTAATTGGGAAAGACACTCAGAGATTTTATTATTATTCGCAGAGCACCTCAAAAATCAGTTTTGTCTCATCACTATTTTATGCGAGTCCCATGGACTAAAATACAGAAGGAATCCTCCCTGTGGATGTCCTTGTGTTTAGACATCAGAGTGCAGTCCTCAGACATTTAATTAGAGCTGTGTGGAGGCACTTTTTATCTTAACAATCTCTCTGTGGGCAGAGGTAACCGAATAACAGGAATCGATAGAAACAGCCTAGAAGGAACACCTCAGAAAGGAAGAAGTATTTTCTTCTGATGTGTGTTTCTTATTTTGAAAAAAAAATCATGAGGATCTCCATTAGGAAATCATTCTTCCTTGGTATTGTGTTGCAAGTTCAACAAATGGAAGTAAATATGCTAAAATTGGTGGCTTTTTCACAAAAACCACATGACTACAAAGCTCTTTGTTTTCACCCAACTGCTGAAAACATTTGTGTAGGCAATTTCAGTAAACATTTGGAGAACTGGAAGTGCTCTCCCCTACACATATGGTTCTTTATGAAGAGGTAATTTTTATCTATGTTCTACTCAATTGAATATTTATAAGTCTGCTTGGCCTCACAGGTACCTGATCTCCCCCCACCCCCGCCCCAATACAATTGCCCTGTAAAGCTAAAGTGAGATTTATTCAGTTACCCTTTAAGAACTTTGTGAGTTATTTTCATTTTGTCGCTATGAATTTGCTCCGGCTACAATCCTAAATTTGTCTAATTTGCTGTGTTATTGCAATTAGTCAATTCTCCCTTACTTACACAAATAATAGCCTTATAAGTTTGAGGCTGTAAATCATTCATCCATTAAAAATGCCATTTCCTTGTACTGCAAATTCGATTCATTTAGAAGAGAAAAACCATGGCATGGAACAGAGTTATGCAATGTCATGGACACATTAACATTTGGATCAAAATTTTACATTGTGTCAGCCAGTAAACAGTATAAATGGTTCAGATTTGCAATAAATAATTGTCTATTAATACTCTGGCATGCTGTAGCAAATTACAGTCGCACTTCAGTAAGCACAGCTGTAGGTAGGCGCCAGGGCCGAGGCAGCAAGTGCCACAATTGGGTTGAGCGGAAAGAGCCTGTCATGCGGCGATGCCGGCAGCTCTTTTCACCAGCAACGGGCAGCGTGGCTGTGGATTAAATGCCCCTATTTACAAACACAGGAGGAGGACCCAGTGGGCTCTCACTGTGGCTGAAATATTAGACACTGGGACACAGCCCTTTGCTACAGTGCCTACGGGAAGCATGGATGCGGAGTGAAGCCGGGAGGCCATCCTTCACGTTTGCGGGATGTGGAAGGACCAGTGGCATGTTCTATTAACCAGAAGAGTCTCCTGATCACTGGGCCAACCTCAGCGGCCCCTGGGTCTGGAAAACAGGTCTACGGCTGAGCAGCTCCACATTGGCTGTTGGTTATGGAGCCATGGAAGGGCCATGGGAAGTCAGGGTTTCCCCAGCGTACACTCAATGCAGTAGGTATGAGTTAGGCCTCCCTCCCTTCCTGTTTCCTTGCCAAAATATTCTCACCGGCCAACTGAGAAACTTCAGATTAATAAAATGTTCAGTGCAAGGCTTAAAGATTTTAAACTCTGTTAAAATGTAAGCAAGATGTCTAGGAAGGTTGAGAAATAGATTCTATTAACATTCATTAATATCTTGGCATGCAGCAGATTATCAGCTAAGCCAAAATTAGGGTACTGGGTAGGAGTTAGAACTCAGGATGATTCGCTTTAACCTGGACCCTAGGCAAGGGGACACTGATGTGTTGCTGCAAAGATGTGGTGAGGGCCCTGGGCACTCATAGAGTTAGGGGACTCATTGCAGGAGTGACTGCCATTTGCCTGCTTTCTCTGTGAAAACAGACGCTACAATCATCATCCCCATCTTCCAGGTGAAAAGACCAAGGCGTGGCATGTAGAGATGCCCTCATCAAGTTTACCCAGCCAGTATGAAAACTTATACAAGAGCACTGAGTCTCTCTAGCAACTAATTTGTCTTGATTCAGGATCTGTCCCAAGCCTGTCCAAAAATAATAAGGCTTATCGTCTTAAAGTCATGTTGTCCAAGTCATTGATATTGTAACCCCTGGCACGTACCACCGTTCTGTGGAATTTTCTCTGATAAAGACTCTATACTCAATTCAAAATTCTATTTTTCCACTTTATTCTTACTACCATACTATTCTATATCACTCACCTCATAAAGAAAAATGTCTCCTCTTGACCTCCAAATTTAGCCTTTATTTAATCTATATTTATATATTTAACATACATATAGAAGAATTAAAGCAGGCTTATAAATCATATTTTAACAATAGAGATATCTAGAGGGATATGGACTTTTTCTTACTTGAGTTGGATATTTCATCAATATTATGAGAAAAAAGTTATCGAGCACCTGTTAAATATGGGGCATACCCAGACTTGTAGATGGTCACCCAATTCTGCTAAAAACCAAGTTTGATTTGAAGCTAATTCTCAATAAGGAGAACCAGCTGTGACTGATTTATTCCACTATTTTAGAACATTTAAAAATAGTCTTTCTAAGTCACCAGGGCATTATTAAATCTTGTGGCTGTATACTCTCTTGAGCAATATTACTTCTCCCACATGCTTGGACAACCTTGTGGGCTCATAGTTTGTATCTTTGGCAGTCATAGCTACTTTTTCTTGCACACCACTAGACTCGTCCTCATAAAAAGCCATTGTTATGGAATTATTCTCCTACCTGAAACTGTCATTGGTTCTTCATTTTCTTCTGAATATACTCTGTATTCACAGCCTCCATCATCTGGGTACTGTCTAACATTCAATATATGTTTCCCAGGCCTCGCCTCTCTCTCTCTCTCTCTCTCTCTCTCTCTCTCTCTCTCTCTCTTTCTCTCTAGACTGATTTATTTACTTGAAAAGCAGAATACAGAGAGACAGAGGTCTTCCATCCACCAGTTCACTCCCCAAATGGTCACAACAGCCAGAGCTGGGCCAATCCGAAGTCAGGAGCCTGGAGCCTCCCACATGAGTACAGGGGCTCAAGGATTTGGGCTATCCTATACTGCTCTCCCAGGCAATAAGAGAGAGCTGGATCAGAAGTAGAGCAACAGGGACTCAAACCAGCACCCACATGGATGCTGGCACTTCAGGCAGAGGCTTTACCTGCTACGCCACAGCACCCAGGCATCTCTTTAAAACATCTGTGTGCCTGATATACTCTCGGACCTTAGGGATTCTGTGCCTTTCCTGCTCTTCCCATCTTCGCTGGCCTCCATTATCTTTACTGTGCCACCCAGCTGCTCTCCCACACTCCTTACATCTCCCTTCAAATCATATTTGATTATCCTACTTCGTTTTCCCTCTAAAACTCAAGATTTCACATTTCCTACAACTCACGAAGCTGGACTCAGCAGGGCTTGAGTGGGGCCATTTGCCATTCTTTTATATAGCATTTCCCAGTCTTGATTTAGTAGATTTACACATATTAGGGATGACAAGATGTCTGACTCTACCATTTTCTTGACAAGTGACCTTGGATCAACCCCATGAGTGCCTCGAAACTCAGTTACCACAGCTGTGGAATGGAAATTCCTGGCCTGCCTACTTCGCAAGACTGTTTGAAAGACTGAATATGATAATATGATAATGCAGCTCATAAACTCTAAAGTCCTAAGTGATGTCACTATTTCCTGGATGTCCCCATACATAGCAGTCTCCAACCCCTCCCCAGTTCAAAATAAATCTTTCTGTATTTAGGGGAAGCGGCCATATCACTCACGTTACTCATTGTGGATGGCTTTGGGGGTAATGGGGATTTCTGCCTTCTCTGCCAGCCCTTTTTCCCACGTTGCAATAGGCAAGAATTCCAGCATCATCAGGTTCCACACATGTTTTGGAGGCATAACTTAAATCATTTGTTGTCTGTCTTCCACAGAAAGCAGTCAACCATTCTTTGTTGGCACTATGAATGAATGCTGAATTTTTATCTTTCCATGAGAATGCAGGAACTTTTGGTTAGTGATATACATGCTTCCATGCAAGTCTGCTGATATAATTTTCATCATTTCCCCAAACAGAACTTTCTGCATGGTGCTAATTGCTCCACTTATCTAAATATTAGCACTGATCTAGAATGTGATGATGTTAATATTTTTCACATTTACTTTCTGAGTATACGTATGCTTCAGAGAGGTTTAAGAAGATGACCGATCTGGGAAGAAAAGCGCATCAGTCCAAAAAATGTCCCCATCTTTTAGTGTTGAAACAACAATAATGATTTGCCTCATTTGTGCACTACACACCAATGATACGTGCTAATTACATATATTCTATGAAATAATGTCTGTTATTACATGGATAACTACACATAACTCCATTGGAAACACTAGTAATTACACAGTATGTTATGTTAATGTACCTGTGTTATCTTCCGATTGCCATATCATTAGTTCCAATGATCTCTATATCTATTTCCTGCAATCATTTTCTTATTGTAGACCTCTCCATATCACCTTGGAGACTATTAGGAAAGCCATAAAACTATGCAGCTAACACTATTTTTTTTAAACATAAAGAAGACCTGAGTGTAATCCTATTGCACATTTGTTGTTGTTTCTCATAATTTCTTCTTTGCTTGACATGCATACATATAAAAATAGAGCTACATCCCACATTTTTGTGTGTGAAATTAGAACTATTTTTCAGTTCATGGAGAGTTGCAGCAAGGTTTAATGTTTTAGGAAGCAAACAACCTTTTAAAGGAAACCTGTCTGGTTCACAAACAGAATCACAGATCAGAAGGGCGTTAAGTTCATTCTAACAAAATGTCAGTGGACTTTTCATAACACTAACAAACATAATCATGGAAAGTTCACAATTGTTGCTAAAACCCAAGTTGATTCCCTGGCATTTGCACCTGGTTACACCAAACTGGCCTTTTCCACACCCAGTCTGCCCCTGGTCTCCCTCATCCCTTACAAGCTCCCTTCAACAGCAAAGCAATGCCAGCCCTGGAGAGGAACAGCCCTGTCGGCATTTTCATAGTTAACGACAGGGCTACAAACAGAAAATAACAGCAGGAATCTGAAGCCAGTGCTTTTATTGGACTAACTAACGATATAAATAAAACGGTCCCTGACTGAGCTTCAGAGAATCACTGTCTCTTTATCAGGCCATAGAAAACAGATCCAAGAGGGCAATAAATACGGCGCATAACAGAGTGGAATTAAATGATTAGGCCTGAATTAACACCCTGTTTCTGAGTCTCACTTAGTGTTCCATGGCCCCAGTGAAACACTGCAATTCACAAACACTCAAGGCCCATTTAATTTTTATTTCAAGCTAGTTCAGAAAAAGGGATTACCTATAACTTGCCCGTATTCCATTGTATAACTCTTGAAGTAGCAGCACTGATCCTGTCTAGATAGCTCTTAGGAAAATAGACCATGCTACAAACATTACAGAGACAATTCAGAAATCTTGCCTTTAAGAAGTCATATTAATTAAAAGGGACCAAATTCTTATTTCTGTGAAAGTGACATGCCTATATTTGATGGGACCAAAAAATATATTATTAAATCAATTTGATTATTTTTCAAGGTAATAACAACAGGACTCAGCAACTGTTACCCTGAATTTTTAAATTTTTGATCTGTAGCTTTCACATGCTGAAGATCCTAATTAAGTTCTAACTGTGAAGCGGAATTTAATATTACCTTTGAGGATAATACCTAAAGGCCTCATTTTCCCCATTCTACCTTGTGTTCTGTGACAAGGTAGGACAGCTTAACTTGATCCCTATTCAAGGGAAACTAATAGTGCTCTATAATTCTCTATTTACACAATGGCTTTAGAGCAAGAAATTCAAGGATGCCACCAGAGGAAGGCTTCATTCTCCCAGTGAAGTACTTCAAACATTTCACATGAAATATGCAGTCCAATGAAACTGAGCCAGAAAATCCACATTGTGCATCTGTGACTTGAAACGGTATGTGAGATGCAAATAAATCTATAAGGCACGGTCATCAGAAGTCAAGAGGTAGGGGGCTTGCCGCTTGAGCACTTATTGGATGTTGTATGCTTTGCTCTTTTCTCATTTGATCTGGATAATGTCCTCTAAAGTAGACATGATCATTCCCATTTAAAAATAAGGAAATTGAAGCTCAAAAAGCACATTCACCCTGAAAGTGTTATTGGTGAGACTGAAATCTAGATCTAGCTGATTCTTTTTCTTTTCTTTTATTTTTTTTTTTTTGACAGGCAGAGTGGACAGTGAGAGAGAGAGACAGAGAGAAAGGTCTTCCTTTGCCGTTGGTTCACCCTTCAATGGCCGCCATGGCTGGCGCGCTGCGGCCAGCGCACTGCGCTGATCTGAAGGCAGGAGCCAGGTGCTTATTCTGGTCTCCCATGGGGTGCAGGGCCCAAGCACTTGGGCCATCCTCCACTGCATTCCTGGGCCATAGCAGAGGGCTGGCCTGGAAGAGGGGCAACTGGGATAGAATCTGGTGCCCCGACCGGGACTAGAACCCCGTGTGCCGACGCCGCAAGGCGGAGGATTAGCCTGTTGAGCCATGGCGCCGGCCAGATCTAGCTGATTCTATAGTTAGATTTTCCATCAGTACTATGGTATCACCTGTTCTGAGCCCACTGATCCGTTGACTTGGAATTTTCTAGAATAATAACACCACCACCAGCAAACCAAAACCAAAACCAACCAAACAAACAAAAAAAATCCAGCCATTGTATAGAGAAAGGATGAGACTAGTCCAGTTTTGACTCTGGATGAATCAATATTTTGTACAGTCCCAGGAGATCCAGACATCGAATGAATTGAAGAGCTCTCCTCTGGAATGTGGATGAAACTGCCTGGTGTGACCATGCCTAAGCTCTTTCTAGCAGTCAGTTCAGTGTTGTACTAGCTGTGCACGTGCCAGGAAGGGACATCTACTAGACTGACCCTTCTCCCCTTCGTTACATCTGGACAAAAAATCTGCTATACTCCTAGCTCAAATCTATGCTTAAATACCTTCAATGGGACACATACATAATTCTCATATGGCAAACTCACCTAAAAAAGCTTGTGCAATGAAGACTACAGGAGAAATTGTACAATCATATTTCTTTTAGAAAAAGATAACGACTATTAAGTTTACTGGTGATAGATTCATGTTAGCTTAAAACTATTGAACTGCATCTTTCTATTGAATTATAATTAGACACTCAATAGGCAGGAAAGTGTCTAATTTCATGTTCTATGTAACATCCTTGCACATGACTAGTATCCAATAAATTAATTAAAATGTTTGTGACAATTAATGTTACATGGTAACAATTACAACTATTCTTTTCTAAGTGATAAATTCTTAAAAATTTTTATGGCTTGAAAAAAGGTATCTGTTTACCAAAAAGGGATATTAAGATGATTTAAGTGAGTTTAATTTGAATGGTTAATTTTTCCCTTTGGCCAGAAGTTCCTCAGTGACAGTCTACATTATAGTGATTGTTCCTAGCTTTGGTTTTTAGCAGCACAGGACCCATCACATCAGCTAATCTAGACATAGACACAACCCCAGGCCTCCCTTTGATCATCATTTTTCAGTATTAAGTGAAGTAGTATCTATTTCATTATGTTAGCAATGAGAGCCAACCATGTATTTTGACTTGAGTCCCTACCTACTTGACTCCACAGCAAACAATTACTTCAAGTAGTTTTTTAAATAGCATCAGCATTTCTCCAATTCATTTGCTTAATTATGTAGTTGTTTTTGTACTTTGTAAATTTTTATTTACTTATTTATTTATTTATTTATTCCTATTTTACTTGAACAGCAGAGAGAGAGAGCGCGTGCGAGAGAAAGAGAGATCTTTCGTATAGTGATTCACTACTCCAAGGTTTGCAACAGCTGGGACAGGCCAAGCTGAATCTAGGATCCCAGAACTCAATCTTGGTCTTCCAGATGTGTGGTAGGGACTCGAGTATGTTGGCAATAAGCTGTTGCCACCCATGGTGTGATTAGCAGGAGACTGGAATCAGAAGTGGAACTGGGACTGAAACCCAGGCACTCAGACACGACATGCTGGCATTCCTAGCTGTGGCAAAAGCCTTCCCATGTTTTTGTACTTTGAAAGTAAAACTTCAGTTCCACATAAAAATGGGTACAACTAGAATCAAAATGATGGACTATTAGAAGTTCTTACTTTCCACTTGCTGCAGAAGTAGTATGTAATGTAATCACAAAGAACATTTGCTTTAAAATTGTGTAGTATCAGCATTTTTTAGTAAATGGCTAACTGATAAAAATACAAGTGTCACCACTGTTTGAGCTGGCATGATTATTCTGTGACTTAGTTCCTTCATCCAATATGAGGACTCTAATACCTTCCAGGATTGGTATGGGAATTCCAGGATATAAAAATTTGAAGTGTATTTTTGAAAAAAAAAAAAAAAAGTAGTATCCAAATAGGAGGTATTACTATTAACAGTTGTCAGTAAAGACCAACCAGAATTCTAAATTCTTATCTCTGCTGTGCCACATTTTGCTCCACTGACCAAAGCCCTGCCCCAGGTAGGCAGTGTGGCACAATGAGTTAAGTTGCCACTTCTGGTACCTGCAACCCTTACAGGAGTGCTTGGAATCAATTCCCAGCTACTTTGCTTCTGATCCAGATTTCTGGAACATAGGTAGTAGATGATGACCTGGGAGGTAGTAGATGATGGCCCAAGCACTTGGGTTCCTGCCACCCATGTCAGAGACCAGCATGGAGTTCCTGGCTCTTGGCTATGTCCTGGCCTGGTGTCTGTTATTGTGGGCATTTGGGGAGTGAACCAGCAGATGGAAGATGGAAGATATCTCTCTTTTTCTCTTCCTCTCCCTTCTTCCCTCCTCCTCTCCTTTGCCTCCCTTGTCTCTCTCTCTCCCTTCCTCCCTCCTTCCCTCTTCCCTTCTGTCTGTCCCCCCTCCCTCTCTCCTTCTCTCTCTCTCTTTCCTTAAATAAACAAACAAATAAATCTTTTTAAAAAAAAAAAAAAGCCCTGGCTCTCTGGCCTTATTTCATATTTTGTAAATGTGGTCCTCTGCTATGGTTTGAATAGGATATGGCTCCCCAACTCATGCAGTTGTGCAAATATTAAGCCTCAACATCTTATGTTAAACTAAATCCATTACAGTGTTTGTACCCTGAGGGCCCAGCAGGGAGTCCATAGGTCCCTGGAGACATGGCCGTGGAAGGCAGTTCTCAGGAGAACTCAGTTGGCTTTTATGTCTGCGCCCCTCTCTCTGCTCCTGGCTGGCACGTGACTGTTCCTGCACCCATGGTCCACTGTCGCCACACTCATCAGACGCTGAACCGGGGCGGTCCATGCACTCTTGGACTGTGCACCTCCAGAACCAGGAGCTGAAATCAACTTCTTTCCTTTCTAACAGCTCGTCTTAGGTATTTTGTTGTCCGAACAAATAGAGGGCCAATACAGTCTCCTTACAGCAATTTTCCACGGATACTGTACAATTTAAACCCACAATACTGAACTATAAGCTGCTTTTAGAACCACATTGCCAGGCCACTTGGTATCTTCAGCTCCTGATATCTTGGTCTAAAACCTTTGATTTGAGCTTGAGGGCATATTTTTTTGTTTGACCTGGATTTTATGGAAGGAAAGTTACCCAGGAAGCCGTTTTTGCCAGATGCTCTACTTCTCTAATTGAAGGGTACAGAAGCTATCCTTTGGGGCAAGACTGCAAACTCGCTGCCTCGCAGGCATATCTCCACTCAAAGTCCCTTTTTATTACCTGGGACTTATTGTTACAGGAACGTGAAACTATTCTGCTCACCTGCCCCGTACTGACTCACCTGTTCGTCATCCATCTGCCTCCTCTGAAATGTCTGTTCCTGGAGCGATGCGACAGTGTCTCTCTGCTCATCGCAGTCCCCTGAGCCTGGAATACTTCCGGGAACACTTTTAGAAGCCCAATAAACAGTCGTTGAATGTCCAGATAAACTGCTGCAAATAGAAAAGGTCATATTCAGTAGCACTAAAGCATTTAGGCCTGAGTATCATTTTTTCCCCTTTGCCAAATGAAAGCTTAATAGTTTTCTAAGCTCTTACAATAAAAATTTCATCTGCTAAGTCCTTAGTAATATTAATTCCTTAGTCCTATCACCATCATTGTCAGGGCCTGAGGCTGGTCCAAACAGGACTGAGGTTTCAAAAAATATATTTTTAATATAATTTTAAAATATACTCACTAGGGGAAGGCTCATAAAATTCAGCTTCAGCCACAATCTGGACTATGGGCTGCCAAGCGCTGCATAAATAAATCATCAAGTCATTTTGGCATCCTGTGGGCCAGAAGGAATATTGTCCTCCGTAGATTTAAAGAGACACAGTTCTGAAAGAAACAGGAGTGAAATGAGCAATTAGATTTGGACTGTCTTATTATGCGTCTGGAGTTTGGACACGTTCCTTGAAGTGCCCATTTTACCAACGGTGGATTCTTTATTTCTCTTTAATTGAAATCCATTGTGGATACTAATATGCACAATATTCTAATATGCACAATAAATACCTCTTCCCGCTTTGCAGCTATTAGTACACGTGAAAGAGGGCAAACAAAGCAGTCTGAAGAGCGGGATCCAAGGACAGCTGTGTCCATGCACGTGAAGCATGAATTCAGGTACGTCACAGGCCACGCTCAGCAGGGCAAAAAGAGTCCCCAAGGACAGTGGAGGGTGCTCTCCAGAGGTCTGTTGAATATAATGCGTCGATGGCTCAGTGAATGTCCAAAGCACAGCCCACCTGTGCATCAAGCTTGCATGCGTGCACACACACACACACACACTGACCGGGACAGAGAGAGGTGGCTAGAGATACTTCCTCCGTCAAGTCTCCTTAGCTGTTAACTCAGTGTGGGCAGCTCCCAACCTTCGTTCACTTGTCTGAATGCAGAACACTGAACGAAAATGCTGTCTGCTCTCACTTCTCACACCGAGAGCCTTCTGGTTTTGCCTACACAACTGAAGTCCCCTAGTGCACGTCCTGTGGATTCAGAGGCCTGGTCAGGAATCTGAATCCTTCTTCTGACCTCCATAAAGAACAGGAAAAAGCAATGCTGAGCTCTGCAGAAAGCTCCTTTTCTACACTGTTCATTTAAAAAAAAAAAAAAGACTGTGTAACAGTAAGTGAGGACAATAAGCACAGTACATCGTTACAGAATTGTTGATTAAATTACGTGCCATTGATATTGGCGCGTGCAAAATCAAGCTCACTCAGAGGAAAGCCTCAAGGCTTGATGTATGAGGTACCTGTGGGAGCACAGAAATAAATATGAGGCAGCCTGCTTGTACCCACCATGTTCACACACACACACACACAACACAGAGACACACACCTGTATACACAGCAATGCCTTTCCTGAAAAGCATCACTTTTTTGTTGCCTTGTCTTTCATGCAATCATGACTAAAAACTAAAAATAAAAATTGCATACAGTTCCTTTTGTGCTTTGTGTGGTTCTTTCCCCCAAGAAGAAATTTCTTATCTGCTCACTATCTGTATCTGTCTTAGTCAGTAGCTGATAGACCCTCCTTGGGTTATTAACCAGTTGGTTTCTTCCAGAAAAGAGGTCATTAGCTTCTAACATTACTCAGGGGTGTCAGGAGATGCAGGTATCAGATCCTCTCATCCTGGTTTATCTTTAATTTAATCTCTAGATTTTTCAGCTCTAGCTGTCGGCTGACTTCCACTTAATAACACATTTTTATCTGTTGGCGGTGGTGATGGTTTTTCTTTTTTTTTTTTTTTAACAATTCAATAACCAATATAATGATGACAGAACTGACAAATTCTGCATTCATGCATTTCCTTCAGACATCTAGGCTCCAAGCTGCCAAAAACTGGAACCGATGAAATAGATTCCAGGCAGTTACAGGTTAAGGCTCATTTGCATAAATTAGCAAGTTTTGCAAATGAATTCATCTAGTGAGAAGTAAGACACGGGACACTGCATTTTAATAATTGACATTCCACATGAAATGCAATGTTCTTGAGGAGGAAATTGAGCTCCAGGTTGCTATTAGAACCAGCGGACCAGCAAGAGTGGAAAGAAATGCCATCCCCCATTATGTGAGTTAGTGCTTCTGCATAACAACTACCTCCTTCTGATGGACTTCTTTTAATAAAAGGACTAGTGCACGCTTACGGAGAGGGAGCATGGAGGAATCTGCTCATCAGCAGGATGGAACAGGAAATGAAAATAGAGTTCTTCAGGATGCTGCCTTCATGTGCAGCCCGCAGCCCCTTGTAGATTCTTTCTCTAAAGGAATCTTTCATTTTTTCATTTGGTTTAGCAGTAATCCCTCCTCCCCTCCCCTGCCTCCTTTTCAGTTTTATGAAACACTTAGGAGATTATTTAAAAATATACCGAGTGAGTAAAAATTTTAAATTACCCAATTTGGAGGTTGTCTCTCACAATGCTGTTTCAATTGCAAAGAAAGATGAGTGGAGCATTTTGCTACCTCCTCCTGGCCTAATTTGTTTAAGACATGCCACATTGCAACTATTAGTGAGAATGCCAACTGAATGCTTTTCCTAAGGTGTTAGTCAAAGTCAGGGTATCCAGCATGCTGGAAGTACAAACTGCTCGCACTTGCAATCTGAGAGCTGGAAACAAGTCCATCCATAATCGCGTTTCCTGGCATAATTTATAATTAACATAAAATGAATTAAATCACTCACTCAGTAGACTTTTTTCCAAGTTCATGTAGAGTAAGTATGTCATATCAATTAATTCTCAATGAACTGCAGCAGCCAATAAAAATTTCTCCCAGACACTGGTAATAATCCAAGATATTGATGGAAGAGGTATCCTCATTAATATGAGTAGAAGCCTCAGATCACATCCAGGGAACAGGCAGACACAGCTCCTTCCTTGGCAAGGGAACTGGATCATCGCTAGTTGTCTGTTGTTGTCTCTAGTATGTTAAGTTCTCCGCCTGTTCTCGCTTTTCACACTGATAGCCTTCCGATTCTGCCTAAACAGCTAAATTCCCCTAGTGCAACTGTCTGTTTTTGTGGACTACCTAATCTTAAAAAGTTAATACACACAAACACATTAAACAGGTCCAAATAGGAAGGGCAGATTATACTGCCCATATTATTGAGACATTTTCAACAGCTTTTCTACATGTTCATAACCACAAACAGTTAAAGTATTAAAAATTAAAGAAACCAGATCTTTGGTCTGCAAAATCAAATAGGCAACCTCATCGATATTCTTGGAGATGTTTTTCTATGATATGCTTCTTTTATTTATTTATTCATTTTTGTTTTTACTGAATATACTACTTGTTTTTAGCACTATGTAGACAAAGGTCCCACATTTCTTGGCTGATAATAAGTGATTTTATAACAAAGACACCAACAACCATTTGATTCGTCCCTTCAGAGCTTGGTTAAATGATTCTTCATTATACCATTAGCTTTTCCTCAACAACACCTGTTAGCTGTAAATATTTATGCTTATCTATGCATTTTTCTTTTACCTGCGGGATGCTAGGCAGTCCCAGGGTTAAATACATTTCATAGTTTGGACACCCACTCTTTTGTCTATGTCTCTGTCTGCACACTTATGGTAACATAAGATAAAGGAATCCTGATGAGCCAGTTGGTGTGTGTAATGAGTTGCCAGGCTCTTCTCCCAATAAAGAGTGTGTTCAGACTTCGCTTATTTATAGACCAATAAAGAGAAATTTCCACTGTTCTGTTCAGCAGGCTGAGGATAAATAGCTCTTCTGTTTTTAACATTTAATGTTCACAGACACAAAAACAACTGCTCCGAATATTAAGCCAATATTTGTATTTTTTCCCTATGAAGGGGTGAAAGCCTTGACTATGAAACAATGGAGGGTTCAGATACAATCTTTCTCATTTTAGAACTGTTTTATTGCAACTTGTTTTCCTTAACAAAGAGACACACTTGGCTTGATTTTAAAAAATTTGGTTATGGAGTGAAGCATCAACTTGTGTGTTATGACAATTTTCACCATGCCTGAGTCTAGGGCTCCACAAAATGAAATCCAGTTCCTGAAGACAGTGCAGCTCTAACACCAAACACCCGCTGACGAGGCTCTGCTCCTGGGTCGAGCTGCTGTTCATGAGGATGTGTGCAGCAAATGCTTTCTATTTTCACATTCTAGAGCAAGGAACAGCATAAATTATTCCCAATTCTTGATTCTGTGATGAAGTAGCCATCTGGTCTGATAGTGTGGTGACAATGATATAGGAGCGAGCACTCTATGCTTGGTCTACTGCACAGAAAAGGATAATAGGACATATTTTAAAATGTCAGGATCCATCAGAACCGTATTCAGGAAAGTTTACATTTATGAAAATAGATCATATTGAAGATACATCATGATGCAAATCTAATCAGGGCTGCTGGGCAGCTGAATTAAATTAAGAGTAAATCTGAAATTTCTAATTAAAAATGTGTTGTTCTTTTTCCTGCTGTGTTTCCCATGTCTGTAAAAGAATCATTACTATATTACTTTTGAAAAGTTGTGTCACAAAAGGAGTTGACATGTGTGCCACTCTTTGATATATGTGCATAAAATCCTTAAGCTATATGTATACATGATGAATTTAGGTGTTTACAGCCAACTGGTTAGTGAAAATGTATTCACCACTACATTTGTGTTCTTTTCCAGATAAGGCATATGTATAAATGGTATGGGTGCTGCTAAGAATTCACATGTATGGAAGCATAAGGTGCATTGATAGAGCAATCATAGGTTTATTTTTAATAGCTTTCATTTAATATATTTATCACCCATTCTTTCATTCAACAAATATTGACTGAGTATTTTCATGTACTAAGCAGTGAATTCAGTGTCTCACTGAAGTTTGGGGGAGAAAAACAAAAATATACTTTGGTAGGCCTAATGTAGTTGATGGACCACAGTAGAAATGATTTCCAACCATAAAAAGCAACTGCCTATACACTCCCAGAGGCAGTGTCTGGCTAGGTGCTGTAGGAAGCCAGTTAGATGACTATTAGGGCTGGAGGACCTAGGGTGGTGCAAATTAGAGGCATCCGGAGGCAAGGTAGGAGATTGATGGGCTCATTGAGTATTGTGGGTGCTAACGTTGTTTGTAGATGCTGGTGTAGGCACAGGGTCCAGAGGATCTGGGAAACTCAGCTACAATTCCATCATTCAGAACTAGGAGATCCAGCCGGTTATGCTGGATACAGTATCAGGATTTGGGTCAGAGTGGTACCCTTAGTAAAGGACTACTTTGAATGAGAACTGAGCCTTTATTATCTCAATTTCAAATAGATATATAAAATTATTCAGAAGGCTTCAGCACTCTTTCTATGTGAGTCCCAATTGTTAGGAAATAGCTGTTTCTTTTTTAAGAGTGAGGTGTTGTTTTGTAGGACTAAGAGACTCTCTCAATCAAAGAATAATTATAGAGGGTCTATTCTATGTAACAAATAGCTCAAATTCAGTACACATAGAACTGTCCATTTCCTTCTCCATTTTCTGCCTGTGTCTGCTCTTCCCTGGTTTGTATGCCCAGCATCACACAGTTTCCCAAGCCTGAAACCTGGAAGTCATCTCAATTCTCTTGCAACTTTCCCACTCACACCATCAACAGTTCAACAAGTCCCATGAAGCCTATTGCCAAATATTTGATATCATCTCCACCACTGTCACAGTTCATAAAATCATCATCTCCAGACTGTGTTGCTGCAATAGCTTCCCAGATGTTGTTTCAAAAATGCAAATCTATTCATGTGTTTTCATGATATAAATCCTACAATGACCCTACATTGACTTTGGAAGCAAATCTATGATCTGGCCACTGTCCATCTCTGCAACCTCATCTCCCCTTCACCACCTATCCCTCAATGTATCAAACATTAAACTCATAGTCAATGACTCGAGCCCTATCTTGGGTCTCTCAAATGTAGCCTTTCATTAGAGTTCTCTTATTTCCTGCATTCCAATATCCATCAAAACTAACAAGACTTTCTGTATTCTTTCTAAAAGTTGGCCCAAAGATAAACCAAGCCCTTGGAGAGACTTCTTTAAGAACTGAGGTAGTGAGCAAAGTCCCAGGCTTCATGCCTCTCCTCCTCACTCTGAAGTTTTATTCTAAAGGGTCAGTATACTCTAATAGCTCCTGGCTTAGGATCCTTGTTCCCCAAGCTTAAGTCTGTTTATTGTATTCCTTTATCTCAACACATAAGATAAGCGACTTAATAGTCTCACTCTCTTTAAGAAAAGCATTCTCATTCAGTTCCCCTCCCTGAGTGATGCCTCTTGTCCCTATTTTCCATTTGGAGGGCAGAGGTTTGCTTATTCCTCAGAAGATAGCTAAAATTCTAGTGCCTGGCACCATGAGTACTCTCTTAGTTCAGTGAAGCTCTACTTTCTGCTTGCATGAGGTGTGTGTTTGATCTTTGCATTGAACAATAAAATAATACAACTAACAAAAAAGTCTTAATATCCACAAATAAGGGTCACTTACAAAGGCAGAGAGAATTTTTTCATGAAGCAAAACTGTATTCTGCTTTTAGATGTATAATCAAAAGTATGGCATATATATAAATATATATATATACTCAGATATGATACTAATAAACATAACCTTTTTTAAAAGAATTGATAATTATAGAGCTTACATTTTGTCAGACTCAAATGCAACAAGTTTACATATTCCTTCAGAATGCTGAACCCTCCCTGAGCAGAGGCATTTGCTGCTCAGTGAACATCTGTCTGCTCCCAGATGATTAGGTCTGGGCAATGGGCCATGAGCAAGAGTCACTTCTGGGTTAAAGAATTCAATAGTCAATGTGCAACTCTGGCTTTCTTTCCTCGTGGTAGGATACAAAGAAGGGTATATATTGAGATGGTGGAGCTAGGAGATACAAACAGCCTGGATCTCTGCTCTCCATGTGGAAGGCAGTTGTCCTAAAGAATTTGCTGACTCACATTGGGACAAGCATGAATATGAAATAAAGCTTTATCATGTTGAGTCATTGGGGCTTTAGGATTCTACTTTTACCACATCAGAGCCCATAGTATCTTGACATGTATGTTCCATTATCTTGGATTCCAACATACACTGTATACAAAAAGATGTTTTAAAGTTGGTTCAGGTATTGACACAAATAATCATACTGATTAATGTCCGTTTCTGTAAAGGTTCAGTTCATCTTCTCTGAATATACTAAAGACATGGAGAACAATGATAACTAGCCTGAGAGCTTTCCATGTTGCCAAATCATTGAAGTTCATTTGAACTGTTATCGCTGAAACTATGGGCAGGTTAACAAGTTGGACACACATTTAAAAATACATGCATTGCAGTAAATCATTTTGAAGACCTAATAGAAGCCTTAAATATAGGTTATGTCAAATGAAGATTTTTATGTCCAAATATTATTTAATCTCAGCAGTTTCAAAGAAGATTTAGGATCTAATTTACCTGGTGGAACTGTTTGAGGCACAGATTTATTCAGATTTGGAAAATAGATTCTATACTGAAGAGACGGTTGTCCTTTCTACTGTGGATATGGAACCCCTCCCTATTCAGCCAGGCATTAGAAAATTCTTGATCTTTGGAGATATTGAATATCTTTCTTCTTATTGCTCACTTATTAATTGCTTGTGGTTTACTTGCTTTCCTCTCCATCAGCCCTAAAATATTGAACTAGCAGTTCAATTCAATATTTTAATAGGTACAATTTCCAGAATGCTTCTTGGCTTATTATTTTTCACCCAGAGTAAACTTTTAAAAATATTTTAAAATTTATAGAATTGCTATATGTTGGAGACATAGGATGAAGGTGAGGTGAGAAAGGAAGAAGGAATTTTTAGAAAATCTAAGCCAAGAACTGTTATTGTAATTAGACATTAAATTTGGCTCTGAGTTTCTTAGTAATCAAGTTAAGAGGGAAACCTAGTCAGATTTATGTTTTTGTTTCAATTTTGAAAAAGTACTATAAACAGGAGAGTTACTTGCTATTTCAATTATTTTTTAAAAAGCCTTTTTAATTGTCTGATTTGTGGGAATATTGCACCCTACCTAATCATAGGCGTTTTCTACAGTTTATCCCCATGACACAATCAACTTATTGATTGAATGAACTTGTTTCATACTGTAAATACTTTAGAAATGCTTATGAGAGGAAATTATTTCTGAGAAGTAGAGAGACAAATTTAGCAGGAAAGAAAGCCATCATTCATGATGATTTCTAAAAAGTTTTCCTCCTGGAGTCTTTTGGCATTTAAGGTAATCAATCATTAATATTAGTGTGGATGGTGGTTAGCAGATCCTATCTAGAGACAGTTCTGGGTGGGGAGGATGGTCTACGAAATATGTAACAATCCTTGTAGTGCTGGGGAAAATAACTCTTACTGCTGTTAAAGAAAACATTTCCCCACATGGGTGATTAAATCCAGAAATCTTTATTGGCCAAGTTGTCCCACTGCAATCTGTTCTAGTATATTTTTCATAAAGAGAGATGTTACAAAGAAATAACACACTTCCTTGTAGTGTCCTCTGAGGACATCTTATTCTCTAATGCTGTTGGCTTTTGTGGTAGTGTTTACAAGTCCAAGACAGAATGCTAAGTTACAGTCACCCAAACTCAGAGCAAACAGGGTCTCTTTCAGTTCTGTAATTGTATGTGATTAATGATAGAAACCAGCCCCCCCCCAAATACGCCCTGGGTCACAGAGGATCACCATGAGGCAGCGTCTCTGCTCTACCCTAAACTGGAGACTGATTCACCACTACTGCTGCAGTTTGCTGCTGCCTCAGAAAACTCTCACTTCTGACCTGTCAGTGCACCCCAGGGTCTCCAAAGTCCAGATCAGTTACAGAGTCTATGACCTTGGACTGATGTCTGTGTTCACTTTATTTGCAGCCTATAAAGACAGTTGGCAGTGAGAGGCTAACAAGCACTACAGTTCTTGACTCCAGGGCTTAGAGAGCAGGGTTATAGACCCTTCTGAGCAAACCTGCCGTATCAGTCTAGGTGACTAATTCCTTGCTCAGTCGCTCAAGAAGAAGAGTGATTCATCTGGAAATCTGCCTGGCAGAGTTATTGTGATCTTTACCTTTGGGTATTCCTCCTTCTATAGCTCACCAGTGGGAGAGCTGTGGGGTAAAGGCCTCTGGAAAAACAAGTGAGTCTTCAGTCAGGTTCCCCAAGAAAGACACTACAAAGCAGAGATTCACATGCAGAGAGTGCACAGGTGATTGCTGTAAAAAGCAACTTTTTTAAGGGAGCAAAGAAAGGAGAATTGGGCAGATAGGAGATTTGAACTGGAGTGGCACAGAAGTCTCATATGATCCTACAGGAAGAGATGGAGCTTGGATGGCTTTTCAGAAACACTCCAAAATTGAGGCACAGCAGGCATTGGATGTGGGCTGCCTGTATGAAGGGCATGTAAAGTTGAGTAAGGCAGCTCCCAGTGGCCAAGGGCAAATACTGAGGAGGGTCCCAGTTTTGGGTTGGCAGCAGATAACATTCTAGACCACTGTAGGATGACAAGTGAGACACCACAGGATCTGCCACAACCCTCTAGTTGATCTCTCTATCCCAATAGCTTCATATGGACGATTAAGCTTAGCTTCAGAAATATTATGGGGAATGATACATTTAGAAGGGAAATATTCAGTTGAATATTGATCCAAATTTTACAAGGATACAAGGCTAATAATTAAATATCCAGTAGGGACTGGCATTATGATGCAGCAGGTTAAGCTGCTGCCTACAATGCTGGCATCCCATATGGGCTTTAGTTCAAGTTCTGGCTGTTCCACTTCTGATCAAGCTCCCTGCTAATGTTCTTGGGAAAGCAACAGAAGATAGCTCAAGTTCTTGGACTCCTGCACCCACATGGGAGACCCAGAATGGAGTCTAGGCTCCTGGCCTCAGCCTGGCTCAGTCCTGATCCTTCTTTTGTGGGCATTTGGGGAGTGAACCAGAGGTGGGAGATCTCTGTCTCTCCCTCCCCCACCTTTTAAATAAATAAGTTTAAAAAAACAGAAATAATCAGTAGGTTAGAGGTTAGTGAAATAAATCCATGTGATCCCCATGAGCAATTAGAGCATTTTTCAAAAATGGTGGTGGGAGTGGGAAGCAGGGTTCACTATTGCTTACATGATGTAATAATCAAGCCATCTGAGTGCCATCCACTAGAACTTTTCCAACTTGGAGTGGAGTTATGAATTGGTTATCTTTTAGATCAAACTTGACCTTTGAAGTCTCTGTGGAAGAACATTTCAACAACATATGATCATCAGGTCCTCTCCTGGCTTTCATGAGACTGCCAAGCTCAAACTCTTGTCAAGAGACTTTAAATGGATATAACCCTTGCAATTAATAGTACCTTCCTTAATGACTTCTCAAGTTCATTTGAAGTCTTATATTGCCTATAAATTAATAGAAAATAAGAAATTCAGAAAATACAGGTGGCAAAACGAAGAATTAAAAATTACCCTAGTTGTACCACTGATAACTTAGTGGTCCAGATTCATTCTTTCTCCTACCTAGATCTGATTGCTTCACTTCACCAAACTTTTAAAGAATCAATGCCAATTCTTCTTACTCTATTCAAAACAAGTGAAAAGGAGGGAATCCTCCCAAATTCCTTCTATCAGGCCAGCATCACCTCAATTCCAAAACCAGAAAAAGATACAACAAAGAAAGAGCTATAGCTGAATATCCTTGATGAACATGGATGTGAAAATCCTCAACAACAACAAAAAAAACTAGCTAATCAAATCCAACAACACATCAAAAGGATAATTCACCCAGACCAAATGAAATTTATACCTGGGTTGTAGGGATGGTTCAATAAACGTAATAAATCAAAGTAACAAATTGAAGAATAAAAACCATAGGATTATCTCAATAGATGCAGAGAAAGCATTTAACAACATGAAACATCATTTGATGATTAAAAAAATAAACCTTAAGCAAGTTGGGTATATAAGGAATATAACCTCTTCACAATCAAGGAACTACAGGACAAACCCACAGCCAGAATCATATTGAATGGGAAAAGCTGGAAGAACTTCCACCAAGATTTGGAACCAGATAAGGACGCTCACTTTTGCCATTGCTATTCAATATAGTTCTGGAAGTTTTAGCCAGAGCTATTAGGCAAGAAAAAGAAATCAAAGGGATACAAATTGGAAAGAACAAAGTCAAATTACCCTGTTTGCAGATGACATGATTCTATACATAGGTGAACTGAAAGCTCCACTGAGGAGATTATTGGAACTCATAATAGAGTTTGGCAAAGTCACAAGATATAAAACAAACACAAAAATCAATAGCCTTTCTACACAACAACAAAGCCACAGTTGAGAAAGAGGTTATAACATCAGTCCCATTCACAACAGTTACAAAAACTGCAAATATCCTTTTTAAAATTAATTTATTTATTTGACAGGTAAAGTTGTAGACAGTGAGAGAGAGAGAGAGAGAGAGAGAGAGAAAGGTCTTCCTTCTGTTGGTTCACTCCCCAAATGGCCGCTATGGCCTGCATTGCGCTGACCCGAAACCAGGAGCCAGGTGCTTCTTCCTGGTCTCCCATGTGGGTGCAGGGGCCCAAGCACTTGGGCCATCCTCCACTGCCCTCCTGGGCCACAGCAGAGAGCTGGACTGGAAGAGGAGCAATCGTGACTAGAACCTGGTGCCCATATGGGATGCCAGTGCTGCAGGTGGAGGATTAACCAAGTGAGCCACGGTGCCAGCCCCAAAACTGTAAATATCTTGAAATAAATTTAACAAGAATGAGAAGGATATCTACAATGAAAATTATAAAACATTAAGGAAAGAAATAGAAGAAGATACCAAAAAATGGGAAATTTTCCCATGTTTCTATATTGGAAGAATCAATATCATCAAAATGTCCAAACTACCCAAAGCAATTTACAGATTCAATGCCATCTCAATCAAAATACCAAGGACATTCTTCTCAGATCTAGAAAAATCAACCCTAAAATTCATACAGAAACACAAGAGGACCTGAATAGCTAAAGCAACTTTTAACAATAAAAACAAAGCTGGAGGCATCACAATACCAGTTATCAAGACATATTGAGGGAAGTTAAGATCAAAACAGCCTGGTACTGGCACAAAAATAGACATGTAGATCAATGAAACAGATTTATCCACACCATGCACAACAAACTAGTATTTGACAAACAAGTTTAAATCACTCCTTGGAGAAGGACAGTCTCTTCAACAGATGGTGTTGGGAAAACTGGATCATCCAGAAGTATGAAATAAGACCCCTTCCTTATACATTACACAAAAATAAACTCACAGTGGCTCAAAGATCTGAAACCATCAAATCACTAGAAGAAAACATTGGGAAAATTCTGTAAGACATTGGCATAGGTAAGAACTCTTAGATAAGACTCCAGAAGCACAAGCAATAAAAGCAAAATAGACAAATGGGATTACATCAAGCTAAAAAGCTCTTTACAGAAAGGAAACACTCAACAAAGTGAAGAGGAAACAAACAGAATGGGAGAAAATACTTGCTAACTATACATCTGACAAAGTATTAATATCTAGAATATATAAGGTGCTCAAGAAACTCAACAACAACACAACAAATAATCCATTCAAGAAATGGGCAAAGGACACGAACAGCCATTTTTCAAAGGATGAAATTCAAATGGGCAACAAACACATGAAAAAATGCTCAGGATCTCTAACCATCAGAGAAATGCAAATAAAAACCATAGTGAGTTTTCACCTCACCACAGTTAGAATAGCTATTATCAAAAAATTAAAAAATAAATACTGGCTAGGATGTGAAGAAAAAGGTATCATAATCCATTGTAGTACAAACATTATTGGAGGCTGTATGGAGATTTCTCAGAAATCTGAATAGATCTACCATATGATGCAGCCATCCCACTACTGGGAATTTACCCAAAGGAGATAAAATTAGCATAAAATAGTTATCTGTACCCCCATGTTTATAGCAGCTCAATTCACAATAGCTAAGATATGAAATAAAGAGAGATGTCCATCAACTGATGACTAGATAAAGAAATTGTGGTATATATACACTATGGATTACCACTCAGCCACAGAAAGAATGAAATCCTCTGTTCTGCAACAAAATAGATGCAGTTGGAGACCATTATGCTTAGTGAAATTAGCCAGTCCCTCAAAAGACAAATAACTTGTCTTTCTGATTTGTGGTAATATGTAGACTACAAAAAAGGTAATGTATATGAGTAAAATTGACATTTTGCATACTGATTATTGTCTATAGCCCTTGTCTATACTTCTGAGGAACAGTGGTTTTTCTACTTACTAATTGTTGAATTCTTTTTTTCATTTATTGAAGGATAAAGCTTGTGATTCTAAAGTAAACTGAAAGTATATCATTGCAAAAATTACAAGAAATATAAGAAAGGAAGGAGGAGGGATGATAGGAAAGGAGAGGGAATGAGGGTAGGGTAAGAAATATCATAGTGTTCTTAAAACTGTATATAGAAATACATGAAATTGGTTCCCTATATAAATAAAATAAGTTTTTAAATGTAAAAAATTAATTAAATTTGCTAAGGAGTTGGACTGCTCTGGATAGCTGTGACCTCACATAATTTACTCTTGATTTGTTTATTCATCTATAAAATGGGAATAATTACACTGACTCCATGGAAATTTGTTAGGCTTTAAAATGAGGTGATATATATAAACCACCTTTCCTATTGCTTGCTGCATAACAAACATCCAATAAATGTAATATCCCTTGACTTCCCCAGTTGAGAAGCAAAATTGCAAAAACCGCAAAAGACCCACCTTCAAGAGCTGAGTTACGATCTGAGAAAAGCCTTCTTAAAAAGATCTCAAGCTTCATTGCTTAAATTAATTCCAAACTTTTTTAAGCTATTAAGTGGCAATGGACAATTTGATTCAGATATGTAACACGAGGCTGTGTAATTAAACATATATATCCTGAAATTAATTTTACATTCGCTTTTATAATACAGTACACTTATATAGAATAACACATGGCTCTTGATTAAACAGCAGACTGCTGTTCAATCAAACAGCTCAAGATAGATCATAAAATGTGAAAATGCAGCATCAGCACCAAAATATGGCTAAGGGATTTTAATATTCACTTCCCTACTCTTACCCAGGTAGCATAAAAGTAGATGTTTCAGAGAGAAAATATTAAGGAAATGTCAAGCATTAAGTACATAACATTTCTGCTTAAATGCTATTGGGTCATCTAGATTTATTATAAATAAGACAAGAGAAATTTAGAGATTTGTCTTTCAAAGTAAAGTTAATTAGGACCAATATAATTTTGGTTTAAACATTTCAATTATGGAAATAAAGAAAAACTCTTAGAGGCATTTGAGTTTATTATTTTCTATATTTCTTAGTTATTTTCAAAATAAAATCTATGGAATTGTGCACATATTATAATAGAAACATTTTCTAAATCTCAACCCTAAATAATGCAAATTATTGCACAGTTGGAGGAGCAGAAAAAGGATTAACTAGGATGATCCCTTAACATCTTGTTTCATTTTTTAATGTGATTTTTCCCTTCTACAAACCTTTATCTGAGCAGTAAAAAAGACAGTAAAATTTGCCAGCTTGGACTTCTTTTTACTCACCCTCCCATGTTGGAAGACCTCTCAGGCAGGGAATATCCTTAGTTCTACTCAAACTCACTTGATCATTTTCCTTACATAAAAGTCATTTCCCCTTAATCTGATCAGGCCCAAATATGGCTTAGCTAAAGTACTCTGGACTTTTGAATGTAAACCTTATTCAAGTATGTTTTGTTTGTTTTGTTGTGTGATCATTCCGCAGGGTTTCACAGGTGAGCAGAGAAGCACTGATGCTGTTCCAGACAACTTTGCAAGGATGTGTGCAAAAAGAACACCTGTGGAGGACAGATATGATGTCCCCCGACCAAACTGAGGCCAAGCTTGCTTACTACCAGGTATAACAAAGCTATTGTCTCCTGCTCAGGCAAAGGTAGGACAGGCTGCTGTATTCAGTTATGAAAGATTTGGGGTTCCTCAGCTGTGACATAAGCTCATGTCATGAGCCTCTACTGCACACCTCTGGGGAGAGGGGGTCAAGGAGACCTTGATCAAACATAAAGTTCAAGCTGTTTGCCATGCTATGAGTGATAAATTCCTTTGCTCTGAGATGTCTTTCACCAGCGTCCATAAAACATTGGCAAGTGTGCAAATAGGGTAAAATCTCAGCCCTTTTACAGTTTTTGACATATACACATGAAGAAGGTACACAAACCACAAGGGTACAAAATGTTGAATTTCCAAAGTAAACGTTCCTATATAAACAAAATCGAAGAAAAAGAGCATAACCAGAGCCTCATAATTCTTATTAGACTCTTTAGTGATCACGAGTCCCCTCACAGAGGCTCCACTATCCTGACTTTCAACACTGTAGACTGGATGATAAATGGAACCCTACAGCATGCATTCTTCTGTATGGCTTATTGTAATCAAAATTATATTTGTGTAATCCACCTATGTTGTTACATATAGTCTTAGTTTCATCAATCTCACTCCTGAATTGCATTCTGTTGGGTAAAAAACACATTTCCAAAGAAACCATTCCTAATTGCCCTAGCTCTTTCTGAACTCCCACAGTCTTTTTTTAGTGCCTTTCCTGTTCAACGCACTACTTTTTACATTGTACTTAAGTTACTAAGGTATATTTATTATTTTCTATACTAGGCTACTCAGTCCTTTAAGACTTAAGACTCAAGAGAACCTAAGCAGTATATCATTCATTGTTTTGCAAGCATATGTAGAGAATCAACTACATCTGCAGTATGTGAGATGTCAGAACTGTCTTCATCCATACAACCAGTTCTAAAAAATATTTTGTGAATGAATGGGTGGTTAGTTAAGGCAGAAACCAAGGGAAAGAAGGTCATAATGCTTGAGCAGCTGGCTCTGGGAAGTGTCTCTGCTCTCTCTGTGGACAGGGCAGGCTTGAAGGACTGAGAGTGGATCCTCTGCACCCTGTGACTGGGAATTCTGTGACTGCAAAACGGGGCATGGAGTGTAGTTGGGTCTCAAAGCAATCACCTCAGAGTCTCAGAGATCCCTGAATGCCTCGGGTGTGTCATTGCAGAGGGTTCCATGCTCACAGTGAGACCATACAAATCCTTTGTACAGTTCATGCACCTGTGTGGGTGAGATTTGTACACATCGTGGGCTAACCCTGGGCAATGATCAACTTGGAGGGAGAAAGTGAGGTTGTGATTACACCAACAGGTGTGATCATACCCTCGCCCCTGGTGACAATAGAGGTGATCTACCATGCCCAATTTGGGTGTCACCCTGGATTCTCGCCCCACACTTGAGAACTGACTGGAGTTCCCTGTCTCCACCCAGCACATATCTCTGGATATACACTGAAGGAGCAGACACTTACTAATCCACAGAGGCATGGTTCAATGATAAAACCTACCAGAGGAGAAAAACAACAAGTATTTCTACAAATGCTTGGAAACAAACACAGGAATTCAAGAAACAAGAACAAGGGAGACAACATGACTCCCCCAAATACTCCCATTCAATACTAGAATGTGAAGAGGAAGAGATTGATGAAATGCCTAAAAACGAATTCAAAAGAATGATCAGGGGACTGCACTGTGGCTTGCTGGGTAAAGCCCCAGCCTGCAGCACCAGTATCCCAATAGGAGAGTTAGTTTGAGCTCCAGCTGCTCCACTTCTGATCCAGCTCTCTGCTATGGCCTGGGAAAGCAGTACAAGATGGCCCAAATCCTTGGGCCCCTGCTCCTGTGTAAGAGACGCAGAAGAAGCTCCTGACTCCTGGTTTTGGATGGGCACAGCTCTGACCATTGCAGCCAACTGGGGCATCACAACACCAGATATCAAGACATATTTCAGGGAAGTTATGATCAAAACAGCCTGGTACTAGCACAAAAATAGACATGAAGACCAACGGAGAAGATTGAGACACCAGAAATTGATCCATACCATGTTTAAATAACTACTGTTTGACAAGCAAGCTAAAATCATTCCTGGAGAAAGGACAGTCTCTTCAATAATTGGTGTTGGGAAAATTGGATCTCAACATGAAGCATGAAACAAGACCCATACCTTACATATTATACAAAAATAAACAGTCGATAAAGAATCTAAGTCTCTGACTTGATACCATCAAATTACTAGAGGAAAATAATGGGGAAACTCTGCAATACTTACGTAGGCAAATACTTCTTGGAAAAGAACATAGACACATAGGCAATTTAAGTAAAAATAGATGTGAAATTTCATTATTCTAAGAAGCTTCTGTCTGCAAATGAAACACTTAGCAAAGTTAAGAGGCAACTGACAGAATGGGAGAAAATATTTTCCAACCATGCAACTGATAAAGGATTAATATCCAGAATATATAAAGAGCTCAAGAAACTCAACAACAATAAAACAAACAATTCTTTCAAGAAGTGAGCAAAGGACATGAACAGCCATTTTTTAAAGGATGAAATTCAAATGGCTAACAGGCACAAGAAAAAATGCTCAGGATCACTAGCTGTCAGATAAATGCAAATCAAAACCACAATGAGGTTTCATTTCACCCCAGTTAGAATGGCTATCATCCAAAAATAAAAAAAATAAGTGATGGCAAGGATGTGGGGAAAAAGATACCCTAATCACTGTGTTTGTGGGAATGTTAATTAGTACAACCATTAAGGAAGACGGAGATCCTTCAGAGATCTGAAAATAGATCTAGCATATGACTCAGACATCCCACTCCTGGGAATTTACCAAAAGGAAATTAAATCAGTATTTGAAAGAGTTATTTGTACCCTCATGTTTATAGCAACTCAATTCACAATAGCTAAGATATAGGATCAACCCTGATGTCCATCAACTGAGGACTAGATAAAGAAAATGTAGTGTATATACACTATGGAATACTACTCAGCCATAAAAAAAACAGTCCTGTCTTTTGAAAAAAAAAAAAAGAAAAAAAAAAAAAAAAGAAAAAGGATGCAACCAGAAACCATTGTGCTTAGTGATATAAGCCAGTCTCAAGACAAATATCATATGTATTCTCTGAAGGGTGGCAGCTAATATAGAATACAAAAAACTGTATAGGAATGAAATGGTTACTTTGGGATATGATTATCATTTTTAGTTTGTGTTTATACTCCTGTGGAACTGTGGTCTTTACTTTTTATTCATTGAATATTATTTTTAACAGTGAATTAAGCCTTTGAATATAGAGTGGATTAAATTATGTCTTTGTAAAAGCTAATGAAGACAAGGGAGAGAGGAGGGGAATTGAGGGGATCAAGGAAGTGATGGAAGTGTGGTTGTTTTCTTGGAAATGTATTTATGGAATGCATAAAATGTATTCTTTTTATAATAATAAAAAATTTTTAAAAATAAGTGCATGAAAAAATTTACCAACTAGTGAATATATCTTGACTAATATAGAGTTGACTATGTTCCATAAGGAATGAGAAGAGTTTTTAACAAAACATAAGAACTTATATGGAAAACTGCTTACTAAAATCTTCACATGATTTTTGGATAGACATCTTTTTATTTTTGACAGGCAGAATGGACAATGAGAGAGAGAGAGAGACAGAGAGAAAGGTCTTCCTTTTGCCATTGGTTCACCCTCCAATGGTCGCCACAGCCGGTGCACTGTGGCCGGTGCATCGCGCTGATCCGAAGCCAGGAGCCAGGTGCTTATCCTGGTCTCCCATGTGGGTGCAGGGCCCAAGGACCTGGGCCATCCTCCACTGCATTACTGGGCCACAGCAGAGAGCTGGCCTGGAAGAGGGGCAACTGGGACAGAATTCGGCACCCTGACCGGGACTAGAACCCAGTGTGCTGGCGCCGCAGGCGGAGGATTAGCCTATTGAGCCGTGGTGCTGGCCGGATAGACATCTTTTAATCTTTGCAAAAGGAGAACTTGTGATTCACACATCCTGCCAAATGTGCCCCTCCACAAACCTTTACCATCTCATTAAAATGCACTCAGTTGCTCAAATCAAAAATAGTGGCATCATTATCTCCTTCCCTTATTCCCCACATCCAGTGCACTAGTAAGATCTGTAGAGTCCATCTCTAAAGCACATCTCAGGCAGTGCCCTGCCCCATGCCACTTCATCAATCTCATCCTTGTAGTTCCCCTGCTTCTCATCTGCTGCTGCCTCTGTTCTCCAAATAGCAGCCACAGTAATCTCATGAGTCATCCATCAGGCCATGTTGGTTCTTGCTGAAAATCCTCAAATAATATCTAATTGCTCTTAGGACAAAATCTAAACTCATTCTCCCATTTCTTAAAGCCTTTTCTTCCCTGTGACTCTATCTGATCCTTGCCTAGGAAATTCAGCCACCTACAAAGCATGTCTTGCCTTTGAATCTTGTGTGACCCTATTTCAATCCAGAATACTTCTCCTCTTTGTCTTTACATGGTTGACTCTCTCTTTTCATTTAGATCTCAGCTTAAATGTCACAACCCCAAAGAAGCCCTCCTTGATTTTCTAATCTAAAATAGTCATCCAATTACTCTCTGTCACATTACCATATTTTAAAATGCATAGCACTTTCCTTTTTCTTTCTCATTTTTTTTGTTGTTGGTTACTGTCTCACTCAATTGAAATGTAAGCTTCACGCAGGTAGGGTTCTAGTTTGCTTTTCTTACGAAGAAAGGATGAGACTATAGATAAACATAACGGATTTCTCATTTTATTGGCTATATTCTATTTCTTAAACTGGGTGACAGATACACTGATATTTATTTTAGTACTATCTGTACCATATATATATATATATACATATATATATATATATATATAATATGTATTCTTTTTTATTAACTATTTTATAACTCAAAAAGTAAAAAAAAAAAATCTAATACTACAACATCCATATCCTGTATTATAGTTTGGGTAAATATTGTATCTGATTTGTAACCTAACAGCTATAGTGACATAAACTCTGATCTTTGTCCACTTGGATGTTGCTACAGACTGCATTGTGACCCTCCTACCACCCAAAAAAGATAGGTTGAAGTACTAATCCTGGGCATCTCAGAATATGACTTTATTTGTAAATAGGGTGGTTGCTCACATAACTAAAATGAAATTGTACTGGCATAGGGAGGGCCCTTAATCTAACAAATTGAGGTCCTTTTAAGAAGAACCTACGCGGGGAAGCAGTTCACACAATAGACTCATAGAATGACAATCGTTCTAAATAGCACTCTGACCTCAGAATCAGCCCTGAAGGCATTCTGGTCTGGCTTAAAAGCCCATGAGAGCATTTCAGGCATGGAAAGCCAAGACACTGTGGCAAAAAAAAATATCCTTACATGAAGGATCTCTGTGAGTGAGACACCAGTGAAAAGAAGGGGCCATCAAAGAAGGATGCACGTTTCTCCGAAGGGAGGAGAGATCTTCCACTTTGCTTATGGCTTAACCTAAATAATGATGGAGACTGTGGACTCAAAAGTCTTCCATAGCCTTGGCAGCTCATGTCACAAGCTTCAGGTGATCACTGACATCATATATAAGAGTGTTCACTTACTCCCCGTGCAGGACTTCTGTCCTCAATGAATTTACTTTGAGAATTAACTGTAAAACTTGTACTCAAACCAAAAAAAGAAGAACCCATATGAAGATATAGAGATACAGGAAGAAACCCATGTGAAGATAAGATTGGAGTAACACATCTGTAAGCCAAGGAGAATCTGGAGCTACCAGAAGTCAGTTTTCTCTCAGAGGCCTTAGAGGAAACCAACCATTCCTACATCTTGACTTTGGAGATTTGAGTTCCAAAACTGTGAGAAGATAAGCTGCTTGCTTTAAGGTACTCAGGACTTTGATACGGAATCCTGAGGAAAGTAATACAAGTGTGTTTAAAGCTAGCAGATAAAACATACAAATTGATTATTTAGAATCTTTCTATGACAGAGGAGTGAAACAACAATGGATGTAGTGATGAAATAAAATTCCTCTACTTTTTCCACTTGCTTTACTTCTGCAGGCTATAATAATGTATACAGTGATAACAGAATGAGCCTGAGATTCAATCCCAAGTTTTAAGATCCTTTAGAACACCCTCTCCTGTATATGAGAAAATTAAATAGCCTGTTGTCCCCAGGTCCTTCACTGTCATTGGTTGAATCAATTATTGAGTCAGCTCTGTGCTATTATTCATACCATGTCTGGTACCATTATGACCCTTCAGATCTAATTATTTTAGCTGATGTTGGCAGAATTTTATTTATATTGATTTCCAAAATGCAGTGTGTTTGAGAGTGTGATTGGGTGGTATGTACCAGATAGGATTGACTGGGTGGACACAGAAAAAGAGTTAAGAATGCTGAAGAGCTGGCCAGATGAATAGGCAAATCTTACTTAAGAATAATTTGATTTATGTTAACCATAAATATGAATTGCATTTGGGAAATATTCCTTTATATCCAATAAGTGTAAAGACAGAGTAAGAATAATATTTAACCTTTCAAGATCACTGTTTTATGGTAGGTAATAGGAGTTCCTAATTTGTTTCCAATACAGAAACCCTAAGAAATGCCAGTGTGAGATCATGGTGGATTCTATGCTCAACTTACAGTGGACATTCATAAATGTCAAACTGTGGCTTGGGCAAAAGTCTTCGACAATGTAAAGAACAACCCATTAATGCTCATTAATACATGATTTTATGTATACACGGATTATCTTGACCTGCTCAAAAGATTTTACTTGGTTGAAGGTTTAGATTGGTGATGGCATATAAGATAAGCTCTCAGATCCAAGTGGCTGCTGAATTACACCTGGCTAAATAGCCTCTTGACAGAATGTCGATGACCAGTGGTTAAGAGTCCAGGTGTTGGAGGCAAATACACCTAAATGTGAATCATGGCTCCGTTCCTAACTAGCCTTTTGGTAAATTATTTAGTAACTTTTCTGCATTTCAGATTTCTCAACTGTAAATGGCAATGATGACACATGCTTTTTAGAGGTCTTGTGAGGATTAGTGAGATGAGCCATGCAGAGAGGTGAAATGGTTATTACTGTGATTAGTGCTGCCTCTACCCACCCCTCTGCCAGCTATACTGACAATCACACACTTTCCTGTGGCCAAGCTTTGCCTGTCCACTAGGTCTCTGCGATCAGCACCAAGAGGTGGTCACCTGTCCCAGAATCTGTTCTGGCCCAGTCAGGCCCTGCCCAGTATCCCCTCAAGCTGTGTCTCTGTGAGCAACTGGTGCTTTCTCACCCTTCACCTCTGGGTCCTCTTTCCTCCCTTTTCTTCTGCTCCTGGATCAGTAGTAAATCTCTAGAGGAAGAACCAGAAAGCCAGAAGGCATTTTTAGGTGCTGCAGAAGCTCAACCATATAGGATCAGGTCAGCTTCACATTTCCTGGGATCTGGGGGAGATCCTGGAGAAGCCTCAGGGAAGGGAGGCAGCAATCAGGTGGCACAAGCAGTCGACATGGGTAAGGGACACTCGGGGGGCTCAGAGCAGTGGTTACTTGCAAACTTGCACAGAAATCCTTTATCTTTTAATAATTAATTCTTCCTGTGCATATGAGTTGACTATCAGCCCTGGTACCAGCCTTGCTTTCTCCATGTTCTTATAAGGCACCCTTTAATTTTTCTTCTTTCTCTTTTCCTCTTCCTGTCTTCTTGTCTCCTGTCTACTTTTTCACCTGGCAAATGTCAAATAACACAGGCTCTGGACAAAACACCCATTCCTTCCTGCAGGGGCATCAGGGGGAGCATTGGCTCTGGAGATTCCGGGTTGGAGACTAGATCAATTCCCTAGGGCTGTCACAATGAAGTACCACAACTCAGTGGCTTTGAACAGACATTTTCAGTCTCCAAGTCTACCAGCCAGCAGCCTGAGATGACACTGAGCTGGGCCCTTGGAAACCTGCAGTGGAAGGTTACTTCCTGGCCTCTCCAGCTTTGCTGGCCTGAGACAATCCTTGGCTGCTGGCAGCATAGTCTCCCCTCTGACTTCAAGGGGCATCCCCCATGTTTCTCCACCCATGCCTCCCCAGTGCCTGTCTGCATCCGAATCTCCCCCTTTCAATCAGGATACCAGTCATACTGGAACAGAGACCACCTCCATGACTTTAACTTCACTTGCTTAAATCTACAAAGACCCCATATCTAAACCAAGGTTATGTTCTCAGTTGTAGATTTCAGTAGGTGTTTCGTGGTTGTGGACACAATTCTCCCCATAACAGGGCCTTTCCCCAGTAGTTAGACCCTGGGTGAAAAATTCGTGGAAACCCCTGTCCTTTTGCCAACATTAAAAGCCATGAGTTGAAAACTCTCTACCCAAGTACAAACACACTGGGTTGAGGTCACTTGATCATTTTCAGAGGGCAGCAAAGCTCACCAAGCTGCTGTACTAGAAAATACTTCAGCTATTTCCACGAGTAATATACCCACTTTACAGGTAAGGAAACTGAGTATCAGCTGGTAAGGGTTCTAGTCAAAAGTGGAACCCAGGCCTCTTTACTCCCCTTTCATTATTCCATACTCTCAAGTGCAAGGCATTGTCTGAACAAACATTGGCCCTTTGGGAAGTTGTTTTAATTCTTGTCTTCACCTTACCTTGTCTGTGTAGACACAGCCTCTAACGCAGTCCCTAAAGAAATATTTCTCAGAGACACCAGTGCATCCAGAGCCTCTCGTAGTAATAATGAGAATCAGTGGGTAAGGCACTCTAACAATCCCCAAATGTGTTTTTAACACAGTTGTTGTTGTTTTAACATTGAATACACTTAACCAGGAAATCCAGACGTCTTTCTGAAGCATTCCAACTGTTGTGTTTATACCCGGTTGCCACACAACATTTGCTCGTACTGTGTTTTAGTTGGCAAGGGCTGGAGGAAGAGTTTCTGTAGCCAAGTGGCCTCAGATAGGGAATCTTTCCAATCCCCAGAGACTTGGCACAGTCCCAGAATCAATAGTCACAGGAACAGATGCCAACACTCATCTCATCCAGGGCTTTAGCTAACCTTGGACCAGCCCCCTCTTTAGACCCTGAACTTGGATAGGAAGAACCAGCTGAAAAAATAGAGCCCTCCAAAGGTTATGGATAAATAAGTAAAACCTGCATTTTTTTTCCAATCAGGGACAAAAGGGGATTCCTGCAGAGTACTACAGAGTATTAAATTCTTCAATCCTCTTACCTCCCCCCCCCCAAAAAAAAACCCTCAAATGCAGTCTGGTTGCCACTCTCCTGAATTAAAAATGTTGAAATACATTCAATTTTTTTTATGATCATAACATTTTTTTCAGAACACAGAATATGGAGTCCTGCTATAGTCATAGAGTATGTCCTACTTTCAACTTACAATTTGGAGATTGTGAAATGAAAATATATATAATTTAAATGGCAGTGTATAAATCTGACATCTATCTCCACAGGCTATACCATTCATTCAGCAAACTCTGGGCAGATCAGCACTGTCCCTTGTCCTGGGATGCTTAGGTGAATCAGGGCCCTAGACTTCTTGAACAGATTGCCAAGGAAGATACTGCACATCAGCTGTGGCCCAGTGTGACATTTGCTATACAAATGGTATATGGACAGGCCTGGACATTTGGAGTAGCAGTCAAGATGTCACTGGGAATGGCCACATCCCATATTGGAGTGCCTGGGTTTGACTCCTGTCTCTGTTCTTGATTCAGGCTTCCTGATAATGTGCACCTTGGGATGCAGCAGGTGATGACACAAGTATTTGGGTCTCTGCCACCAGTACGGGAGATCCAGATTGAATTCTAGGTTCTAGGCTTTGGCCTGGCCCAGTTCTGGCTGTTGTGTGTATTTGGGGAGTAGACCATCAGAAGAGATGGTCCCCTCCTCTTTTCAAAATAAATAAAACACATTAATTATAGGCTATATGAATTATTCATTTTGCATCTTAGGGAGAAATGAAAGATGGGTGTCATAGCTAAGAAAAGTTGGTCTAATTGCTATTTTAGAAAGATGACCATGGCAGCAATGTGGAGCCAGGTAAGCGGCACAGGTCTACAGAGGGCCTGGGGCCTAGGTCATTTTCTACAAATAGTTTCAACTCCTTCAGCCTGAGAAAGTCACCGGAGTACAAGTGGCTCTCTGTGACCACTGTAATCCATCCTGCTATGCAGAGGGCAGAGCTCTGCTGGAAAAGCCCCTCTCTCTGCCTTAGGATCTGTTACAGGGTGGGCTGCAGCATTTTTGCTAACCTCTTTGTCCAACATTCTGTCCAGGGGAAAGCTGCTTTTGTGCATTTTTCTGATCAAGCACCAGATTACATCTCCAACCGAAGATGCGCCAGGAACTGTAGCTGTCCTGGAGGTGAGGAGGAAGGCAAGCAGCAGGTGGAGGTGTGTGGTGTGGAGGAAGAGAGGGAGGCAGGGGAAAGCCAGAACAGAGAAGGGGAGGCTGGAGGGGTGGGCTCATCTGGTTTTTTTTAGATATTGCTCTCCTGGACTCCAAATGGAAAATAGAACTGAACACCCATGATTAAAAAATGTAATACATGCTAAGAAAGTCCAAAATAATTTACACCAGGCATTAAAGTGTTTTGCATGAGAATATAGTACGATGTAGACAGCCCAAGAATTATGTCTTTCATTAAAAGGTTTGCAACTCAGTCTGCTGTGATATAACTATAGCAGTTTTTCTGTCTTGGTGATGGTTTTTTATTTTAAACACTGCCTTACAAACCAGGGAATGCAAATGCATTGGGAACACTCAGCCTCTGGGTTTTAACTTATTGTCACCTCTTACTAATCACTTCCCTTTAGTACTTTACCTGCTTGTGCCAAGGTGAAAGGTGAACAGTTATTTTGCCATTGCCCCTCAACCCCATGTATCCTGAACTCAGCTATAAAGTAAACTGTCATTGCTTTCTTCATTATTCAAAGTTAGAATTTGCTAGTTCAAAGCCCATTTGAGATTATGCATCAGGAATGATATACATTAAAGTTGGGATTAAAGGAAAATCAGTTACATGAAAGAAAGGTGTTTTTGCTACAAATCTTGTGTGTGCATGTCAAAAAGTATATTCATTGCCTAATTTAAAAAGAAACCAGGACAACTCTCAGAGATATATTCCTGTGTCTGGCCATTCTTTCTGTAAGGACACTTGCTTTTTGAAGTTAGACTATCAAGTTAGAGGAAAAACATCTCTCCCTGGCTTGCACATGTAGCTTGTTAAAAAAAAAATCTAGATGTTATTCTGGTTTTAGACTCTCATGAAGAGCAAACTCAAAAGTAGATTCATCCTAAAAACCCTGGACTTACAAGTAGGGCTGACAGATTTAGAGCAGTTACCAGAAGAGATCAGATGAATTTTCGAAATCCCTTCCAACTTAATGATTCTATAATTTTATTGATTATTGCCTAATTACACTAGTGATCTTGCTAGCCTATTTGCAGTGACCATTCTCTGATCTGATATAAACCTCAGTGTGAATCAGGGACCTAAAATGGACCAGGCACTAAATTAGGTGCTTTCCATTCATCATTCCGTTTAATCCTCAGATCAGTACTGAAATTCTGAAATTAGGAATTTCTATTTTGTACCATTCTCTTCACCATGATTTATTACATGATTTGAACTACTTTTAAATTAGGTAACTGAAGTTTCAGATCTAATGCCATCTTGACTATGACACTATTGTGATTGTGGCTGTATAATGCCTGGAACTCTGTGAGCTCACACATACGAAACAACAAATAATAATGGCTGTATTGTTGCCGGATCAATCTGCAACACATCAAGAGAAAAGCCACGTGGACACCAAGTTGCTGTTGCTCTGGGCAACCCTGGCTTTGGAGACCATGTGCTTTCTGGTCTCTGTGATGCTCCTCATGCCACTCTGGCACAATGTCTGGCATTTGAGAAGGATTTGATAAATGCGTGTGGAACTGAATTTGGGCTCCCTGAGCTGTCCTTTCAGGTGCATCCTAAAGTACTGTGGCCTCTCTCATTTCCAGACATTCTAGTGGGGAGGTCAGAGGCCCAAGCCCTTTCCATGTGTTTCTGGCATCCTTACTGATCAAGGTTTGATAAGCAAGAGTGCTATCTGAGGCCTCCAAGCAGATGCTCACAATTCATTTCTGCTTTTAACTCAAGGTCAGACTTTGCTAAAGGACTCTTAGGATCTGGATGGGGGCTGTGTGATTTGTACACTTTGAGTAGAAGCTCTCTTCTTCCATAACTTGGGGAGGGTGTTGAATATTTCTGTGGGTAGAAACTAGTGCAAAAATACCTTCATCTCATATTTTTGCACCCAGCTTAGCCAATTTCATCATTTCCATCTGGCTTTGCTCTTGTATAACAAAAACATCAAAGTACACTTGGCAAGGCTCATCCCCCAAATATGCTTTCATTATCTATGCTAGTTCATCTCTGTCCAGTCAATAAAGGCGAATGTTTTATTGTGGTTAATGTCACTTGTTTCATGGAAAGAATGAACTTAGCAACCATACCTAACCCTGAATAAGTCCAGTGACTTTAATTGAGAAGAAAACAAGCATATAGCAAGCCCCCTTAGTTTGTTCACTTTATTCAATATAATACTGTTTCCAGCTTGTGCATCTTTTTTTTTTTTTATTTTTTTTGACAGGCAGAGTGGACAGTGAGAAAGAGAGACAGAGAGAAAGGTTTTCCTTGTACCGTTGGTTCACCCTCCAATGGCCGCCGTGGCTGGCACGCTGCAACCGGCGCACCGCGCTGATCCAAAGGCAGGAGCCAGGTGCTTCTCCTGGTCTCCCATGGGGTGCAGGGCCCAAGCACTTGGGCCATCCTCCACTGCACTCCCAGGCCACAGCAGAGAGCTGGCCTGGAAGAGGAGCAACCGGGACAGAATCCAGCACCCTGACCGGGACTAGAACCCAGTGTGCTGGTGCTGCAAGGCAGAGGATTAGCCTAGTGAGCCTTGGCGCCGGCCCCAGTTTGTGCATCTTACCGTGAAAAAACTGCAGGTCAGAAAGATTGAGGACTTTGCCCATGATCAGAGTGAATTAGTGGAGCTAGAGACTGAGGTAGGATTTGCATCTCAGACTACTAGAAAAGGGAGCCCCAGCTTTTCCCACTAGAGTTTAAGACCTTCAATATCTCAACAAAGACAGAATCACTGAATTGTAGCTCTGCCTAGATGTGCTGACATGGAGCAAGCTGCTCAGGGCTGTCTCTTGGTTCTAATGAGGACTAACTGCTGCCCAGGGTTGGTGTCCACCTCTGTGAACACGCACTCTGGCTGCTGGGTGTGTTGGAGGGTTTGAAAAAGACTGGAGAAGGCACCACGGGCCAACTTAGTAGCCCTGAAGAGCCCAGATGGCTGCTGTCATTAGTGTTTCCAACCAAAACAAGGCAAGGGAGGCCTACGAGGCTCTGGATGGAGCCAGCTTTGTCAGTACAGACAAGCGAGTGCTGCGTGCTGGCCGGCGTTTGCAGCAGCAGCAGCAATCACACTTCCCAAATCAGTGATTCCCTTATTTGTCAGTGAATTCTTCCTTTATCACCTAAAAAGCACACAGAATTGTCACTCAAAAGCATGGAACTTAAGGTTATCCACTGAATACAGTACTATCTTTCCATGGTGATCATTCTCTCACACCATTCACATGAGCTCATGTTTGACTGTAAACACTCCACCTGCTTCCTTGTGAAACAAAGTGAAAGGGTGAAATGAACAGAATCAGCATGCTTTTTCATTCTGTCAGCAAAAACTGTTGGGTAAGGAGGTGGGTGCCTATTTCCAAAGTTTCCCTAAAATACTATACAGTCAATATATATACAACTAAACTACTTAGCACTTGATTGGGAGAAAGAATGCTTACTTATCACTTTTGGTAATTATTTCCCATAGAAAACCCATAAGATATGGCTTGTGTTTGTTTTCATACATAAAAAGCTACAGCACAGAGAGGTCTGCCACCTGCTTTAGAGCACACAGAAGGTGAGAATTCTAACATGGGCTCTGGGTTTCCAGCCAGAGCGACCTTCATTAAATAATCGCAAAATGCCAGTAGGCACAGTGCAAAAAGGCTGCTGTCACAGTGCAAAAGCTCTTCTGAGAAATCATGTCCAGTTCTAGATGGATCCTTGAGTTTGCAGCAAAACATAAAATCAAGCAATCTCTGATACACAATTATTTCTTAGTTTTCTCTCATTTAAGAGCACCCTCATGAAGATTTTTGCCTGTGAAAAATGTTATTTAACTCAATAGCTATATATTTTGAACGTGTATCAGTCATGTTTCCATAGAACACCTTATTTCATCTCTACGCATAGTCGCCTTGAAAGACACAGAACCGAAGTGTGCAGGAGGTTGAGTGTCAAGACTAATGCCCGTGATCAGTGAGTGGTACAGCAAACATCATATCTCTAGCCTCTGACCTTAAAGCTTGTATTTTTCCCAAGACACTGCTCAGAATTTTTTCAGTTAGGTTTTTTTAGAGGAGCTCTCTGTTCACACAGTTGGAAAGGTAAACAGCTCTTCATGCTGAACATGAAGCCCCAAACAAACTCTGATAGAAATTCCTATATATCCTACTCTGGTCTAAGTTGGCCCAGACTAAAATTGTAAATTCTGCACTGGATGATTTCATTGATGGATACCCCTCTTCTTCCCCCCATTTGGAGCTCTGTTTCCCCACATGCAGGATCCTCTGGACCCTGTGACTACCACCAACAGATCCCAGCTCTCTCAGATCTTTCTTCCAGCATGTCGACTTTTTGGATCCAGTTATTTTCTTTCTTCGTCCCCACAACCTACCCCCCTTGGGACCTTTTTCTACTCGATGAGAAAGTTATGAGCCTAACAACCCAAGGCTGCTTTGACAGTGGCCCTGCAGACATTCCTCATGCAGATGTATGCCTGCTATAGTGAAGAATTCAGGCACACGAGCAGAAGAGTGGAGAAATCTTGCAGGACTGAAGATCTTAGAATGCTCCAGTAACCACTCCTCCAGTGTGGACTGAATATGGCTGATCCTGGGCCAGCCACAGATGTGTGTCATGCCCTTATCTCACATTCATCACATGTTCATCAGGAAGTTGTTCTGATGAGCGATTTCAGGTTATAAATAATACAAGTGGACTAAAGCTAGTATAAGGGAACAAAAGAGAAGCTAAATATCTGGAGGTTAGAATTCAAGTATAATCCGAGGAAAAGTCAGACAATCAGGTCTCAGGGAGAGGGTAACAAGGGCCATGCTAGGGATGCAGTAGTAGGATTTCAAAAACTTGTTAATGCGCCTTCCTTTTTGTCTTAGTCCATTCAAGCTTCTAATAAAAATATCTTAGACTGGGTAATATATAAACAATAAAAATTTATTTCCCACATTTCTATAGGCTAGGAAGTTCCAGAAGGGATAAACAAGCTCCCTTAAAGGTACTAATTCCATTCACGAGGGCTCCACTTCCAAAGTTCCCACCTCTTAGTACACACGCATTAGGTTTCAACACGTGAACTCTGGAAGGACACACACATTTCGACTATAGCAGCCCCCAGTACTAAGACATTGTAACTCTCATCCCAAAGTATTGAGAGAAGGAGCCGGACTTATCCAGGCAACCCCCTTGATCCAGTTGGCTCCAGCCTGTCAGGAGGTTCAAACACAGCCTGGCACAGGGGAGGGACGTGTCTTCAGAGAAAGCTGTATCATGTGAGACTATGGAGATCACTATGAGTCTGCTCTCCTCATCTTACAGGAGTTGAGGTCGGGCACAGAAGGGTAAGATGATTGTCCCAAGATCCAGGGCGGGCAGTAGAAGAGCAGGCCTCCTGCTGCTCCTGGCACAGGGCTCTTTGCTCTTCCTGTCACTCGTCCTTGCATGTATTTCACGACCTCAGCCTATCTTCCCTCCCCTGCTCACCACTACCAACACAGCAGTCTTCCAGTAGCCCAAATATGATCACGACAGTGATCAGAGAAATGGCTATGGAGCACTTGCAATCCAAATTCCTTAGCACTGCAGGCCAAGCCCTTTCAGCCCTGCCTCTTAGAGAGTGTCCTCAGGTGCCAGAGCTGCCACGACACAATACCACAGTCTGGGTGACTCAACCAGCAGAAGCTAATTTCACACAGCTGAGGAGATGGGGAAGTTCCAGACCAAGACACCAGCAAAGTCAGTTTCCTTTGGACACCTCTTCTCTTGGCTTACAGGGAACTACTGTCTCACTGCATGCCCACATGATCTCCTCTCTCCCACCATGGGACTCTGGTTTCGTCTTCTTACAAGCACACTAGCCCTACTGAATTAGGACCCCATTCCTATAACCTTATTTAACCTTAATTATCTCCATTTTAGGCCCTACCTCCAAATAGAGTCACACTGGGGATTGAAGCCTCAACATACTACCTTTTTTTCTGGGGAAGGGAGACACAATTCAGTCCATAACATGGAGCTTTCCCCATGCTGCAACAAATCTCTGCCCCTGTTCCCTCTACGTGTTGCCACTCTATACACAGGTCATGGCCTTCAGGGTCCCCCCCCTCCAATCTTTCTCTTCTGCCTTTACTGTAATTCTCAACCCAACTGCTTTACACACAGGCCTCCTGGATGGTCCTTCTCTGAGTTAGATGTGTCCCATGTGCTCCTTTCTGTCTGCCATGTGTAGATGGTACACATGTGTCCTGTGTAGTGGTCACATGTGTATCATCGCATTTGCCACGTTCTATTTCAATCAATTCATCCATGCATTAGTCTCTACAATCAAATTCTGGGAGGGCAAGAAATACCTTACTGATTTTACTGCTCTTTCTCTACTGCTTGCCCAGAATTTGGCACATGGTAGGTACTCAAAAAATGTCAGTTGGATAAATAAATACAGAGAGGAAAGACTGGTTATCATTTTCTTTGTCCCCATTTCATCACCGTCTACACAAGGAAGTTTTTCATGAACCAGGTAAGTTTATGTGTATCAGAAATTAAAGGGGGAAAGTTAAGAGTAGGAATTAGAATACTTTTCTAAAACGATAAGGAAAGTATAACTTTGCTTACTCACTAATGACATTGGGGAGACCCACTTCAGATTATAGGATTTTGCACAGTGGATCCCTGGTGCATAAACAAGGGATGAATTTATCATCTTCTTTCATGTTGCTCTCTAATTTTGCTACCAGGCAAGGCATAAACTGCAACAGGAGACCCCATGAAACATCCTGATAAGCAGATGAGAAACAAACATGATAAAATACAAGAGTAGCAGACTATAAGATTCATTTTTTCCTTCATTTTGACAAGGGTAATGTAGTTTTAATTACTAATGATAATATATATGGTTGCTAGTAAGTGTCTTGTGGTATGTTTTGCAAACCTTTCATTTTACAATACCATAGTACTCCTGAATTTGTTCATTAAACCTTTGTTACAAACCAAGAGGTTACTGGCTGTCAGGGGAAAACGAGCAAGTTTGTGAACTAACAGAAAGACATTAATAACCTCCTACTGTAGCAATCATATACTTTGAAAATTAGAGAGCAAAATGAAGTTGTATTTTAAGATATTTTTATTTTGTTGGAAAATTATATCAAAATTAGTAAGTTGATAAGTTGAATAAATTAAGAAGTATTTAAAATTGTTTCAAAGTGATTGAATAATTGATTAAAACCTAGTTTAATTTTCAACATCCAAGAAGTATATAAAATATATTTGCCCAACAAAATGTCAAAAATAGAAGATTGTTTCATGTTATTTGTGCATATAATTTATAGCATTCAATGTTCCTATTGATGTGTGTTTGTCCTAATAACAAAGCATGCACAATTATCAATAAGAATTCCAAGAATGTAGCTAAGGTGTGAAATTATACAACTCATTCCACTGCAAAGAAAAGGCCCTGCAGGTGATCAGTGTATTGAATTCTCTCAAAGAAAAGTCATGGGTTTGTGAATATGCATCACGTGATGAAATGATGGTCATGGAAAATTGAACTTCACCTTGAGAGAAATGGGGAGGAATGAGAAAAATCACCATAAAATCTTTTTAGGGGATTTTTACCTTTTTACAAATGAATTTCTCAGTCTCAAAACATACATGCCAACCATACCTATGTTCACATATAGCTGGCATAAATTCACACTTTTACTACAGTGTGTTCTTTGGGATTAATTCAGATTTATGTCAAGAGGAAATAAGGAACTTGGAAGTCCTCTGATTTGGTACTTCTCAAGGTGAGACCATGATATGCCTACATTAGAATTCTAGTATGACTGTTGAAAATGAAGCTTCTTGGGTTGTAACCAAGATCTGGTGAATCAGAACCTCAGAGATAAATCTTATGATGAGGCAAGTTAGGCAAACAGTTGTTGGGCTAATTTAGGCACACTTAATTCTAAACTGTTCAGCATTGATGCCTGAACACAACAATATAGCAAAAGAGCAAAACTTGAAAAGCTCAAAGATTATGGGGAGGCTTTTGTGACTTAAAGAAAAAATGCAATTACAGACTGCTTTTCAAGAAAATGGAGTTTTATTATTTTAAGTGCAGTATATATTATAACTAAAGACATAACTGGGTAATTATCAACTAAATGAGAACTTTTATGATACAGTTATTAGTCACCACTATCCTGTCCTACATATGAATGTCTTCCAAACATACAGCTCTTCTAATACACAAGATTTGGTTCCTGGACACAGTGGTGAAAGTATCATGAATAAACTTGTAACTGTCGAGTCCTTGTTTGAAAACAGTTTATATGTTAGGTGACATTTTCTTTACTTGAGAAGAAGACCCAGGAATTGGTAAAGTAAGAAATTATGTCAAACTTTTGACTAAATAAGTATAACATAGACACTGTCTGAGTTATAGGAAGAACTTAAACCAACAGAACATGAGTTAACCATGTTTACTGAAGGAATTCCAATGTCCCATCAAATGTTGGACATCTTGGTAATGTAAACAGCAAGAATGATGGAAACCATCATTTCACATTGGGTAAAGTGTTCAAGAGTAGAAATATTAATTTCAATAGAAATATAATTGTATATGATGTACTTTAACATTTTTATTTTATTTATTAATTTTTATAGTAACCATGGTATTTATTTTTTCTCATCAGTTCTCATGCTAATGTGATAATAATATAAAAAGGACAGATTCCATATAGTTCATGGATATAATTCTTCAGTGCTGAACTTGCATGTCTGAGTTTTATAACTTTTCAGAAATGTACCTGACCCCTTGAAATTGCCCATGGATCACTGCAAGGGTCACGGCTCTCAGTCTCTGGGCTAATCTTTGGCAAAGCTATGAAACAGGCAAATTGTGCCTTCTTGCCACTGTAAAACTGCTCCTTCCTCTACTGTGGCTTCTGCTTTTGAACAGAGCATTTACAGGGCAATGGGTAAGTGCGCGCGACTTACAATTGCTAAGAGGTTTTGTTTGAGTCAAAATAACTTTGTTATAAGACCTTGGGAAGGTGCCTAATCTCTAGGGATGCTTTTTTTCTTGTCTGTCACCTGCCAAGCTCGACTAAATGGATGGATCCTGTTCTATACGCAACAGAACACTTGGTTACATGTACACAGTGAGCTTTCACTTGTGGTTCCATTTGCCTTCCATTCCTACCCTCATTTCACTCCCCAGTGTTTTCTGAGCAAACCTTGTTCCACAGGTTTCCTACTAAAGCATGCTCCCCATATCTTACCAGGCCTTGTTGGAGGGCTTGTCTACTCTGCTTTCTGGCTTCTCAGTTCAAGTTCCTTGGGGCGTGGGGACACATCTTGGACCACTTTGTACCTCCTCTGAGGCAGAGCACAATTTATTTCACACAATATTTATTTAACATAATGGACAGAGAATAAAAAATATTTAGTATTGCTCTCACTGTGACAAATAATAGTTGAGTGTTACCTAATACAGTCACTTTCCAAAAAATTCCACAAGTATTAAAAAATCAGTAAGAGGGGCCAGCGCTGTGGCGCAGCAAGTTAACACCCTGGCCTGAAGTGCCAGCATCATGGGCGCCAGTTCTAGTCCTGGCTGCTCCGTTCCCGATCCAGCTCTCTGCTATGGCCTGGGAAAGCAGTAAAAGATGGCCCAAGTCCTTGGGCCCCTGCACCCATGTGGGAGACCCGGAAGAAGCTCCTGGCTCCTGGCTCCTGGCTTCAGATTGGCATAGCTCCGGCTGTCGCAGCCAACTGGTGAGTGAACCATCGGATGGAAGACCTCTCTCTCTCTCTCTCTCTCTCTCTCTCTCTCTCTGCCTCTCTTCTCTCTGTGTAACTCTCTGACTTTTAAATAAATAAATAAAATCTTTAAAAAAAAATCAATGAGTTCTATTCCTAAAGGCCTTTGCCTAGGGTGAACATTGTCCTGTTTTGCCACCTGGGATAGTCTTGACTTACTCCTGCTCTCCTCTTTTAATTATTAATACTGTCCCTTTTCACTCTCAAAAGTGTCCCACACTGGATGATGAATTTTGTGGACAGCCTGCTTATGCAACTCAGACTATTAGCTAACACTGTGCTCTGCTTAGCAGTCTATTTAGAAAAATCACATGGTAAGAACTTCAAAACAAGAGGGTGCTTTGCATCTATTTTTCCTTGCCTGCTCTCACCTACTCTCTTTCTTGTACATGCATTTGAGTGAATTTTTCCTCAGGGCTATGCAGAGTTATTTCACACCAGGGTTTTGAAAGACACTGGTGTGCATCAGATCAGAGCCTCTATTCAAGGTCTGGAGACTCCTCTCCCCCTCTGTGCCCAGGCCAGGATGCAGAGGCCATTTGAAGGCTTCTCTCACTCAACTGAGCCAAGATTAATCGATTTCTGCTTGAGGCCTCCTGTGAGGTTTTTCAGCAAAATGATCCACATTGGCATGGGACATGGGATAGATTATAACTGTGGTTTCTCTGCTTTCAAGATGAAAGCAGCTCATACCAAGGAAAAATGCCCCAACCTTGGTGTGAACAAATGGTGAAGGGGAACTTAACATATTCTTCTTGATATTTGCTTCAACTAATCACCATGTAAGTAGATCATTATAAATCACTCATAAACTCATACTTCATTTAATCCTTACAAAAGATACAATTGGATCAAAGTACTAAACATTTTCATGCTTACCATTAATACGTTTAATAGTCCCTACTCCCAGTGTTTTCCATGTATCAAGCACTGTGGAAGCAATTTTCAGACAACAGCTCTTTTGACTCAATACCAGCTAAATATGGGTTTGTTTATTGTTACCTGCTGTTTCCACTGTTAGCAGCTTCATAAGGACAGATACTTCATCTTGTTCATGACTGTATCCTCTGTATTCATAATGTCTATCACAAAGTACATTCTCAACAGTTTTGAATGAAAAGTGAGTAAGTGAATGAGACTTGAGACAGATATCCTTGTCCACGTTTTACAACTGAGAAAACCAAGACTTAGAAAGAATAAGAAATTAGCATAGTTCTTATGGAAAACATACTGGAGGTTGTGAGATTCCAAGGTCTTCTTGATGACAGTGCACACCCCTCCCTCTCTTCCTGATGAGAAAACTATGACTCAAGAAGTTGAGTAATTCCTTAGGACCAAGTAAGTGCTGTGTTACTAGAACTCAGATCCAGGATTCCAACTAGCACGATTTTTCCCTTGTCATGCTGATGGGTGGCAGGCCCAGCTCCCACATGCCCAGCATACACAAACATGAGTTTGAAGGGGAAGAAGGTGGGAACTTCTCCCAAGGACGACAACTCCCCTGGCAGGAAAAAGAGTACTCAGAATGTCCTGACTTAACCCCATGGCAACAGTGTTTAGTCAATGAGAATGAAATAGGAACTGGATTTTATTGTCTAGGCTAGAGCAAGGGTTGCTTCTCTAACAAACCATAACATTTTAGTGGTTTGACCCAAAAGATGTTCATTTTTAAAATTTATTTTATTAATATAAAGAGAACAGATTCCATGAATTTCTTAGGTACAGTTCTTTTTTTTTATTAAACTTCTATTTAATGAATATAAATTTCCAAAGTACAGCTTATGGATTACAATGGCTTCCCCCCTCCCATAACTTCCCTCCCACCCACAACCCTCCCCTTTCCTGCTCCCTCTCCCCTTCCATTCACATCAAGATTCATTTTCAATTCTCTTTATATACAGAAGATCAGTTTAGTATATATTAAGTAAAGATTTCAGTTCTAAGAAGATAACCGTACTTCCCTTCCTCTCCCTCCTCCTAATCCCCCTCCTTCCCTCTTTCCCCTCCCTTCATTAATTCTTGCAAAGACACAATTTCAACCCAAAAGGTGTTCATTTTTAAATTATGTCACAGTAGAAGATAGGCTTCGAGGTAAATGGACAGCTTTTCTCCCCAGGAAAGCCAGAGACCAAGATTCATTTCACACCGCAGCCCAGCCATTCTTAAGGGTCTCCTGTTTATAGTGGCAGAAAGGGAAGAGGGGGCATGAAGAAGTTTCTTAAAGCATCTTGGCCAAGAATGAAGATACTTCGCTGCTCATATACCCTTGGGAAGGGCTAGTCTACAGCTCTACCCAGAGGCAAGTGGGGCTGGAAAATGTGGTCCCCTGGGCAACCACTCCCCAGGGCACTGTGGAGGGTGTAACACACAGTGTGGGGGTCATTCAGCTATTGCAGCTGTTAGGAGAACAGAGTGGACCTGGAGGAGACAGGAGATAGGAATCTGGGCTGCTGCTTGGAGAAGGATGGACAGTGAAAGGAAGCAGTGAGGAGGGCACAGCAAATGTCAACTCTGGCTACTCTGGGGGACTTTGTAGGGTTTTAGTCTAAGGCAGGCATGGAGGTGTGGAGCAGAGCTGTCTTCGCTGTCGATTTGTTGCACACTTGGAGAAGAACTTTGAACTTCTCATCTTAATTATCAACAAGCCTCTGTACTCAACAGTGCTACCCAACAGGTTTGTAATTTTCATTCATGCTCACCCCTGCCTTCCCCTTTGAGTTGTAAATTATGAATCTCACAAAATTGGGCAAGATCATAAAAGCTGCAAGATGTATTGAGTGCCATAGCCTTCAGTTATCTTAGTTCATTAACCAGAAAAATAGGTGTACTTTTTTTTCGTTATAGGAAAACAGTATCAGGTAATGTCACATAATATTTTAAAATAGAATTTGTCTTTGTCAACCAAGCAGTGAATAACAAGGAAACACTGGATGTTCTTTTTAAGAAATGATTTGAAATTAATTTCAATCCATTCTGATGGTTCAGTAAAAAGAGAAATATAGGCTTCGGTAGGTTTCTTAATGTAGATTGCTATAGTAATTTAAAAACAACAAATACTAATAAAGCAATGATTCTACCATGCTGCCAGTGTGTTTGACAGTGAATAGTGTATTTTTAAAAAATAAATATGCCACTGCAGTATACGTCAATGACTCAACTCTAGGTATTGCCTTCAGATTAGAAAGATTCATTGCAGCATATTCATGTATTTTAGAAAGTTATTAACTATGACAGAGTTAAAAAAGATTCACAGTATAATTATCCACAACTTTTCTCCCTCCCCTGCCTCCCAGGAAGGGTTCTCGTGTAGGAGGAGTGGATAGGGCAGAAACATGGGTAGAGACACAGACCTGCAGGAACCACAGGAGCCTACTTGATCCATACATGCATGAACACGAAGCTTCCTGATGAAAACCAAAAGATCCGAGAGAGGGAAGAAGGCAAGAGGCTCTTAGAGGGAGAGGAACAGAACTTTCTGGAGGTGAACTGAGTGGGTCTGATGAGGAGGGAACTCTGGTGAAGAGGAGGGTGCAGACGATCATTTTGTGCTGTGCTGTGCTGTTAAATCCATTGTTGCTGCAGAAATCCCCTCCTAAAATCCGCCAGCAGCTGGCCTATGTTGCAGAGAATGGCACCCAGCAGGTCAAGAAAATGATCATAACAGCTACTGACTATTCAAGCTCACTTCATGGGCACCAAATAGCAAGCAAACCTTGTGTTCTTCTTCGACTCTTCGAATCCTTTCAAATCCAGCAAGTGACAGTATAATTCACCTTTTTTTATAGAGGAAACTGACACACAGTAAGGCTAGGTATATTTGCAAGGATGCAATGGCTGATAGGTAGTATGGCTGAGATTCTGGCCAACAGTCTGGCTCCAGGATCTACACACCAAACCATGACACTCTATCACCTTTCTGGCCATTAAATTGTTATTCTAGTCCACCCATGAGCCTTATATCATCAGGCAATTGAAGATCTGGACCCAACTCTGACTCAAGCTGCACCCTTTATCATAGTCCTTTAAGGTGAACACCACTTTAGGAGGATAATGTGTAATTATTTTAGGTGTCAAAATGCCATCGGATCAGCGCGGTGCGCCGGCTGCAGCGCGCCAGCCGCGGCGGCCATTGGAGGGTGAACCAACGGCAAAAGGAACACCTTTCTCTCTGTCTCTCTCTCTCACTGTCCACTCTGCCTGTCAAAAAATAAAAAAAAAATGTCACTTTATTCCTGTGCTCACATTATTAACAGTCCACTATTTGATAAGTTTTAGGTAATTAACATATAAGGAACCATTCTTTGCAATCTCATTGGCTTCTGGCCTATTTTCTGTAGGTTTATGCATTTGGTAATAATTGCAAAAGGTCCCTGCAGCTCTCAAACTGCCTCTCTCTTTAGGGGCTCCACTTCATTTTGACTAACATTGAGATTAATCCTTTATTTGTCTAGTTCTTGGTACATTGGATTGCTTTAAAAATTTTATTTAGTTTTGTTTTACTTATGAGAGAGAGAGAAAGAGAGAGAGAAAGAGAGAGAGAGAATGCACTCCCATCTACCAGCTTACTCCTCAAATGCCACAGTGGCTATGGTCCCAAAGCCAGGAACCAGGAAACTAACCCAAGTCTTCCATGTGGGTGGCAGAGACCCAGCTACTTGAGCCATCACCTGCTGCCTCCCAGGGTCTGCATTAGCAGGAAGCTGGAATCAGGGATTAGAATGGGTATGAAATCTCTGATGTGGGACACGAGCATCCTAAACAGTGGCTTAACCACTCGGCCAAATGCCTACCCTTGGGCCACTGCTTTGAGAGTAACTTCACCTACCATCTCTACCCAGTGTTGTATTAGGACAAAGAGCAAGGGGAAGGGTCTTTTCTATAGATGGTTTTGGATAGTTCTTGAAATTAACAGCACAGATTCTTGTTCCCCAATTCAGAAACTGGTAAGTCAAACCAATTCTGGAACCAAGCCATTTAACCATATGATGGCCTGGGATAAAGAATAGAAAACCATGGCAAACCATTGGGTGGGAGTTTGGGAGCTAAACGAAGTTCCTCCAATCAAAAAACAGATCATGGTGCTTTGGGAAACACTGATCTGACTGATGGTGAATTCCGAGAGGACACCTTGACTTAGGTGTCAAAGCAACCCTTCGCTCCATCGAGAGCTGAAGTCACACCTGCAGAGTGGTCTGTGTGCCTTGAAGTCATCCTTGTTCATGTCACGCGTTATCACCAAGGAAAGTGCAATTTGTTAGCTAGCAAACTCCACCAGTGCTCCTGACCTCAAGATGCCCTCTCACGGCTTGGATAGGAATAGGGACTAGGAGGACAGAAGTCTCCCTTTCCTAGGTGGAGAGGCAGTTGGAGATACTTTGTCCTGAAAAACTTGGTGGGGAAATCGGGTATCACTGAAGGGAGGCATTCAGTTGTCTTCTCGGGGTTGATAGTAACTGTCATGGACCAAGTCTTACTGTGAGTAAATTTCTTTTTTTATATCCCATTCTTTTTTTTTTAACTTGTATTTAATAAATATAAATTTCCAAAGTACAGCTTTTGGATTACAGTAGCTTTTTCACCCCATAACTTCCCTCCTACCCGCAACCATCCCATCTCCCACTCCCTCTCCCATTCCATTCACATCAAGATTAATTTTCAATTATCTTTATATACAGAAGATCAATTTAGTATATATTAAGTAAAGATTTCAACAGTTTGCATCCACACAGAAACACAAAGTGTAAAGTACTGTTTGAGTACTAGTTATACCGTTAATTCACATAGTACAACACATTAAGGACAGAGATCCTACATGAGGAGTAAGTGCACGGTGACTCCTGTTGTTGATTTAACAATTGACACTCTTATTTATGATGTCAGTAATCACTCTAGGCTCTTGTCATGAGTTGCCAAGGTTATGGAAGCCTTTTAGTTCGGCAACTCCGATCTTATTTAGACAAGGTCATAGTCAAAGTGGAAGCTCTCTCCTCCCTTCAGAGAAAGGTACCTCCTTCTTTGATGGCCCTGTTCTTTCCACTGGGATCTCACTCGCAGAGATCCTCATTTAGGTGGTTTTTTTTTGTTTTGTTTTGTTTTGTTTTTGCCAGAGTGTCTTGGCTTTCCATGCCTAAAATACACTGTGAGTAAATTTCTGAGTGAGGGGCTGGATTAAGCACTGGGCATGAGAGCAAAGAGCCCTGGATGGCAAACAGCAGTGAACCATGCTACCTGCAATGTGGCCAATCCGCCCCGGAGTCAGGGCTGCTGCCTCTGCTGTACGATACATTGCATTGAGAAGGTAGTCCACAGAACCCACTCAACATCAAAGATAAGATGTCACATTTTGACATTGTCAATTTTTGGAAGTGTCACACAGCATTCATTGAATTCCAGTTTAAAATTTAAATAAAACAGAAAATCAAGATGATAAATTCGAAATGCTCCACATACAAAAACTTGAAAAACATCAGTTTCATAGAATTGGGGCTGAAATTGATGGAACTAGAACAGCACCAAAAACCACCTCCAGAAAAGGTTAAAAAGCTTAGAGTCAGACAGTTTGTCACACTCGCCAATGAGGAGGGCACCCTCTGGCTTTTGCTTTTTGCTTTTCTGTTGTTTTTATGGTAGAGGTACCGTTACAACGGGTAGCTTTTCATTAGTTCAGTTTAGTTCATGCTACTGAGATTTTAATGTCATTCTCAGCTCACTTCCTAATGCAATTAAGATCCTCTTTCGGAGAAGTCAGAAATAAATGTAAACTTTTGAAATGGACAATTCCTTCAGGCCTCTGGAGAGTTGGGCCAGAGGAGTTCTTCCGTCATAGCTCTGGCTATCTTGGGCTCTCTGGACGGGGGAGCGTGGTCTGCCGGCCTGTGCCCACGCAGCCTGAGCTCCCACCTGTGGGCTGTCCTCACAGCTGCTCGAGGAGCTTCACTGATCTTAGGAGGGGACGTGGTGGAGTGGAGCCTGCCTGATTCTGGACCTGTGATTCCGGGGTGGAGAGAGTCCAAGCTTGTTGTTCAGTCCATTAAGCAATCCCTTTTAGCCGAAGGGGTTCATCTATCAATCTCGCTTTTCAGCCAGTAATCTGCTTACTTAGAGGTTTAATTACATTTTCAGGTCACCCAAGCACTTCCCCTGGGTATTTAATAAAATGAATCCTTATTGTATTTATCACACGGTTTATTTTACATGGGCTTCCCAATATTGGGATGGAGTAGTAATTACTTACTGAAAGATAAACTCATAAGATTTCCACCTTCAAAGAGTCCAGAGTTAACACGGGAATTATTTGGATTTGGGGCACAATGATGCTAGCAGATTGATCTAAAGCTGCGTGTAGCAGCCACCATTCCTGAAACAGAAAGTCAAATATTGATTTTTCAGTGCTTTTATGACCCATTTAACAACAGGCATTTTGGATTGGATATTTCTCAGGGCTGAAGAGAATTTTCCATCCAGCCCCCTTCTTTTTTGAGCTCCTCTTAATTATCCTCCTTGAGAGATGGGTAAAATGGATGTTTAAAAATCAGGGGAAAAGAATGCTAGGCATCAGAAGCAATGGGTGGCAGGCCTATTAATGGCTGATCTGTACAGTGATCTGCCCTCAAGGAGACCCAACAGGCCAGTCCACTGCAGTGGCTTTCAGTGTGGTTAGCCTGGGCTTCAGTAGAAGTCAACTTGTGAAGAGCCCTGGCAGCTGTGCCAAGAGTAGGATCACTGGAAATGGACCTGCCCTGGAGTCGAAGGATGCCCAGGTCAGAGCCACAAATCTTATTGGCTCTAAGCTGAAAAGCCCTTCACTCAGCCCAATTTCCAAAGTGACCACTGCAGCTGAGGGGACGGCGAAGTAGGGTCAGCAACATTGCAGGCAGAACTATAAATTTCTTGTTAGAGATGCCACCTGCCTTTACCTGACCAGCTCTCCTCCCAGGCCAGCCAAGTAATGAAAGTCAACAGAGTGCCTTCCCCTAGGAGGTTCACACCTCCCTTAGGATGTACCCCATGTGAAGAGATAGGTCTGGGCCTCTTAACTTACAAGGCCTAAAGCCCAACAGATTATTATCAAGCCCCTTCTATCAGGTTCTATTTGCCTCTCAATCAGAAAACTTAATCATAGCTTAGACAGCACCTTTCTTAGCTCCTCTAATAATGACTCTGTCCTTTGTTCTAGACCCTGTCTAGCACACTTGGGCCTCATTCCTTTGTAATCATAACCTCTACTCTACCACTAATGGCTCTACTCCCAACCTGTGTGTACTGATGGTCCTCTTCCCCACTTAATGCTGTATAATTGTTCAAACCTGGTAAATGCCACTCTTAGGATCATTGGTTACTATCCTCACCCTGTCTTTTATGACCTTGTCTAAATATGATCAGAGTTGGCAAACTTGGAAGGCTTCCATAGCCTTGGCAACTCATGACGAGAGCCTAGGGTGGTTACTGGCGCCATAAACTAGAGTGTCAATTTGTTGGGTCAACAACAGGAGTCACTGTGCACTTGCTCCTCATGTGGGATCTCTGTCCTTAATGTGCTGTACATTGTGATTTAATGCTATAACTAATACTCAAACAGTATGTTTCACTTTGTGTTTTTATGTGGGTACAAACTGTTGAAATCTTTACTTAATATATACTAAATTGATCTTCTGTATATAAAGAGAATTGAAAATGAATCTTGATGTGAATGGAATGGGAGAGGGAGCAGGAGAGGAGAGGGTTGCGGGTGGGAGGGAAGTTATGGGAGGGGGAAGCCATGGTAATCCATAGCTGTACACTGGAAATTTATATTCATTAAATAAAAGTTAAAAAAAAAAAGGATATTTAGCCTGGCCTTGCTTGCACGCGCACGCACACACACACACACTTGCACACCCACAAAGGCTGACAGAACTTGGGGCACCTAACTCTAAGTTAACTTGAATGGAGGTTCTTTAGATATTTTTCACAATAACCAGAAACTTGGATAAGGGGGGGGGGGGTTCTTTTGGATTTGTGTCTGCTAACAAGATTCTCACAAACTGACATCAAGCCAGTTAATTTCTGTGTAATAAGTGTTGAGTGATCCAAGGCCCAGTCCAACCCGCCAGGGCTAGGTCCATTCAAAGACCCCTACCTGTTTGCCTCTCAGAAGGGAACATTTAATGCTTTGCCAAATTTTCAAAATCGCTGGGAGTAAAAACAGCATTTTTAATCTTCAGCTCTTCGGACCACTAATTATGTAGCAAAAGGTATAAAGAGGGCTTTACAAATCATTATTTCCATTAGGAAGGTGTTAGGAGCCGTCCCACCAAGGGCACCTCTGCTGTTAGTACAGCTGTTCTTCCCAGGGGAGGCGCCCGCTGCGGTGCGGCCTGAAGCGGGGCTTCTGTTCTGTTTTCCCAGCACTTGGAAGAAAAACAAAACAGCCCTAATGAAAAACACACACGGGAAATGCTTTATTATTTCATCATCCTCACCTACTGCACTCTGGCACGGCTCCGTGATTAGGAAGGACTTTCCCCTCTGTGAGCGCTGAGTGGGGTGGCGGGAGGCTGATGCTCGGTCATTTCCTGTCGGATCACTTTGGAGGAATTTGCTCTGATTTCCTCCTGGCCACATCCCCCTAACACCCTGCTCTCTCCGCCCAGCCTCCGCATTGGCCGTGCGCCCCACAGTTAAGTTACGCTACTTTCAAACACAGTGTTTTAAGTTGAGGGTTGGGATCCCTGGAAACGGAGGGCACCGACCCAGTTGACCTCTAACCCTTGCAAGCTGAGACATGGGCAACCCGAGAAGAGGGCTAGGGAGCACCCTGCACTGGGAAAACAGTGGGCCATTTTATGTGTTTTGGGGGGCAGGGGGTGCTGAAGTCAGTTGGAATATTAATTCAGATTGTAATCTTCCCACGTGCATTTTCTTGACTTTTCACCAGAAGGGAGAGTCAGAGAGCAGACATTCCCCAAATCTCATTGGGCCATTAGCCAGTGAATAGCCCCTTTCATTAAAAAAAAAAAAAAGTCTCCATTTCTTTACTCCACACAGGGTGAAACCTGCATATAATAGACAATGAATTTATTCACATAGTACTCAGCAACCAACCACCCACCACAAAATAATCCAGGCATGGTCAAACAGGTACGGCTACCCAGGAAACTGGAAAGCTTTAGCCCAGACCCAGGCCACCAATGCCTACCTGTATTAACCTATCAGTAACAGTGTTTTTCTGTTGCTACAGTTTGGCAATTTGGAAACAGTGCCCAGCCGTCTACATAGAAGGTGCTGAATAGGTGCTGTCCAATAAGGATCTGATTAGTTGAGCTGGGATTATGTATAACATAGCAGAGGTCTAAGCCACCTCTTGAGCTTGATGGCAGTGGAAAGTGGGTGCTGTGTCCCTATGTACTGCCTTTGTCTAATGGGTCAACACTACATACCACCACCACTAAACAGTGAGAGCCCTAAAATGTGACTTTATGGGAAACTCTTGATAAAATTTATATTGAACTGGCTTGTAATGGGTAGTTATTTTCTAATATCTGTTGAACTACTGTTAGTGTCAATGTCAAGTACTGTTCTATAAATGTTTACTTGAACATGTGGTATCTTCTTACTGAGTATTTGTTAAATAGATTAATGGTATAAGTACCAAAAGATTTTATGTGGGGACATTATAGTAAGAATCAAGGTGCATGTATGGATATGTTTTTAATTCCCAATGGAAATGTAGAAATAAACCACGTAAAGTAGTTTGTCTAATGGGAAAAAAATCTCAGATGGGAACAAAATAATTCTGCAAACACAAAATGGGGTAATATGCCTGCTATCAATAGGAGAAGTCTAGGGGCTTATTCCTGACTTCATGATGATGGTGGATCTGATGTGATGTTATAAAAGTTACGTTTGCTGTATCTATACTTTATTATGAGACACTAATATGATTAACTCATCACAGCTGATAATTCCAAAAACACTAAAACTCTTCAGGATGGTAAAGGTACAATTATGATGGAAAAATAAACTTTTTCTATTAAGATGGAAGGGCTAAACATTGTGAAAGTGCTAAGAAAAAACAAATCTCAATCATCCATATGGAATAGAAGGACAAAGACAGTTAACCAACATGTGAGAAGATACATGCCTAGGCAGTAACTAATTGTTGGAAGAAAAAAAAGGAGACATTTTTATTTGGGATATTAAAATGGTTTTCAATTTTCACTACATGTTGAATCACTAAGGAGCTTTCAAAGCACATAGATTCCAGGGCCACACCCCAGAATTAAATTAGAACTTGTAGTGGTGAACATAGGCATGAGTAGTTTTCAAAGCTCACCACCACGTGATTATAGTGGGCAGTCAAGTCTGGGCTATAGCAATGGCTCTCAAATTTTACCACCAGAGTCCCTGGAGGCTTTATGGAACGACAGCTGCCTGGGTCCAACACCCAGAGTTCCTCTTTAGTTAGTTTTGGGGTGAAGGTCAAGAATTTGTATTTCTAACAAGTTTCCAGTTGATGCTGACCTTAACTGGGGGCATGCTCTGAGAATCGATGGATTAGAGGTTCAGCCTCAAGATTTTAATCCTTAACATCTGATAGCAATTCAGGAGAAACCTAGGGGCTTATTCCTGACTTCATGGTGATGGTGGACCTGATGTGATGTTTTTTAGCAGCTAGGGTTGGTTCTTAGTCTCAAGGGCTGTGTGAATCTACATGCCATGTCTGGAAGTCTTCAAGCATGGTGTGAGATCTGAGGACTGCGACTGCTAAATTGTTTCCTACAATGTTTGCGTGAAACATTAGGGGTCAATTTAGATAAAACTGGTTCATTGTAGAAGATACTAGAATGAACATATGTTGGCAAGGAGAAGAGGATGGATGGCTTTAAAGCATGGCAGAAGTTCATCTTGAGATTGCAAGCACATATTCTTCCCTCACTTGGATTCTACCAACAAAGGCATTTTTAAAAGCACTCATTTGGCCGGTGCCGCAGCTCGCTAGGCTAATCCTCCGCCTGCGGCACCGGCACCCTGGGTTCTAGTGCTGGTCGGGACGCCGGATTCTGTCCCGGTTGCTCCTCTTCCAGTCCAGCTCTCTGCTGTGGCCTGGGAAGGCAGTGGAGGACGGTCCAGGTCCTTGGGCCCTGCACCCGCATGAGAGACCAGGATCCTGGCTTTGGATCGGCTCAGTGCGCCAGCTGTAACAGCCATTTGGGGGGGTGAACCAATGGAAGGAAGACCTTTCTCTCTATCTCTCTCTTTCTCACTGTCTAACTCTGTCAAAAAAAAAAAAAAAAAAAAAAGCACTCATTTAAAATTTCTGTACTAGCCAATGCAAATTTGGTATGCTTGAAATACTAAAATTGTGATGAAACTATACATAGAAGCAGAAAAATGCATTCAAAATTACTGGACAGAAATTCACATTTTAAAAAATTTGGCTTTGGGGGAAGGTATTTGGTCTAGCATTTAAGACACTTGCATCTCATATCAGAGTAACTGAGTTGAGTATCAGCTTTTGCTCTGATTACAGCTTCCTACAAACACAGACACTGAGAGACAGCAGATGATTGGCCCAAGTAGCTTGGTTACTGCCACCCATGTGGGAGGCCAGAGTTGAGCTCCTGGCTCCCAACTTCAGTTTGGCCTAGCTGTTGTGGGCATTTTGGGGAGTGAACCAGAACCTAAGAATTTTTCACTCTCTCTCTCACTGCCTTTCAAATAAACAATTTTTTTAAAAAAGAAATGCAAATAAGCCTTCTTGTCTCCTCTTTACAAAAGGAAAATAGATTCAGTAGTTAATAAACAGTTTAAAATAGTATGGTAGGCAGGCAGGCTGAAGGACAATTCCCTGAGGTTTGTTGGGTATGTGTGGGCAAATCTCTCCTACTGTTGCAGCCCAAACAGCTCTCTACTTGTCCAATCTTCCCATTTTATCATGTGACACTTATCTGTTTTTTCATTTTTAATGATAAATAATGCGCATACAAAGGGTCTTTTCACTTGTTCTTCATAGGCTTTGAGGTGCCTATGTGTTTTGGATTCATGCTTTATTTTGAGAATTTGTTGGTTTTCATGTTGGAAATGTCTCATATGTCAATTGAAGATAAAAGGATGAGGTTGTAGCTGCTCCCTAGAGCGAACATTAGCCCATATGTGGGAGCAAAGAACTGAAAGGAAAACTATGCATTTTATACTTAAATACTATAGCATTTTTTTAGAATATGTTCTCAAATATATTTGATCTGCATAAACAAATCAAAATATTGGAACTCTGAGTAACACGCCAACAAGCTAAGTATTGCTCAGAAATTTTGGTGAGAGGAGAAATCCCATTTAAAATTTTTAAGACAGAAACAACTTACATTCATCCCATTTCTCATCTTAGCAAACAGTTTCATAACATAAAATGTATTCCTGCAAGACTGCAAAAGTTACCTTTGGTTAATTAAGGTCTACTAAATGCAGACTTCAGTTCAGTTGTTACTTATTTAATTTGCTTCCTAGTGTTTGAGTAACTAATATTTGCAAAATAATGACTTCAATTTTGGAAGAAGAACAAAGATGCAAAGGGAAGGACTTGACCACCTTGATTTCACATAAAAGGTTCATGCATAGTGTTTACTGGTTAAGTGTGTCAAATATTTATAATGTAAAAATAGTCTATTGGTGTCATACAGAACTTGCTTGAACATATTTTTCTTTTAAACATGTCTTTTTCAGTAGAGCTGTGGGAGGTTTTTCTTTTTTGGTATTTAAAGTAAGATAAAGTTTGGCTGATTTCTTTTCCTCACTATCCCCTTCCCCCTCCAAAGGTTTAATAACCACACTCTAAGATTTATGGCGAGTGAAAAAGAAAAATAAGTAAATTATCTGACTGAGCAGCTATTCTTCCTCTCTCCGGCCATACAGACTCTTTTAAATGCTGCTAGCAGCAGTCTAATTAAAATAATTCCTGTCAGAAATCTGTGAAATATGCAGCCACATCCCAGCTCAATGTTCTCAAGCAGGAATGACAAATCTCCGCTTAATTGGTACTTAATATGGTAGTGCAGGATTAGTAATTCTCCAGGATAAAAGGAGATAACAAATAGAAATCTCTTGCTTGGGGCAGGGAGACTTGGAAGATGAACAGACCACATACTGCTTACCCCCAAACTATTCCTATCAAGCTCTGTTATTTTGGCCATCATTTATGAAATAACAGACAATTAATGCACATTTTATGGCTAGCTCGGGTCCTAATTAAATACAACTATGTACAAAGAATGTGAAGGGCCCAACTTACAGAAAACAAAATAAATACTGGCAGAATTATGGTGACCTCTGCAGCCTTACTTCATCTTGGTATCCTATCTTGGAGATAAGCACATTGGCAGGGGTATAAGCTACTTCTGAGGTGCAGCCATCAAGCTGAAGTGCCTAGTACATTTTGGAAAAATTGGGAAATATAGAAGACAGGACATCATCCACTGTCCCGTTCAACAAATAGGGACACTGGTAGTAAGTTACAGTGTTTCTTCTCTATATTTCTTTGCAAGTACATAATTGTTATCTTTAACTTCATTTTCTATGAACTTTCTTGAAATAGTGTTATATTTTATTTATTCCACAAAGTGTTACAAACTGTTTTGTGCTTTTTTTTTTTTCAGTTAGCATGAAATAGAAATATTTATATATTTTTGTGAATGTTTAGTATATGATCACTTGTAGTATTTACACTGTATTCTATCAAGGAACTAATATCTGTTTCCTGTCATGTGCCTGGTGTTATTCCAAGGACTTTGCATATATTAACTAATTCAACCACACAGTAACCCTATGAGTTACGTTCTTTTGTTATCTTCATTTCATAGATGAGCATACAAATACAAAGCAAGATTGTGTTAACTTGCTCAAGGCTATACACAGCTTTTAGCTGAGGCAGGATTTGAACAAGGACAATCTGACAATGAAACTATGTTCCTATTCCCTGTCCTACACCAGCTCATGAAGCTCAGTTGATGTAACCAGACAAAGCTCTAGATCTGGGGTAGCAAACATTCCCCATAAATGATCAGATCATAAATATCTTATGCTTTGGGGGCCATATACAACTTCTGTGGGGTACCTCCTTTTCTTGTTCTTCTTTTATTACAACATTTAAAAATGTAACCACCATTCTTAGTTTACTTACCATATGAAAACAGGCTCCGAGGTAGGTTTGGATCACAAGAAAAGCACACTAACGTCTGCTCTAGATTCAAAGTGAGTTGAATCTAAATGTGTGAGAAGCAATTAAGGTAACTAATTTTAAAGTTTTTTTGACAGTGGAAAAATCAAATAATTTGGTTGAATGAATTATTCTCATGTCAATTTATAATATTAATATGAATACACTGGGTATGCACTTGGTGTATATACAGATGTTTTCTACATCAGAAATTTAACTGACTCAAAATATTTTTTCATCAGGAATTCAAAATATCGTGACAAGTCAAGTCTAGAGTGAATTTCATTTTTGGTCCATTATTTCTATTCATATTCTAATTTAGGCCTTTGTTGGGTCACATAAAATTCTACTCATTGCTTTATGACAGCCATTTCTAAAGACTGGCTGAAACCAATGTCATTTGATCATCTGGCAATTTTTAATTAATTATTTATTTACTTGAAAGTCAGAGTTAAAGAGAGGGAGGGAGTGAGAGAGAAAGAGAGAAATAGAGAGAGAGAGAGACAGACAGACAGACAGAGAAAGAGAATCTTCCATCAGCTGGTTCATTCCCCAGATAGGCACAATGGCCAGGGTTAGGCCAAATCAAAGCCAGGAGCCAGGCGCTTCTTCCAGGTCACCCATGTGGGTGGTAGGGGCCCAAGCACTTGGGGCCATCTTCCACTTCTTTTCCCAGGCCATTAGCAGGGAGCTGAAAAAGAAGTGGAGCCCTCCAGGATACAAACCAGCACCCATATGGGATGCCTGTGTTGCGAGCAGTGGGCCACAACTCTGGCCCCTAAAGGCATTGTCTTATTAGAATGAAAATACTTGCATCACACTGTAGAAATACTGAGACAACACTCTGAAGGTGGGGACTGGAAAGACTGAGAACTACTCCTTTTAGAAAATTTAGTTCCAAACAGATTGTTTTTAATATATTTACACACACACACAGTGACACACACACACATACATGTATACACAAACCAAAGGATTCTATGTGGGCTAAAAATATCCCACTTTATGATATGGTATGATACATTATGGAGGCACCATGTAGACATGCTGGAAGATTAAGAATGAGACAATCTTAGAGTTCCTACACAGGTATCTGAAAAACGCTATACTGTCATGCCTATCTTGTTATACGACGGTATATTGATTTTGTCACAGCTATTTCCTGGTTCATTACTTAAGCATGACATTCTTTATAACATTAAGGGACTTAGTACTTACATATCTGAGATCTTCTTTTTAATTGAATGTCCTACATCTGAAAATTTAATTGACAAGCTTATTGTAACAAAGTATCACTTTAAAATGTCACTTCTAAGATTCAGGTTTGGGCTAAGACAGAGAAAACATACTCCACCTGCTGCCACAAGAATGTAGCTATAAAAAACAGATGGAAGGGGCAGTTATTTAAGGACTCTGAAAAGTTAGTAGTAAAAACAACAAATTGGGGAAAAAGACAAAAATCCAAAGTACAGTATCCCTGAACTGGTGTGAGCTTCCCATTATCACTCCCCACCAACTAAGCTCTAACCCTGGGCACAGCTGCAGAGTGCAGGAGAGAGCCCCAAGATTCTGACTGGAAACCAAAAAGCATTGGAGAGATTGTGGAGAGCATGAGCCCATGAAACCAGTCCTAGAGATTTTGTTGTTGTCGTTATTATTATTATTATCTCTCAGATTCAAAAAGCTGCACAAGCATGAATTTCATCTTGATGGGTGTACACAAGACTTCAAAAAATGAGTAGACTCCTACCCACGAAGCAGACTTATTGCTGGGTGATGCACTTTTGGGACAAATCTGGATAGCACTGGGCTTTAACAGCTGAACTAGCACTACAGCCCCGAGAAGGCAAGTTGCAACTTGCAGCCCAGTATAATCAAGCCAAATGCCAGATGACAAAAATACCAGTATTCTCCATAGCCCCTTAACAAGACCCAGAGTGCCATGATATAATATTCCAGATTTCCAGGGTACAGTCTAAAATTACTTAACCTATGAAGTAGCAGAAAAATGCCATACACATGAGAGATAACCATCAAAAACACCAATACAAATATGACACAGGAATTTAAATCACCTGTTACAAAAAAATGCTCCAACAAGCAATGATGAACTCCCTGAAAACAAATAAAAGGAGAAATTCTCAGCAGAAAACCAGAAAATACAAAGAAACAGAAATTTCGGCACTAACACTACTATAGCTGAGATAAGAAACACTCTGAGAGGGCTCAATAGCAGAACAGAGACGAGTAAGGAAAGAGTGAACAGAAAAAGCGGTGAGCAGAAATTATTCAAACTAAACGGCAAAGAACAAATCAGATTAAAAGCACCCCAAGAGTCAGGTATCGACGGGATAATAAGGAGAGACCTAATACTCATCTCATTAAACTTTAAGAAGAAGAGAAGAAAGAGTATGGTGTTAAAATGAAGAAAAAAAAAATGGCTAAGAGCTTCTTGACAATGGCTAAAAGCTTCAAGAACCTTCCCAAACTCTCTACAGGAAATACCCAAAGAAATGCATGCCTAGACCCCTCATGGTCAAACTACTGAAAACTAAAGCAAAAAAAAAAAAAAAATGTGCAGAAATGGAAGATGCCAGAACATATGCCAGACTAGTCTTCTCCTCCCAAAAAATAATATTTGCTACTTGAAAAGGAAAAAAATAACATTGACTGGTTTATAAAAGGGTCAACATGGTAGCCCAGTTTCTACATTCCACTTGAAATGGTGAAAGTGTCATTATGAAAAGTTAATTAGGCCGGCGCCGCGGCTCATTAGGCTAATCCTCCGCCTTGCGGCGCCGGCACACTGGGTTCTAGTCCCGGTCGGGGAGCCGGATTCTGTCCCGGTTGCCCCTCTTCCAGGCCAGCTCTCTGCTGTGGCCAGGGAGTGCAGTGGAGGATGGCCCAAGTGCTTGGGTCCTGCACCCCATGGGAGACCAGGAGAAGCACCTGGCTCCTGCCATCGGATCAGCGCGGTGCGCCGGCCGCAGCGCGTCAGCCGCGGCGGCCATTGGAGGGTGAACCAACGGCAAAGGAGTACCTTTCTCTCTGTCTCTGTCTCTCACTGTCCACTCTGCCTGTCAAAAAAAAAAAAAAGTTAATTATATGAAATACAATCCCTCGAGAACCATTAAAAAACTAAATGTTCATATAGTCTAAAGGAGGAAAGAGGTAACAAAAAATGAAAAACAGAACAAATAAATAAATAATATAAAGATCTAAATCTATATTATCAATTATATTAAATATAAATGGTATGTCATTTGAAACAAAGAGGTGATCAGAATGGATTTTTAAAAATCATGACATCTTCCCCCACTATGCTTCTACAAGAAACTCACTTCATATATAATGATAAAAGTAGGTTATAATTAAAAGAATAGAAAGAGCTATGCCACTAAAACCTGGATTAAAATGTTACTACCAACTGCTTTTCATGGGAAAATGCCTGCCATGCAAGAATCTTCACACCACAATATGAAGTAAACTCATTTGATTACTTAAGTGAAATCCTTGGAGTGATGGACTCTGCTTAAACCATTTCTTATTTTCAAGTGGGCTAAACATAAGCTTTCTTAGGAACTACTTAATCTTCTGTCATTTCAAAGGGGGCCAAACACATTCATGAGTGTTTTGGAGTAGTGACAAGCACCAAGCACTAAGAACAAAGATTGATTTTAATTCAAGGCAAAACCAACCTGGATATTCACATATAATCCTTTAAATGAGAGAAACACACAGTCTTCAAGCTCTAAGGCTTCAAGGCTCTAAGTGTTTATTAAACATCATAAATACATCAGATTTGTCCATGAGCTCACAGGTAGACATGCATGCACATGCAGCTCACAGCTCTTTGGAAAGCCACCCATGCTCTCTTCCTTAACTATAGTAAGCAACACATATGGTTCCTGTCAGTAGCACTCATTTAGAGAGATAAAAATCCTGCAACAGCTATGTTCAGCCTCTCTCCAGCGGCCCTTTCCTTTGATTTCCAAGATATCAAGTGACTATTCGCTAAACCCTATAATTGCCAACTTTACCCAGTACTACCTTTAAAAGAAAAAGAAATGGTCCACTTCAAACACCATTTTTCTAACATATTGCATAATTAACCCATCGTAATTCCTTCTGGTAGTAGCTTTATTTGTTAATTTCTTTTAAGAAAGAAAAAACTATTGAAATATATGTGTGTTGATTACATGTAAAAAATTAAAACATAGTTTAAAGAAATATAGTATGATTTTCATTGTCAATAAACAGTATGAAATATATTTGGTGGCATAATATAGGTGACAGGCATGCACTTGGTGATGACTTTCTTTTTTTGAAAACTTTTATACATAGGAAGCAGGAATTATTTTCTACAAACCTGGCTTGAATTCAACTTGAAACATTGTTTTCTTCCTTTTTGTTCTTCCTGTCCTTAACTTTTCTTCAGCAATGTGAAAATACAAGGCAGATGTCTTCATCTCCCTGGAATGCTTTTAACCTTAATGAAGGGTTGTAATAAATCAGTACTTTTCAACCTGCTTTCTATCTTCAACACATACATACTTTTTGGGATATTCGTCTCCACCAAGATTATTAGAAACAATTAGGACAAGCTAGAACTTACAGTTATTAGTATGTTAATAAACATATTCTTAGTGTTTTTAACTATCTTTAATATATAGAAAATTATCTTGTCCATATGTCTAGAAACTACAGTTACTGGACAAGACTTTTTAAAAATTTTTAATAATTGATTGTTATCCTGGAATATGTGTGTATCTACATATTTATGTGAACACAAAATCATTAAAGTATAAATTATTTTGAAAGTTACATGTATAAATAGTAAATTTAGAAACAGGAGATCAAGAATGGAATCATTTTAATGTTAAGATTTTTTTAATTAATATTATGTAAGGTTAGAATGTATCTTTTCATGGCCGGAGAAAGTATGTCAGTATTTCACATTATGTACACATTTTTGTTTACTTTGCTTCACAGACGCCAATTTCTTCCATAAACAAAGCTCAGCGTCCTGAACTCCTCTCATTAATACACAGAAGAAAAATAACCTGCAAAACCGCAGCCCAAAAAGAGAGAGGTGGCATAAATAACCTCATAAAATGTGACGCCTTGGTGACCTATTTTACATGGATGAAATTTGGTGATAGCAAAACAAGTCGCTTCTTTCCCAGATCACAAGAACTGAGAGGCAGCTAGGATTAATGCTAAAACCCTCAATGAACAATGACTGAAGCTGCAGATGGATGGGTTTGAATAAGCTTTACAGTATACTAAGCTAAGATAAATTTTTCTGATGGTGACATCCATAAGAAAATTTTACAAGGCAGACTAACTACCTATCTCGATTCCCAAATGTTTAAAAAGCTGTTTCTGACTTCCAATGAATCAAACCTACTCATTCACCTTTCAAGAGGCCATAAAGTTTCATGCATGGAACTCTGGATGGGAAATTATGAGACTTAGGTTACGAGCCTCCTTCTCGGGAAAGGAGAACCAAGCCACCCAGCTCTGTGGACTCTTCCTTCCACTTTGTGCTCCCCTCCCCCTTGGGTTATAAAGTCTTCTTATATATTTCAGTGCGTGGGGTGATGGTGTCTGAAGATGCAAGTCAAAATGTCAGCTGTTCTGCTGGGAGACATGAAGCAAAGTACTTGCCCTGTTGAACCTCAGTTTTTGGTCATTTTTGAAATGAGGCTGAAGGCATCCTGAGCACCTGGGGGAATGTGTTCATGAACAGCACTGAGGTAGACAGCTGCCAGGGCAGCCATGCTGGGCACCTTGGATGCTGCTGGTGACTTGATCTTCATTGACTTGTCTGGCCTTCAGCATTTGCTGTTTCCTATTCCTTCCCAATACAGCATGCATTTTTCTGGTCCAAATGCCTGCGTGGCTGGAGAGGAGCTCGAGACTGATATAGTGTAAATAATTCCTCCAGCACAGTTTGAGAAGCAGAGGCTCAGAGAAAAACCCTAAAGTAACGAGAATTTGAACGCAGATCTTCAAACTTTCATCCAACACTCTTTTCTCTTTCACTACCTTATTAATTCATTTCATCAGCATTTATTGAGATTTCATTTGCATTAGCACAGGGCTACTCTAACCTCATTTACTAAAATAGTCCATAAGCACACTAGAACATCTTGCAATGCTGGTGTCTGTGGCTTATTTATTCTGGCCATATTTTAAGCATAATCAGATCACATTTTTAGTATTACCTGGTGCTTTTCTACAGTTGTTAACTATTTTTAAAATGTTTATTTATTTAAAAGGTAGCGTGATGGGGTTGGGGGACAGAAAGAGATATTCCATCTGCTAGTTCACTCCCCAACTGGCTGCAGTGACTGGGGCTTAGCCAGATTGAAGCCAGGAGCCTGGAATGCCATCTGGGTCTTCCACAGGGGTGACAGGAGCCCAAGTACTTGGTCCATGTTCTGCTGCCTTCCTAGGTGCATGAGCAGGGAGCTGGATTCGAAGTAGAGTAGCTAGAACTTGAAGTAGCTCTCCAATATGGGATGCTGGCATCACAAATTGGCAAGTTAACCCATTATGATACAATGTCAGCCCCCCTAATATTGCTATTGCTAATGTTAACACTGTTAACAATTGTCAAGTAAATCTTCCTTTAAGGGAGACTTAGAGTTTCAAGGCACAGCTCAGATTCAAACAAAGCTACTATGGGGCCGGCGCTGTGGCGCAGTAGGTTAATCCTCCGCCTGCAGCGCCTGCATCCTATTATGGGCGCCGGTTCTAGTCCCGGCTGCTCCTCTTCCAATCCAGCTCTCTGCTATGGCCTGGGAAAGCAGTAGAAGACGGCCCAAGTCCTTGGGCCCCTGCACCCATGTGGGAGGCTGGAAGAAGCTCCTGGCTCCTGGCTTCAGATCGGCGCAGCTCCAACTGTGGTAGCCATTTGGGCATGAACTAGCGGATGGAAGACCTTTCTCTCTGTCTCTCCCTCTCACTGTCTGTAACTCTACCTCTCAAATAAATAAATAAAATACTTTTTAAAAAATAAAAAAAAACAAAGCTACTCTGAGTGAAGGAGGAACAACACCTCCCTCCTCCCAGAACCTGCTGCAGCACCTCAGCCGAACCTCTCACAATTCAGTAATTTCAGAAGTGAAGAGCCATCGTATTGCACCATTCTCTTTCTTAGGCTTGACTTCATTAGTGGTTAGCATCTTGAAATAGAGTTTAGAAGTATTTACTATCACATTAAGGAGCCCGGCGAGCTTTGTGCACCAAAAGAGGTTTAACTGTTTTTCTTCCTATTGTTGTATCTACTTCCTTGAGGTACAGAGAACAACACTGCATCTTTTTGTTTTGGGAGATCCTCCTTTTGGGTATCACAACATCATCTTGGTTGATTTGCTGCCATACTCAACAATTCAGGGCCTGTTAAAATGATTCTAACACCAACAGGATGAGGTTGTTCACTGACCTGGGTAGAGTCTGTAATGAGTTCCAGTGATATTACCAACTTCATGATCAGTGTGTGCTTCATGGTTCAAAGTCTTCGTTTCTTCCAGGAGTATGTATGCCAACCTTCATGTTTTTACAAAGGTTTTTCTGCTGCTAAAATACAGCATCAGAGAAGCTATGATTTTTAGGACTGATTTCAGAGTGCAGGACAAGATAAAGACAAACCAAAAATACGCATTAAAAAACTTGTTGTGGAGTCCCTAACCGCTTTATTTGTGGTTAGGAAGAGGTGTAGGCACCTCGGTAAGCTAGTTTGAGTTGAGGGATTTTGAGGAAAACAGTAAAATTTAGTAGAGCACCAAGTTATATTTTATAAAGAAAAGATGTGATAGAAGAAAGCCTTCCTTTAGATAAGCCAGTTTCAAATACCCATTGAGCCAATCCACTTTTGGCATATTTATACCCAATCCATAGGCTACACAGCTTCCAGCTGTCCCAGGAATAATGGATAATAACTCCGGTGTATATGTCCTTGAACTAAGCCTATTCCTGTAGCGACTTAATATTTAGGCTCATATTTAGGTTACAAAACCCATTTTTGCTTTAACTATACCTGTTTGCTAGATGTCTTATTATCAGAGCTCTATTTTCTTATTTGTGGTCAATGAACCACATCAGCTCATCTGGTCTAATCCCTAGGACTTTTCACACTAAATTACTTATTTTTGCTTGTTCACAAAAGAAATGAAAACATAATTTCTCTTCTGTATGACTCTACAAGTAAATTATTTAAAATTAAAGCAGTTTGGGCTGACGTGTCATTACATAACTGGGTAGTGAAGGGCTGGTACTCTATAATAACACTATTTTTATCTAAAGTAGACTCATCTTATTTGAATAAGTATATTTATTTTTCATTTTATTATTAGAGCTAGCCCTCCAAGTAGTCATGTTGCTCCTTTATACATATGAGATACACATGGGAAAGACAAAAACGATTGCTCACTCTACGTGCTTTCTAAAAATAAAAGGCTGGGATTTGATTTCTTCAAGTTGTCCTTTAAAAGGGTTGACAGCAACTGTCATCCCCCCAGGAGACCAGTTCAATTACTGAACAAGTTCTCTGGGGTCTAAAGGCCAGAGTCCTGGGAGGTCACTACAGCAGGCCACTCTGGCTCACTGAGGAAACACACGCAATGCAGAAGACACACTGAGCAGGGCACGACTTTGAAACAACCCACAAGATTTGGTTGTTGTCTGTTTGCTTGCATACGTTATAATGATGTTTCTCATACAGAAACAGAATGAAACCAGAGCATCACTTCTTTCCTTGCTATAGGACTGTCACAAGGAAAGCCCTATAGCCACAAGAGTCCAGCTAGGATAGTGTGTTTACTCTTTTCCTTTCTTTCTCCTTCCTTTTTAAGGCTTATCTTATTTATAGGAATGAAAAGAGTTAAGGGGGCAGGGAGAAAGAGACAGGGAGGGAGGGAGAGAGAGAGAACACTTCAACCAGGTCTCCCACGTGGGTGCAGGGGCCCAAGGACTTGGGCCATCCTCCAATGCTTTCTCTGGCGCATTATCAGGGAGCTGGATTGGAAGTGAGACAGCCAAGACTTGAACTAGTGTCCGTATGGGATGTAGGTGTTGGAGGCAGCGGCTTTATCCACTATGCCACTATGCCGGCCCCACATGCTTACTTTCTCCACTCTGCTCTTCTACCACTGATCTCCTTGACAATAACCTTACTGAAGTGCCATACTGCAAAATATAAAGCCTGAGGAACAGAAGGAAATGAACAGAAAGGTGACTGACAGCCTATTGGCTGTCCATTGGACATATAGAGTGTCTAGAAATAAAAGTTTACCAAACTGCTCCAAAGAATGATCGGAAATCTCATGTTGGGGGCTGGCATTGTGGTGCAGCAGGTTAAGCCACCACCTGTGATGCTAGCTGGCATCCCATATAGCAATGCTCTTTCTAATCCTGATCCAGTTCTCTGCTAATGTGCCTCAGAAGGCTGTGGAAGATGGTTCAAGTACTTTGATCCCTGCCACCCATGTGGAGACCCAGAAGGAGCTCCTGGTTTCAGCCTGGCCCAGTCCTGACTGTCACGGCCATTTGGTGAGTGAAACAATGGAAGGAAGCTCCCTTTCTCTGTATCTCTCCTCCTCTGTCACATTGCCTTTCAAATAACTATTTTTAAAAAGAAAGAAAGGTCATGTTGCATGAAAGTAAACTGATGTCACCTGGAGAAGCAATTGGGCAGTCTAATTTCTAAGCTCTTGGTGTTATTATGTTCATTTACAGGAATTTATTCTAAGACAAGCAATCATGAATATGTACCAAGATTTAGCTATAAAAGTGTTCAGTGCTGCGTTGCTTACAACAGTGTAAAACTGGAAATTGTCAATTTCTCCCACATGGTTATGGTTAAGATATGATATAATCACACACAGAATAGTAAATGACCACTAAAAACAAGGCTGTCAAGCAATGTTTAATAAGATGGAAAGATTCCGTGCTAAAAAGAACAGTTTACACTGAAACTTGTGTCTGTGTACATAAAATAAATATTCGCAGGATACAGTATGCTAAAATGTTAACAGTGGTTATTTCTGTATTATAACATTTTATTTTATTCATGTATCTTGATGTTCCACAATTAACATGAATTACTTTAACAGTAAGATTTTTTTCAAATACTGGGAAAGAAGGGTGGGCATTCGAAAAGCAACAAAGATGCCTTTTAAGATGCCCACATCCCATATGGGAGTGCCTGGGTTTGAGTCCTGACTCCACTCCCAATTCCAGCTTCTTGCTCCCTGGGAGGTGGCAGGTGACAGCTCAAGTGACTGGGTCCCCAGATGGAGTTACTGGCTCATGGATTAGGCCTGACACAGCCCTAACAGTTGGGGGCATTTTAAGAGTGTACTGGATAGAGGATTTCCCCCTTTTTCTCTGCCTTTCAAGTAATATAACTGAAATTTTTAAAAATAAATATTGGGAAAAGAAAAATGCCCTGAAAGAGATGCAATGGCCTTGTAGAATGTGATGTTGAGGAACCTGTGATACACACATACATTTTAAGTGCGATTCAAAAGAAAGCATGATTTCTTTGTGGAAAGGTCTAATTGTTGCTTTAGGAAACCTGTCTTCACCTTGGCAAGTTACAGCTTACAGTGTCACATGTTTTACTTTTATTCTTTCTTTTTCTTCCAAAACAAAGTTCAGATTTACAACACCTGCCGCTTGCTTTGAATGTAGTCGTTGCACCTAATTTCTACAGCACGGTGAATTTCTACCAGTCCCCATTCGACATTTTGCCTTCAGCAACAAGCAGTTTGGGAGATATAAAACCAAGCTATCTTCTGAGTGCAGGTAGCAGACACTTAATACTAAATACAGACCCCCAAAACCACCCCAAGCCAGTAGGATGTTTACTGAAAGGATTTCAAACAGGCCCCAGACCATTTTAAGCTACTTAGATGGGGCCACTTTTAAAGTTGGATAGGAGCACCTTAAGTGAAAGGGGTTCTTGGGAAGAATCATAAACCATGGTCCAGAAGCAACCACAAAATATCCATCTGGAAGAGACATGAATTTGACCTTTGAATAAACAGCATGCAATAAAAGAGAATAATACAGACTTCCCTTTTCTTTTGCCAAAGCCTGAGAGGTACCATGAAAAAAAAAGAAAAAGAAAAAGAAAACCATGGTTAAAAGTACAGGCTATGGAATCCCAGTTCCAAATACTGACTGTTGGACCTTGGGGAAATTTTTGATCTCTCCATGTCTCAATTTCTTCAGCTGTTAAAGGGATATTACAAAGTGCTAATCTCATAGGGTTAAAACAACAGTTAGTACAATAATGCCAGTACTTTGCATATGTTTGTCAAATGAAATATATTCTACAAATGTTATTGTTTTATTAATTTGAATTATTTTGACTATTTTCATTTAGTTAAATCTCATAGCTGAGAAAAGGCCTTGACTTGCTATGAATTCCAAGACATTTTCTGGAATTCCTGTGTAGAAAATCCAGGCATATTCTAAAGTCTATTTCACTTTAATAGATATGGACCCAACTGATTTTTTTTGCTGCAATCCAAAACTGCCATTCATAATTGCAATTCATGACTTCTCAACTGCGTCTTGCGTCACATTACATTCCTGCATAGCTCTGTACCCTGGAATGCATCTCTGTGATGGGAACAACCAACTGCCTCTTCAGGGTGGAATAATGTGGGGTAGTCATAGTGCTTTAAAAAACTGCCCTTTAAAACAGGAAAGGTTTGTGCACTCCCCTATTTTTTGAACCTACTCAATTAGCAAAAATTTCTCCATTTCCTGTTGATTTCACTGTGGTCACTGGGATGAACATGCCATTAACAATTCTGAAAATAGCTTCTATGTGGCAGAGAACGTCCACTCAATCTTGATCACTGTATTCACCTTCCCAATACTTCATCAAATCACCATTACCTAAAGGAACAATGATCACTTTAGGATACCCTGAATTCTGTTTGGCCTAGCATAGTGTAAGTTGCTACCAATTTTGGTGTGAAAATTGTATCACATCTCTGTTAATCATCCACAGTAAGAGTAACAGAACCTGACTGCGAGCATTACACCAGACCTGTCATTCAAACTTAAACATGAAAGTCCATGCTATGACCACTAAACTCTAAATGCTATCATTGCCACTATTTCTTCAATAAAAACAGAAATATTGGTGAGACAAATGGCACAACCAAAAGAAAATCTATTTAAATCATGAAAAAAATCAATGGACATCTTACCAAGAACAAAACTAGACTATGAAATATGAAAAAAATCCGTTAACTAATTGTCCAAATAACACAGATATTCAGGCATATAAGGTAAATTAAAATAACGCAGTTTTCTTCATTCAAAAGAATGCTCCATTATGTATTTTAGTGTCATTGAAGAGAGTTTAAAGAGAAAAATGATGTCAGACTTTAAAAAGTAATTAATATAGTTTTGGGCTGTATTTTGAGAATGAGGCATGTCTAGTCCTTATAACCTGAAACAAGTAATGTTGAAACTGGCTGTATGGTTGCAGGGAGTTATCTGCTACTGTTGTAAAAACATAATGGTTGGCAATGGAGCAAAAAAACCAAGACCCAAGAGGCTCAGAGACAAAGAAGTTCCTAGAATTAAACTCTGTGATGGTAGGGGTGCTTGTGCATTCTTCTTTGCTGTGTGCCACAGAGATACACAGTTGACAACCATATTTGTTGAATGAATGGAGGAATAAAGAGAAAAGAGAAGATACACCAGAAAATTAAAAACAGAACCACTATATCACCCAACAATCCCTCTTGAAGGGTATTTTTTAAAAATTCACAGAAAAAAAAATAAAAAATGTTTGTTTTGGTGGAAAAAAATTTTGAGGGTCAGACCTTTGGGCACAGCAGTTAAGCTGCCATTAGGACGCCAGCATCTCATGATGGAGTGCCTGGATTTGACTCCAGTTCAGCTTCTTGCTCATGTGGACCTTGGGAGGCGACAGGTGATGGCTCCAGTGGTTGGATTTCTGTCATCCACATGGGACACCTGGATTGAATTCCTGGCTTCCTGGTATTTGGGGAGTGAACCCTGCAGATGGAAGGTCTGTATCCTCCCCACCCCTCCTCTCTTTCTCTCTCCCCTCCCTTCCCCTCCTTGCCACTCTTCTCTTCATCTTTCTCTAACTAAATAAAAAAATTTTTTAAATTTTTGAAGTCCATGCATAGCTCATTTCACAAATGCACTTTTCCATGAATATTTTCAAAGCCCTCTGTATATACAAAGAAATGAAATTAGTGTATTCAAAAGATATCTGCACTTACACACTTATTGCAACACCATTCACTACTGCCAAAATATGGAATCAATCTATGTGTCCACCAACAGATGAATGGGTAAAGAAAGTGTGGCTTATATAGGAAATGGAATACTATTCAACTTTTTAAAAAGAAGGAAATCCTGTCACTTGCAAAAAATACGAATGAACCCAGAAGACAATATGTTGTGTGAAAGAAGCCAGGCACAGAAAGACAAATACTGCATGATTTCAAACTTACAGAAACAAAGAATAAAAGTATGTCTACCAAAGGCAGAGAGAGGATTGTGGAGCTGTTGGTTACAATTAAAATATAAAATTTCAGTTAGGAAGAATACGTTTAAGAGATTTGTTGAACAACATGATGCTATAATAACTCTGTATTGTATGCTTGAAAATTGCTGAGATCTTGAGTTGTTTCTACAAAAAAATAAGTATATGAGCCAAGGTGTATGTTAATTAGCTTGGTTTAACCTTTCCATAACAAATACATATTTCAGAACCTCATGTTGGAAGATAATAAACATATACAAATCTTATTTGTCAATTAAAAATAATAGACTATACTATAAATATCATAAATGTGAAAGGTCTTTTTAAAAATTCATGGAATATGTATATTATAAAAAGCTATGCATCGATTTCAAAACTTTCTGTACCAAAGTAGATTTCTTTTAATGCCATTTCACATGAGCTTTTTTTTTTTTTTTTCTAAGATTTACTTATTTATTTGAAAGTCAGAGTTATACAGAGAGAGGACAGGCAGAGAGAGTTCTCCATCTGCTGGTTTACTCCCCAATGGCCACAATGGTCAGAGCTGTGCTGATCTGAAGCCAGGAGCCTGGAACTTCCTCCGGGTCTTCCCACGTATTGCTTTCCCAGGCCATAGCAGAGATCTGGATGGGAAGCGGAGCAGCCAAGACTCGAACAAGTGCCCATATGGGATGCCGGCACTGCAGGTGGCAGCTTTACCCACTATGCTACAGCACCAGCCCCTCTCATGAGCTGTGGTGCAGCGGGTTAATGCCCTGGCCTGAAGCGCCAGCATCCCATATGGGTGCCGGTTCAAGACCCGGCTGCTCCTCTTCTGATCCAGCTCTCTGCTATGGCCTGGGAAAGCAGTAGAAGATGGCCCAAGTCCTTGGGTCCCTGTACCCTCGTGGGAGACTAGGAAGAAGCTCCTGGCTCCTGGCTTCGGATCGGTGCAGCTCCGGCCATTGCAGCCATCTGGGGAGTGAACCAGCAGGTGGAAGACCTCTCTCTCTCTCTCTCTCTCTCTCTCTCTCTCTCTCTCTTCTGCCTCTCCTCTCTGTTTAACTCTGACTTTCAAATAAATAAGTAAATCTTTTTTTAAAAAAAAAAAAGTACAAAGTACTCTTATGTCATAGTTGCATGGCTATGTGGAAGCGTGCACATTTCGCTAACAATGGCAGTCAGATACTGGTGCTTTGAGTAAAAACTCAGTAAGCACCACTGTTACTGAATGGTGGCCCAACAATTTTTGGCGTAACCACTTGGGGACACACAGTGCATGGGCTATGTACTCACACTCATTGTTCCTCTGGAACTTGGGATATTTCGGTCACTATCAAGGAACTGCACAAAAATTAAAATTTGGGTTCCTAAGTTAGCAATGAACTCATGCAATCTGGGACAATATTTATTGCTTAAATAAATCACAAAACTGGACCAAGGTCTTGAAATGTTTCAAGTTGCAATTTAAATGGTAATAGTCCAAACAATTCTACATTCTATTTTTAAATTTTGTTTGTTTTTGAAAGAGTTATAGAGAGCGAGGGAGGAAGAGGGAAAAGGAGAAGGAGGAAAGGGGGGAGGGAGAAAGAGAGAGAGCGAGCGAGAGAGAAAGAGAGAGAGATTTTCTATCCACTGGTTCACTACCCAAATGGCTACAATGGCTGGGGCCATGCCAGGCTAAACCCAAGAGGGAGAAGTTTCATCCCTGTCTCACATGTGGATGCAGAGGCCCATCTTCCACTGCTTTCCCAGGTGCATTAGCAGGGAGCTTGACCAGAAGTGGAGCAACCAGAACTTGAACCAGTGCCCATACTGGATGTCAGCATTGAAGGCAGTGGCTTAATCCATTAAGCCACAACACCAGCCTCACAAGTCTACATTCTGAACTGTATGTGAGAAAGATCTGTGAAATGGATGCTAGGGAATCATGGGATCAAAAAGGGACTGAAAAGGATCCACTACAGTATCACCATAAAACCCAAGTATTTAGGGTGTTTTCTTAAAAGCTTTTGACAAGACAATCTCTGTTCTCTGATATATATATATATATATATATATATACACATATATATACACATATATAATATATACTATATTATATATTCTATATACTGTATATAATATATAGTATATAACATTATATATTATATATAACATATTATATATAGTATATATAATATATAATAAGACCATAAGTCTTAGCATTGCCATTGTATATTATTGATAACTATGTTACTTCCTGGCATTTCAAAAAGAATAGGACTATGGACATCAGTTGGAGATATGTTTTCATATTTTCCTTTGGCCTTGGGTCATTACTTGATACATAAATCAAAGCAGAGCTTTGTTGTTGTTGTTGTTTTGTAGATTTTATTTATTTGACAGGCGGAGTTACAGAGAGAGAGACAGAGAGAAAGGTCTTCCTGTTGTTGGTTCACTCCCCAAGTGGCCACAACGGCCGGAGCTATGCCGATCTGAAGCTAGGAGCCAGGTGCTTCTCCTGGTCTCCCATGTGGGTGCAGGGCCCAAGCACTTGGACCATCCTCCACTGCCTTCCTGGGCCACAGCAGAGAGCTGGACTGGAAGAGGAGCAGCCAGGACTAGAACCGGGTGCCCATATGGGATGCTGATGCCACAGGCAGAGGATTAACCTAGTGGGCCATGGTGCCAGCCCCAGGGCTTTGGTTTTAATGCTAGATAGCATATACTCTAACAGTACTGAAAGGAAAACCCAGATTTTCAAAATTTGGATGAAAGTGTAAGTTATGACTTCACTCTAGCCAAGGATTTTGTTTAGGGGGGGCACTGTGCTCCTGATATATAAAATACTTTTAAACCATGATTTTACAGAATATCATCATTGCAACAGTTTGCCAGTCATCATTGGAATCAGCGTTTGATTACTTTGAAATTGCTTTGTAAATTCCTTTGTAACAATGATTTTTAAGCATTGGCCACACATTCCCTCACTGTAAAAAGTCTTAGTAAAGAAGTTAAAAGTTTATTATGAGCTATGCCTGTCATGGAAAATGAGGTAGAGGCAGGCATTTGGTGTAACAGGTAAGACGCTCCTTGGGACACCCACATCCTTTATTTGAGTGCCTGGGTTCGAGTCCTGTCTCTGCTCTCTCTTCCACTTTCTTATGAATACACATACCCACCTGGGAGGCAGCAGGTAATGGCTCAAGTGCTAAGGTACATGCCACAAATATGGAAAAGGTGGATAGAGTTCTGGTCTATAAGCTCCTGGCTTTGGCCTGGCCCATCCCTGGCCATTATAGGAATTTGGTAACCAAATCAGCAGATAGGAGTTCTCTGCCAATCTTTCTCTCCCTCTATTTCAAATAAATAAAATAAATAAAGCCACTAGTATGCAGCCATCATTGTGACAGCAGGTAAAGCTGTCACCTGTGATGCTGGCATCCCATGTGGTTGCCTGTTTGTGTCCTGGAGGCTCCACTTCCGATCCAGCTCCCGGCTTACGGTGTTAGAAAAGCAGCAGAAGATGACCAAGTGTTTGAGCCTCCACCACAACATGTGGGAGCCCGGATAAAGCTCCTAGCTTCAGTCTAGCCCAGCCCTGGCCATTGTGGTCATCTGGAGAGTGAACCAACAGATGAAAGATCCCTTTATCTCTCCCTCTCTATATATAACTCTTTCAAATAAATAAATCTTTTTTAAAAAATATACAAGTAGTCAAATTAAAATGCTCATTTAAAAAAAAGAACAAGAAAATCAGACAGGGTGTTGGGGACAATGATGAAAAGAGTTGAGAGGGAGCCTGAGCAAGGACACCATGGAAAGGGGACGTTCAGGCCAAGGAAGAGGACATGCAGAACTCTGTAATGTGAAAACTAAGCCAAATAAAACGCAGTATAACTTTCTTTTCTAAAATTCCAAAATGATCTTTAGACCAGGCTGATTTGATCTGCATCATTTAATTTAAATCCTTAAAAAAATGAGGTATAGTAATATTATTCTTCCCAATTTGCAGCTTAGGAACTTGAGATTTGTAGAGCAATGAATTCAGGTACAAAGCTAGTTAAGTAGTGAAATGAGAAGTGGACCCAGGCAATGTTGCTCCCAAACCACATTGCAGATGTTCTTCTGTCTCCTAGAGCTCAAAGGCATGAATTACTGGTAAGTGGGATAGACAGACTCAGCCCAGAGTGAGTGGCAGAAGCATCCCTGTGGGGCAGCTACCTGGAGATGGCAAACAGAATCCCATGATTGGTAAATATTCTAGGTCCCAAAGACCATGTTTATCTGGACTCCTCACTCTACAAAATGCGCACGTGCTCACCAGTGTGCAGCGGCAGTGTCCCTTTGATCATAGGATCCGCTGTTATCACAAAGTTCGAGGAAGGCATCCAAATTCTACACAAGAAGTCAGCCAGAGAAGCTGAACCCAGGCAAGTTACTTAACCCTCCCTGATCTCAGTTTCCTCATCTTAAATGAGGAGGAAAGACTTGGTGATCTCTAGGGTCCATTTTAAAATTCAGCACGCATTCTGTAAATGTCACTAATGATTTCAGACAAACTCTAGAATTCCAGAAATGGAAATGTCAACTGAATAATGAGTAGCAGATGCCATGTGGAAGTTCTGTCATGATTGCTACTGAAAAATAAGCTTTTGTTTCAATGGAGACACAGGAAGGCAAGTACCCCATGAAGACTTCCTTTAACAACTTTATCCTAACACAAACACAAAGGGACTGAAGCATATTGTATGAAAATGGGAAATGTGGATTTAATAAAAATTTTGTCATAAAACATTATACCTTTTTTACCTTAATTAATGTAAATATCCAAGAGAATGAAATATATTTTACTGAACATAGGCTTGAGACTAACACTGTCATTAACTCCTTGATATATTGTTAACACAAGTGATGAATCAACTCAAAATATCCATTTCCTGGTTGTTTATGCTTAAGCAACATCATTTCCTAAGGAGAAACTTGCAAATGAAGCAGCTCCTAATTTAAGAGGAACATTCTGCAACTTAACCTTTGAAGGCTAATTCCTACACATATCTTAGAACGATGTTAGCTTCTCTCAGCCCCAGCAGTTTCATGTCCTATGATAAAAGTGAAATCCTATAATAAAAGTGAGAAAAGATGAAAGATTCGTATTTTTCATTTATTCTCTTCCACTTACTCTTTTAGAATATCTTCATGATTTTGTCTGTGTTTGATCACATTTGCTTTCTTACAAGATGAGCTTTTCTCCATGTATTCTTTCACATAGCTTTTAAAAACATTTATTTATTGAGCTATAATTTACAAATAGTAAAATGCACAAATCTTAAGTGCACAGCCCAATGAATTTTTTACATATGTATATACCATATTAACCACAGCTTAGATTGGGGTATAAAACATTTTCATCACCCAGAAGAGTTCCCTCTCTAGTCAGAACTCCCCAGCTCTCGGTAGCGCCTTCATATTCTCTTTCTGGTTCCATGGCTTGGTTTTTCCTGTCCTTGAAATTCATGTAAATGGATTCACACACTATGGATCCTTTTGTGTCTGGTATCTTTCACTGCATGCAACATTTTTCAGACTCACCTCTGTTGTATGAATATTGGTAGTTCACTGCCTTTTAATGCTGAATTCAGGGATATATGACAATATGATTATCCATTCCCCTGTTGATGAACATTTGGGTTGTCCCCAGGATTGAGCTCTTGTAATTAAATCAGGAGTGAATATCCTTGCACAAGTCTTCTTGTGGACATAGCCTACCTGCTTCTTTTGGATGTGTTCCCAGAAGTGAAACTGCCTGGTCATAGGGCAGGCGAGTGTTTAATTTTTTTGTGTATTTTTATTATGGCCGGTGCCGCGGCTCAATAGGTTGGTCCTCCGCCTGCGGCGCCAGCACCCTGGGTTCTAGTACCGGTCGGGGTGCCAGATTCTGTTCCAGTTGCTCCTCTTCCAGTCCAGCTCTCTGCTGTGGCCCAGGAGTGCAGTGGAGGATGGCCCAAGTGCTTGGGCCCTGCACCGGCATGGGAAACCAGGGGAAGCACCTGGCTCCTGGCTTCAGATTGGCGCAGCGCACCAGCCGTGGCGGCCATTAGGGGGTGAACCAACGGAAAAGGAAGACTTTAGGCCGGCGCCGTGCTTAACAGGCTAATCCTCCGCCTTGCGGCACCGGCACACTGGGTTCTAGTCCCGGTTGGGGTGCCGGATTCTATCCCGGTTGCCCCTCTTCCAGGCCAGCTCTCTGCTATGGCCCGGGAAGGTAGTGGAGGATGGCCCAAGTGCTTGGGCCCTGCACCCCATGGGAGACCAGGAGAAGCACCTGGCTCCTGGCTTTGGATCAGCGTGATGCGCCGGCCGCAGCGGCCATTGGAGGGTGAACCAACGGCAAAGGAAGACCTTTCTCTCTGTCTCTCTCTCACTGTCCACTCTGCCTGTCAAAAACAAACAAACAAACAAACAAAAAAACACTTTCTGAAAGCTGTAATGTTAAACACCTACTATCATTTTTAAGTATGTACAGTTGAGATACACAGGCAGAAAAAGTGGATTTATTTGAAAGGAAGAGTCATAGAGAGAGAGAATAGGGAGAGGGAGAGGGAGAGGGGGAGGGAGAGGGAGATGTCCCATTTGTTGGTTCACTCCCCAAATGGCTGCAATGACCAAGGCTGGGCCAGGCCAAAGCCAGAAGCTTCTTCTGGATCTCCCACATGGGTACAGGGGCCCAAGGACTTGGGCCATCCTCCACTGCTTTCCCAGGCACATTAGTAGGGAGCTGGATTGGAAGTGGAGCAGCCAGGACTTGAACTGACACCCATATGGGATGCCAGCACTGCAGGCTGTGGCTTAACCTGCTGAGCCACAGAGCTGCCCTCTTGGGGAATATTCTTACAGTTGTGTCCCAAATCCAGCTTTCAGGCAGTTACTAAATAGAAAAGCCAATAGTTTTTCAGCAGTTACCTGTTCACACATAGAGGAAGGGTGCATCTTTCATGTCCCTTAGGGGTGCCTGGGAAATTCTGCCCCTACCATTAGATTGGTCTCTGGAGATCAAGTGATATTTAAAACTGAGACTGTCTAGCAGAAAATGCATCACAATCCAAATCCTAGCATGACAGAATCCTTGACAAGGCCAGCCTGACATCTCACTTGGTCACTCAGCCTTCCATGGAATTTGATAACACAGAAGGACCATGCCTGCCTATGGTCCAGAGCCCAGCAGTAGACTTCGGCCTCAGGAGTCTCAATCATTTAAAAACCCATCTCCCTGAGTTCAGATAATCATCTTCCCTGTGATTTACAGTGTCTGGCCTGTAGGTGTTCAAAAGGTACTCTTCGTTTAGCCAGATAACATTAATCCCAGAAAGGATATTTTCACAGCTATCCCCTCCCCACCCCCGGCCTGTTACCCACCACCAAAATCAGCTCCTCCCCTCCAGCTGTGAATCCGTACTATGCCTTGGGTCATATTTTGTCATTGACAGCAAAACCTTATCATTCTACCCCCAAAATGGAAAGAGAAAAATACCCACAAGGATCAAGGAGAATGTCACCTTACACAAATCTTTCTTTCTGATAAGAGGTGACCCGGAGCTAGAACTGGAGATTTATATATGCATTTTGACATAAATCTGTATCTGTAATTATGAGTCATAACGATCTTTATAGGCTGCACTAAATTGGTGAAGAAGAGTTACTGTTATTGACAAAGCATTGACCTGAACATTAGTGGAGGAAGAGCTAATTATTTTTTTTTTCCTGAGTGGGCCTTCTTTTCATTTGGAACTCAGGTCTTTTTAAAATATCCTTTCCCCTTTGAAAATAAGCATAACTGAGTCTCCCAAATATATAGTATACCTTCACATAATTACAGGTATATAAAAATCTCAAACTCATTATAGAGGCTTTTTATCATTTCAAAGATAATGATCAGAGTGCACAAGGTGACTGGACAGGCCAGCCCTTGTTTTGTGGAAGCCAAGTTATCTGTGAGTTGCACTCCCACGGTGGAAGGACCCAGTCCTGTTTTTAAGCTGAGCATGTGGGGGTTCAGGTTGGAGCTACCGCTATCATTAACAGAGCTCTGTACGGCTGACTACTGAGCGTAGGCAGCCCAGAAAATGTACTCTCAGAGCTATGGAAGGTTAAAGAGAGCTTTAAATCACAGCCTTATCATACTTGCATGTTATTGGCAAGTCTGCCTAAAAATAGAATCTCATTACTTTAATTCCACAGTATTCTTAGGTTAGCCAACCTTTATTATTAATAACAGCATTTCACATTTATATAGCACTGTCTGCGCAAGAGAACTTCACAAATTATACACATAAAACTTTCCTACCTTAATGTAAAAAGCTATGGGTTAGGAGGGCAGGTGGTAGGTGGTAAGTAGTGGCTCCCACTCTGTGTCCAGGGAGGACAGAGAAAACTTCATCAGGCGACTCAAAACAAAGCTACCCTTTGAATTTAGACCATTTGCTCAGCAAGCACTTTAATTCTTGAATGTTGTATTTTTCATTGATCAGCGAGACTCCTGGGACAGTCACAATAGACCCAAGAATAATAAGCTGCTTCTATGAGACATTTTATGTTTATCTCTTCAGGTTTCACGGCTTTTCCCACTTTCTGACCAAGCCCCCACATTTCTAAGGAGCCTTTCTGAGGGTTTTCATGTCCATATTTGCATGTTCAGAATGGAAGGAGGCTGGAACATGATCAGCTACCTAGAGCTTATACCAGTAGCTTACTGAGGATGTGTGAATGGTCAGCAGTGTTGGTATCTATGTTTTCTGCATAAATGCAGAGTGGACATATAAACAATGCCTTCTGAACATAGACTAGTGCTATAGGCAAATTCCAGTTCAGCAGTGTAGCTGAATAACTGTGGGGGGGTGAGAGAGAATGGATGCACATGCACGATATGTGGTGCTAATAGGTATTCAACACCCTAAAATTCACTAGCACAAACATATGTGATACTAGTCTCTATTCTATACATGTAGTGTCTTCAAGTGGATGTGCATGTCCTCTAAGAAATGGGCCAAAGTAAGTGTTTCCACAATAACATTTACAAAGTAACTTCCCTGAGTGAAGCACTGTTCTGAGAAGTGAGTATGAAAACACAGAAGAAGACCTTACCTCTATCCAGCTTGTAGCTTAGAGATGTGAAAAGGAATTTCAATCAAAAGGAAAAGCATGTGGATAAGAACAGAATCCATCAGTAGTTGCAGGTGCCCATCAAAGCACATAACCAGGTCCAGAGGCCTGGAGGCAGGAATGTCACATAATCCCAGAACAGAAAATTGGTCAGTGAGACTGGAGGGTATCTAACGAGGGCAAGCAGCAAGGAAGCAGCAGCATCCTGAAGGAATGGGAGTGCCACATGAGGGCGCTCTCAGGGCTTTATGCTGATAACCAGTGGGGATTTGCCAGTGCAGCATTTCTTTTGATGAGATGGAAGGAAGATTCGAAATAGAACAAGTAAGATTGTCCAGCTCCACCTCAATAGTTGCATTTTTTAAGCTAGCCTGCACCATCTCTTTCCCCCTTAATTTCCTTTTTGTTCCCTCCATGTGCTCTTTTCCAGTAGCTACATTTCAGCACTGAGAGAAAGCAAGCACACCAGGGCTTCCTGTGAACTCAGAAGTAAAATCAATAGAAAGACCCTGAAGACACAGGCTGGTACCGAGGCACATTCAATACTCCCAGCTGCTTTTGTGACACCAGAGCCTCAGAGACAAATCCGACAAAATGCCAATCTTGTGTTCTTCTGATGGTCTAAGGCATGCATGGGAGGAGGGACAGAGGGGAACCGCACAGAAAGGGCATTTCTCTTGCATTGACCATGATAAATATATGTGTTCAGGAAAGGAAAGGTAGCCAGAAAGCCCATGTGTCCGATCTGGACAGCAATGCATGCGTGTTTGTGTTTCAGAGACCAAGAAATCTTCACAGAAGGCCAGGGTATTGACATTAACTCCCATCATGTCACTTGGCCATGCTTGCAGAGGGGCCCACTGACCCAACAGATCATAGCTCATGGCGGCACAAACACTGCTGAAGACTTCTGTTGAAGGGACCAATTCAAAAACATTTCTTCTCCCTCTCTTTCTTCCTTGCTTAACCTCACAGGAGATGTCCGTGCCCTATGAGGCTTTCACAGAAGACTCTGTGCTTGCTAACTTGGATGCGAAAAAGGAAAATTGGGCTGATTTTTAGGAACTGTTCCTTCCCTTTGGAAAGTCTACTTTCAGATGTGCACCAGCAAATGCTAGTAAAGTTTGCTCAGCTGTGTAGAGGGGGATTGGGAAAGATTTGATGACACATCCACAGAAAGACTAACACAGACCTGGCTGCTACATGGCCATCTAAAGAAATGTCAGCTCCCTCTTCCCTTCTCATGCTTCCTTAGAGCCAGATTGGTTTTAGTATATTTTTCACTCCAAACTACAGATCTTGGATGCAATGTGACGATTCTTCCTTGTCTACCAACTTCCAAGGATGTGGGGGAGTTTAGGTACATATTTCATTACTGGATCCTCCAGTAAGTACTTACATTTCTCAGTAGAATGGTGCCTTTAGCAAATGTTTTCATTGAAGATTTCTACAAGAGAAAAGAACTTATGCTTAGGCTAGAGTTTGTTGGAACTATATAAATATACAATACCCTATGATTGAAAACCAATTTGGCAACAATTCAAGACACATAAAAATGGTCATATTTTCTCAATTCGTCATCCTTCTCATTTCTAGAGATCATTCCTGAGGAAATTATCCAGAATGTAGGGGAAAATACAAACATGTTGGCCATAGTACTATTTGAGGTATTTCAAAATTCACAACCTAAGTATCTATCCACAGAGTTATGGTTTAATTCATGTTGATACATCCAGTCACTGGAATACTAGGAACTTAATTCTGAGGGTCTGTTGGGAACTTTCAGGTGGATTTTGCCATGGTCTAACCTGGGAGGAAGGTTTGAAAGCACAAACTTAATGGTCTTTCTAGTACAGCATCTTTGTGAAAAGGGATGTATGAGTATTCAAAATGGCCCTCTCATTTTGCTCAGACATAAGCATAATGAGGTAATGACTCTTTGAATGTGGTTACCAAACCCCAGTAGCACAGAGGTGACAACCTCCTGTCTCATAATAAATGAGTAGATAGAAGCAACTGCTCATTGATGGCAGCAGGCTGCTCTATTAGCCACTTTACATATATGGGTTCATTTTTATCCTTACAAAAAACCTGTGAGGCCTTATTACCCCATCTTAAAGATAATGAAACTAAATTCCAAAGCAGTGCGACTGACTGAACTACAAAGCCAGTTGTGAAATTGTCCTAAATATAAGATGATATTGTGTGTGTGTGGCCTCTGTAACCTCTCGGCAGCTGTTCTTTTCGTAAACACCATGCAACAATGCCTCTAGCAATGCTAAATAACCTGGTTTTAAAAAAACAGGAAGCATTCTTTTGGTCTGAAACAGAAGCCATTGACACCACATAGGTAAGTTCCAGAAGAATACTTTGACCAACACCTTCAGCCAGTGTCACCTGTTGTTAGTAATTAAGACTCCTGCTCTGTCGGTCTAGGGCCAGTTCCTTGCAACACTGCATATGAAGTTCAACAGTGCTCATGGTAAACGGTGCTCTTCATGATTCACCGTGGGAGAGCCTGCTGTAATGAGGAGCAACCAGAACAACCTCCCTGGAGAAATGTCGTACGACACTTCAGAAAGGGGAGGAAGGGAAGGGAAACCTTGGAAAAAGTAGGACATGAGTGAATTTAAGAAGATAATCTTGGGGCCAGTGCTGTGGTGCAGGGAGTTAAGCCATGACCTGCAATGCTGGCATCCCATGTGCCAGTTTGAGCTGCTCCACTTTTGATCCAGCTCCTTGCTGGTGTGCCTGGGAAGGCAGCAGGAGATAGTCCAAGTATTGGGCCCCTATCACCCACATGGGAGACCCTGGATGAAGTTCCTGCCTCCTAGTTTCAGTCTGGCCCAGCAAAGGCTGTTTTGGCCATTTGGGAAATGAACCAGTGGATGGAAGATCGATTCTCTCTCTCTCTCTCTCTCTCTCATATTTTCTCTCTCTCTCTCTCCTCTCTCTCTCTCTCTCATATTTTCTCTCTCTCTCTCTCCTCTCTCTCTCCTCTCTCTCTCTCCTCTCTCTCTCTCCTCTCTGACTCTACCTTTCAAATAAATAAATAAATCTTTAATAAAGGAAAATATTCTTAACCACAGATGTCTGACCTGTCATTGGATGAAATTAAATAAGGAAGATATTGGGTTATAGCAATCCAAATAAATAATCAGTTTTCTCAGAGTAAGAGCATCCTTCTCAAAAACAGTCTTTTCAGGTAAAACATGAAACTATCCCTCAATGAACATACTGTTCACCTTTTATTACATTCAAAGCTTACTTTTTAAAGGATGGCAAGATCTTTTAAGATTTACTTATTTTGAAAATCAAAGTTGCAGGGGAGGGAAGAAGATCTTCTATCCACTGGTTCATTCCTCAGATGGCTGCAACAGCCAGCACTGGGCCAGGCTGAAGCAGGAGCCAGGGACTTCATCTAGGTCTCCCATGTGGTGGCAGGGACCCAAGCACTTAGGCCATCATCAACTGCTTTCCCAGGCCATAAGCAGGGGGCTGGATCAGAAGTGGAGCAGCAGGGACATGAACTGGTCATCCATATGGGATGCTGGCACCACAGGTGGTGGCTTTACCCTCTGTACCACAATGCTAGCCCCCCAAAGCTTATTTTTAAAAAGCATGTTGAGCCAAGTCCCATTTTCCTGTCCCACATCCATTTATTGCTCCATAGTACCTTTCAGTCAGAGATACTGGATCAGCCTAACTTCCCTGGTAGGTGTTCAAATGACTCACTGGGTACCAGAGCTGATAGGGACGAGGGCCAGCTGGGGATGCTTCTTGGAATCCAAGCAGCTCCCAGTGAGCCTGTAGCTGCCGGCAAGACAATACTCATTTCAAGAGGAAAACCTAATATCAGAAAGGCCAAATGTTGTTTCTGACCATCATCCAGGCTTTGCTCTATTTGTTGGAGTTAAGAGAGCTTGACCTTACACCTTTTATGGCTTTCGACCCCAGTTTTCTCCTTCTAGAAGTTCCAGGACAGTCACCCCTAATCTGAATTTGAAATAAACATTATTTTGCCTCTCCTCTCCACTTCTGCTCCTTATTGTTGGGTTGTTTTCGGAATCCAGAACAATGGCAAACAGGAACACCATTCAATTCTTGTTGCTGTGGTTGTTAATGCTAGGTCTTATTTAAAAGAGCTGTTAGAAACAGATAGAGCTTAGCTTGCTCGCCTCACTGGGCTGGCACATGAAAACTGCGGAAGAAGACACATTTTAACTGATGCTAGAGAAAAATTGCATCTCTACAGTGTGCTTGGGAAAAAAGCCATTGAACGGAAGGCACAAAATAATTGCACAACATCTCAGAAACTTTGCTCTCAGCTGCTTGATGAGCTATTTACATCTCTTCGTTGACTTTTTTTTTTTTTTAGAATAATGAGATGAGCCACTTTTTATTTCCCCTCCTTTGGAGTCTCAGACTTGTCTAATCTCTAGTGAACACAATTCACATTTTCCTGGCAGTGTTGGCTATCAGTACAAACCATTTTACTCATTGCCTCATACTGCCAGTCAGCAAGCAGGGACCTAATTAGCTCTTTTCTTTAATGGCAACAGTTAAATTTACATTATTAATTTAAATATTACAGACTCTGTGGACTTGAGCACAGAGCTGACATAAAGATGGAAGATGAATAATAAGGTGCTGAAAAACACCAGAGTCATTATTCCCATCATGTTCAAACTTTTAGCTATAATGATATCAATTAAAACTCTAATCCCAGCAAAAAGCTTTGCTGCTTCTCTTTTGTTACAAAAACTGCAGTTAAAGGTAGGGCTGGGGTGTTCAAGTTATACTTTGCAAAATGTAGGTGTCACACAGGTCAAGAGACATAATTGCAACTGTAACTTTTTTTTCTGCTTTTCTTAAAATGCCCAAATGGTGAAAAGGTAGCACGCTCTCCAGCCCCATGCTGTATATCCCTGGTTTCTCGAATGTCCTGAAGTGCTGCAATCAGTCTGCAGTGTCAAAACCTGTTTGGGTTGCAAGACAGATGGGACTTTCAAAATGAAATGTACCTATGACTGTTTGCTACTATATATATAAAATGTCTCATTTAGTCTCATCTGTGATTTTCCAAGAGGAAAATGTTTCCAGGAGCAATTTATCTCAGTCTTACAGGTTTGTATCACTGAATGACCATCTGAAAAGCAGGCCCAGAATCTTCTCTTAAAGAGAAACTGCCTGAGTGTGTTACTCCAAGGTGTTTTCAATTCAGTACTTGACTAGTGTTGATTCGCTTTAAAATAAAGGAAACAGCTACATAGGAAGAAAGTGAGAATGAAACTTCAGATTTGGTGTGTGAAACCTCTCATTTAAGTTCATAGAATATTTCATACTGTATCTGTGAAACCAAAACAGCTGGTAGGAAAGATAAAATCCATAGGCAATCTTTCTTCTTTTTCATTTTTGTGCCAAATTCAGCCCACTGGCTCACCAGCTGTGTAACCAGCTCTTTCCCTGAGTTAACCAGTTGAGCTCTTCCCTGCCACGATCTCCCTCCCCGGCGAAGGCAGCCATCTCCCTGGACAGGGCAACAAGTCAGCCGCAAAGATGCCCTCAGCCCCTGGACTCCCAGCCCTCTTTTATAGCCTATTTTTAAAATTAAGTAATTAATTAATTAATTTGCCTTTGAGATTCTAATTTTCCCTTTCAAATAAATTCCTTGCAGTCAGGCTCTGTGTCTGATTTATTTCTGTCCCCCACCCCCACCCCCGACAATGCTTAGCACTGGGAGGAGCTCGATCATGTTGACTGAATGAACTGGAAATGAGCTGGCTCCAGAGGGGTGACACAAAGGTTCACCCATCAAGTTTAAAGTCTCGTTTGCTTGGGTCTCATAAAATGCATTGTTCCGATTTTTAAAGACTAACAATGGCTCCACTATTTATTTAAATCCAAAGACCTGAGTTCAAGTTATACTGATTTTTCTCAGCAGTGAAGTGGCTCCATTTGAGGCTCAGCTTGCATAGCAGCAAAACACAGACAGAAGTGGCTTCTTAGCTAAGATTCTAGAAATGGGAACCTTAAAACTTCCTGGTAAAACTGGAGTCTAAATAGCAAGATATATAAAACCTGTCTGTTAACTGGAAACTTTATGTGAAAGTGTAAAGGGTTATGACTGTCAATAAATGCAGCTGCAACTGTGTTCAATGAACACAGCATGAAGACAAAGGAAAAGGACTAAGTGTTCCAAGAGGACAGGCTGTACTTGACAGGCATCTAGTACTCTTCCAAGTTGGGTTAGTAGGGATGGGCATTTAGCCTATCAGTTAAGACACCAGTGGGGACACCCCTACCCTACTTTGAAGTGCTTGAGTTCAAGTCCTGGCTCTGGCTCCTGATTCCAGCTTCCTGCTAACGCAGACCCAGGGTGGCAGCAATGGCTCAAGCAGTCCCTGCTGCCAACACCGGAGACTTGGATTGAGTTCCCAGATCCTGAGTTCTTTGGCCTGGCCCACCCTGGCTGTTGTGAGCATTTGGTGAGAGAACTACTGGATGAGAATGTCCTTTCTCTGTGCCTCTCCCTCCCTGTTCTCCTTTCAAATAAATTAAAAAGGATGTTAGCAATCAATATTGCCTTTGGATGGCAGTTAGGATAGCAGTTGATAGTATAGACTCCGGAGTTAGAATATCAGATTCAAAGTCTAGAATAATAATAGGGTCTGCCTTTTAGGATCCTTGTGAGTATTAAAGAAGACAACTTATTTAAAGGTCTTAGGATAGTGCCTGACAACTGATGGGTCCTTAGTGAGTGTTAGCTATTATCAAATAATCAAATTGTATATAATTCATTATTAGCTCATCTATATGTACATATATACCCTGTATTGTTTTAAAAGTAATTCCTTGTATTCTCACCTTTCCAAAGGTTAGGGGCTCCCCTTTTCTTAAGGAATTTCACAGGCCCTCCCCACAGAAGTCCTAACATGGTGCTCTCAGAACAGGTTAGGAACAAAATTCATACCCAGGATATGTTGACAAGAGACAGCAAAAATACATATTGCCCACTGTTTATATGTCAGCGAGTCTACTGGATTCTTCTATTCCACTCAGGGTGCCACTTCTGGCTGAGCAGGAAATTTGGGTCACATACCTAAACAGTTCCGTCCAATGATAACAACAGGAGCAACCACTTGGTGAGGGCTTGCAATATATCAAACACAATACTAGGAGCTTCCCAAACATGATCACTTTTTATCTCATGTAACTCTCTAACATGCTACTATTCTTACTCGAATTTTACAGGGGACCAGAAGACATAACTGAGACTTATAGAGGTGAAAGTAATTTTGCGAAAATCAAAAAGTCAGAAATGACAGTATGATGGCCCGAATCTAGATCATTGGGCTCCCAAACACACACACACACACACACATCACTATATAATACTTCTTGTATGGAAATGCACAGGAGTAAGAGGCCTAAGATTTTGGAACTCCAAGAGTATGCTGAATCTACTAAAATTTTTAAGAATAGAAGAAAGTCTCTGGTCCAGAAGTAAATCTCAACTAAAGTGATTTTTCTGGTTGTTAACTCAGGGCCCCTGTTTAGGGCCAAAGTCAATCCCAAATCTTGTGAAATCACAGGCATGTGAAGAATGGCGTGAGGCAAAGGGACACCTCTCCCCTTGCCCGTGTTCTCAGCCACAGTCATATTTTTAATGTGTTCTGACTCATGGGGCAGGGAAAATTAGCAAATTAGTAGGAAGAAAACCCTAACTTTCCCAGCTCATGAAAGGTTGAATTAGTTTTGTTGGAAGCCCCACAGCCAAGATACTGAAGAGAATGAGATTTATGATACAACTTTTTTCCCAGATGGGAAAGTGCTTTACTAATGCAATTCATTTGCAATGAGTAAATTGGTCACTGTGGAGGTTGTATTAAGTCTCTGAGGCCAATTCAATTGGGGATTCAATAAATAAGCTCTCCCAGGGTACCACACGATGTCTCCCAGGTCAGAAAAGAGTCCTAGATAAATAGCAATCTCACCACCTTTATGTCTTCTATCCTTGAAACATGCTTTTGAGAAACGTGGAAAGGATTAATGCTGCCGGAGAAGCTGAGGGATGTAGGCAATAAGGAATGGATCAGGAGATCTCAGTTCTTGTTCACTTCCATGGCCATTTCCAGTCCCCATTTCATGAGTATCTTCTAGGATAGGGCAGGGGTCATGTTTGAAACACCGATCAGCAGAACGGCGCTTGAACGGTCTCCGTAAATCGCCACAGTTTGCTGACGTTGAAACTCCCTTGGCTCCACATTCTGCTCTCCCGGCTTCTGTTCTGTTCTCACCCCTGGCCATTCTGAAGGGTTTCATTCTTAGGAGGGGCACCGCTCCATGCATTATGTGCTGATGCTTCCTTCATGCTAAGCTCAAGGTCATTGTTTTTAAGTCAAAGTTGGCACTGAGAATGGAAATGGATGGGGAAAGGATGTGTATTTGAGTTCACATCGTGTAATTTATGCCATGAGTCCATGGCATGTGGCACGTATAAAGTATTTTTTTCTTTTTCTTTTTTTTTTTTTTTAGTGAACCCAAGTAGTCCATGAAGAGGTGAATAAATATAGAGTGAAATTGAATTTCGGAAAGTAAACAAACCTGTATTAAAGAGCAGTGCATGTCGCTATGCCACAGCGTACTACTTTGAACAAATTTTCTTTGGAAAAGTAAAACTGACACAGCTGGCCTCGTTGGACTATTAGGATGAGTTAAATGTTGATGACGGGGAAAAACCAAATCCATGACTAGAGGGGAAGCCATTCTGTCTAATGCAATGGATAATAATTCGGTAGTTGCGCCATCCCAAAGTCTATATAATGCTCCTTAATTCTGGTATATCCCATGTAGGATTTAAAGTGTCTGGAGGGATTTGCTATAAGTGTTGTTTGATTTTGTTTTAAACAAGGCAGATAGATCAGAATTGATAGGGTCTTTTTTGGCCTTAAATAAGATCTTTGTAAAATATGACCGCTAATCTGGTCAATGTGCTTGGTCAACGTGCTTCCTTTAGTAGTAGTAGTAATGTTATTATTTATTGCCTCATTTATGCTCACGATGTCACCATTGAGAGCTCAGAATTTCTGATCTTCAGATCTGCCCTGTGAGTAATTTGCCTTCTTTAGATATTTGATGGATGGCATTGTATGAAAGAGATAATAAAATACTCCGATGAACAATGTACATATCTATTGTGAATTCTACATTAAAGACGTCTCAGAGTTTGTAACGATACAGAGGCTTAGTTCTCTTGCTTTCTCCAACTTGCCTTTTTCCATATCACAAAATTTGCTGAATGCACTGTTTGTCTTGATGTCGGCTGCGTTATTTATCAGAGGAAAAAAAACATAGGCAGCATTGTTCAAAGCATCGTTAAGGAGATATTATTTCAGATAATAATGTCATTAAACTCCTGTAAAGGGGAATATAAGTATACACATTTTCAACATTTCTAGTGGACTGTAGCTATGGCTAATTAAGGAAAAAGTCAACTAATTTATAATGCTTGTGTTTCATGTTAAATCTGATAATATATCTGAAAACACAAAAACCACAACAACTCCAGCCTTGGCTAAAAAGTAGTTCTTTAATTCAGAGTCACAGTTGCCGTTTAGAGTAATATAATAAAATTCTAATTTTGTAGCGACTTCTCGTTCTTAAAGGAGTCAAAGGCAAAAGAAAATTCTCCACAAATCTGCCACGTTCAAAGTATCCACTTCAAAAGAGGACTTTTTTTTTATCTCCAATTTATCCTGACAAAGATTCTCTTGGGCTTTTATTTCAAGAGATGAAAAATGAGCCATGGCAGTCCATGGTGTATGGTGACTATTTATCTGTTTACACCTATCCATGTGATTGCTGGAAAAGCCAGATTAGACTTTGAATGTAATATGAAGAATGTATGCTATTCACAAGTCCACAGTCCTCAGAGGAGAAATAGGTTAAAAACTCAAAAGTAAGTTTTAGAAACCATGCATTTTACTTTTGTGAACAAAAATTCAAGTCCATTTTTTTTTCAGGTAAAATTGATATGGCCAATTTTTAAATAAACACACAACAAATCAATTCCCAGCTTACAGTTCTTCCCAACACAAAAATCCCACAAAGCCAATTATTTAATAATGTCCGCTCTTTAATTTATGTGAGAGGTTCATTGAAGAATATCATTAGTACACTAAAGACGACTTTTCTTTATAAGATTCCTTGGCAAATATCTTTACAAAGCAAAGGGCACTTTGATAATATTGATAATAGTCCTGAGTCGTTCTCATTTTGTAGCTCCTGACTTTCATAGACTGTGCTCTCTCTGTAAGTGGGTGTGCACCTGTAGGAAATTTTATACGGCAGCCGCTCAGCCATAATCAGAAAGCAAATTCATTTTCAGAGGCAAGTAGGAAATGCACGATGGCATCCAGGCCCCTTTTATGGCCACATCTGCACAGCTCAGGGAGAAGTTTGCAGATACTCTGCTGATCGCATTCCAGTGCTGTTAGGAGAGAATAAAGCTGCACCTTTGATGGGCTATTGCGGCAAAGTTAGGGGTCCCCAGTCATTAGAAGTTTTGCATGCCACACAGCAGAGCAGATTGGAGACCCAGAAACACTTTATGCAGCTCCCTGGATTTTGGTCATTTCCATCAAATATCCTCATTAAGTGAAGATAAAACACACACGCACACACACGCACACACACACCCCGGCGGTAAAGATGACTTTCGGCTCCGACTTCCACCTCTGTGACAGAAGCTCACTGTGCTCACACAGCACCTCCTGGACACCAGCTGAGAACAGGGCCGCTTTCAGAAGCAGTGAGTGATTCCATTCGATTAACGTCCAGGTGATATGTGAAGCCCATTATCACATCACTAACGTGGCGGCAGACATTTCCTGGCCAACCCGAGGTAGCTCGACTGTTTGGCAAGTGCGTGACTGGAACACAGAATCCTTAGAAATAATTTTAACTTCCTACTAGCGCCACGGAATGCCACGACTAACCAAAACGAGCAAACAAAACAAAACCAAAAAAGCCCTGATCTTTTAAACGTCAATGCTACACAAAAGATCATAGGAAACAGTTAAATAAAATAATTTGTAGTACTTAATTGGAGGGTTTTGGTGAAACGTTTGTGTTCTTGGATGCCATGGGACACGTGTTATTAGAGAAAGCAAGGCATGTGGCAGCCGGGGTGGAGGTGGCGGTGTACTAAGAATGTAAAAACCGGGTTACACGCAGCTCACTGTCACAGCACTTTGATGGCTGTCTCTCATCCTCCCCAAGGACATCCTCCTAACACACCGGGGGTCTCCTCTGCGGTCCCCCATTAGGCAATGTGCTGTGAGAAATCACTGGAGGTTCTGAGCAGAGAATCAACCCCTAGACACATCAGGTGTACTGCAGTACAGAGATAAATAGGCAGGCTAAAAACAGAATCTGTAATATAATTAAAAATAACCCCTGCTACCCAAGTTGAAGAAGATATTGGAAAATGATGCACACATTCTTCTTTAACATGTTGCCAGCAATTCTGAATCTAAACAGCTCATATGACACAGAACTGTAATTTGTTTTCTGAATAAAGCACCCACCTCAAACAAATGGAAATCTATCATTTTCCAGAGAGCAGTGAAGGTCTACCCAGTAAGCCTGATTATTTTTAATGAGGTATGTGGCTTTAAAATGGTTGAGATTTGAGTTCTAGGTAAAGTTTTTTAGATCTAAAATGAATACAGTAAAAACCAATATTGATCATTAGGAGTACAGGTGCTAATTGAGCCTGTAAAACCTTTTAAGAACTAAGAGGAAAAAATTTCCAGTAAGACCACAATAAATTACTATTAAATAACCAGAATATTTGTGAGGAATTTAATGTCAGTACATCAGCCTCCCTTTAATTTAAAAAAATAGTGTATTCCTGATTCAGTCAGGAAGACTATTCCAGTAATATTATAAGAGCAGACTCATTTTGGCCAGTTACCTTTTCAACTTATATTTCATTATGTTCCAAAGAAATCCACTTTTTAGATTTCTTATGCTTTTAAGAATCCACTGTTAATCATTTGTGATTTTTTTCTCCTCCCCGGTCTTTCAGAGCTTGATACACACTGTTCTCACACTAAAGTGAAAGCAAAACTATAAACTGAGAATTATATTTTAATATCCGAGAAAATATTCTGGTAGCAAATATCCCTGATAAGTTTAAAAGAATGAAAAAGGTTCTATTCTTTACTGTATTATTATGAAATCTGACCCAAATTTTCATTAACTTGGCTTTAATGAGCAAATGCTGACAAGATCCAAATACCATATAAATGCCAGGTTTGACCAGTGTAGAGACTTCCTGCTGATATGGGGTAGGAAAACATCAAGTCCGTATATCTGCATTCAGACACTCCACTTAAGACCTTTTCATTCTAGAACACTCCAAGGGGTCCCTAGAGGCTGCAACCCAACGTCTCTATGCTCTCTAATGTACTCTTGAACCCTTTCAGGGCAAAAGCAATTCTGGTCCCCCCCGACAACTGCTTCTCTGTCTTGCCCCAGACGGACAGATTGGTTCTCATCTTTTCTACCCAATTTATTTACTTATTCTCCTGGGAGGAAAAAAAATCTGTGATCGATTCACACTTCTTGCTTTCCAACCACATTTGTGGCTATTTTTATCTGCCTAGGGGAACAAGAGACAAGTGGAGACCCTTGAAACTGGGCAGCAGCCCGTCTCCTCACAGTCTCCTTGGCTTTTGGGTGCCATGCAGTGGTGTTCAAGATTATCGAAGGCACCTGGAAACACTGTGGGCTGTGCCCTGAGCTGACATCAGGTGGGTCTTGCCTTCCTGGCTGGCCAGCGCTGGTGCTTGACAAGCCCACTGGAACCCCGGATGACCAAGAACCCAGAAACTACCCGTGGAATCCACTTTGAAGAGTATTTAGCTCAAACGGGTCATTCTGCAGATGAGAAAACAGAGGTCCAACAAAGTGAAGAAGTAGCAAATGATTAAGACTAGCGCACAGCCCCTGGTTCCTAAAGCAATTCTCTCTCCAGGACAAGGAAGAGCCACAGGTGTTCTGGGATCTACAATTTTGCTGGTGGATCACTTTCGAGGCATGTTTTGGTGAAAACTCTTCCAATGGCCCTCGGAGTTTAGGCTCTCTGGGCAGACTGTCGTCACTCATGGTGTCAAAACAGAGTTTCTGAACAGCCAGAAACTAGGGCTGCAAATCCCAGAAACACAAGCACAGGCTTTGCTAGGATCTGCAGCTACCCCCAACTCCCCACCCCGCACAGCCCTGTCTCCAGCACATTACAGCTTATATAAAACGTTCTGCAATAAACACTGTTTTTATAACAAAAACATAAGTTTTATTAAAAAAAAATCACTGATAATAGCGCCTGTCTGGACATCATTTTATAATTTAGAAATTCAGAAAGACCTCGGCTCTAGTTATTTCAACAAATCCTCACAAAAACAGTGTTAGTACGGCAGTGTTAGTATCCCTGGTTGCAAATGAAGCATCTGAGGCTGACATGGGTTAGGTGATTTGCCCTGAGAGTCTCAGCTATCAGGGAACAGAACAGAGATGCTCTGGTTTTAAATGTTTCTCCTACTAAGTATCACACAGTCCCCTGAGGCGAGCTTGAAAATAATTCTGATTAATTGTTCAATAGCCCCTCGATAAATAAATGTCTCTGTGGAAAAAATATGTTGGGTTTTTTTTCCCTCCCACTTACCTCTGGAAAACATTGAAAGAGTCCTCTTTTTAATATCTTTGAAAAATCTCTTTTGCATTTACTTTTGAAAGAATAAGATCCCACGGAGCCTGTCTGTGCCTTGGGACACTGAGGCTGGGAGCTGGGAAGCCTCCACTTGGAGAACCAAGCCTTAGCTCACAGCCAGGGTCATGCATTTTAGGTGCATACCTTTTTTTTTTTTTTTTTTTTTTTTGAGGGGGGTAGATAACCACCACGTGAATTTAGTGGAACTTCATTTTACTACAAGTATGTAAACCGCTCAAGAAAATAAACAACCAAAACAAGGAATTCACTAATTCATTTAGCATCACCATAACATTCCTCACACCTAACGCCTATCAGCACAGGGCAGCTGAAATGCCCTTTTCTGTGAGATGTCTTAACACTCACAGCAATTGCTGATCTGGGCTGATGTCAGAGCTCTGAGAACAAAATGGAGAACTGGGCTGCTCGGGGACTTGAATGGAGTGGCCCTCTATGTTTTTGCCTCTCGTTGCTCAAGGAAGCCTTTCTTGCAAAGAAGGAGAGCTTCATGAGCAGTCAGTTTGGGAGTCCTTAGATAGGTTATCTGGGAGCATTTCCCACCACTACTCTTCTGATATCCATCTAGACCAAGGCCAGGGCTCTGACCAGGAAACATAAATAAAAGACAGCTTTCTGGCTGGGTAACTTGCAGTCATCTCAGCTACTTGCATTGAAGCTTTGGTATAAATAAATATCTGATTGTGACTCTAGATATTTTCACTGTATTTCTGGGGAGGATGGGAAAGCTAAGGGTCAACTCTGTCCTCAGATTGTAGAAAAATAATAGCATCTCATTCCAGTGTTGTGGTGCAGTGAGTTACATTGCTACCTGCAACACAGCAGCCCATGTGGACGCTTGTTCAAGTTCTGGCTGCTCCATTTCCAATCCAACTCTGTTAAAGTGCCTGGGAAAGCAACGGAAGATGGCCAAAGTGCTTGGGCCTCTGTACCTACATGGGAGTTCTGGATGGAGTTTCTGGATTATGGCTTCAGCCTGGCTCAGCACTGGTTGTTGTAGCCATTTTGGGAGTGAACCAGAGGATGGCTCTCTGTCTCTCCCTCTATCTGGAACTGTGCCTTTCAAATTAAAATAAATCTTAAAAAGCAAAACAAAACAAAAGGTAGTAGCACTAGCTTTCAAACACTATTTTGGTCTCTAGCTTATTTTTACTTATTAATTGTTTTATATGCATTTTACTATTTCTTTTTGTTCTATTTTTCTAATTATTTACACTTCTAACACATTTTTATCATGGTTTCAACTGTAGGCCAAGGACATATTAGGTGACTTCAAAGCTTTAAATTGGGATCCAACATGCTAAGTTAATTTCTTCTTTACTCAAAATGTTATTGCAAGGATAAATTTGAGATCACAAAGTATAATGCAGAATACAAATTCAAGAGGATATGATCATTAATTTAACCCATTAATTGAATTCATGCATTTATCCATTAGCCAATCACATGCTTGGTCTTTATCAGGTAGCAGCACAATGCCAGTATGTGATAATGTCAAGGTTGTCTGGAGACTCCTTTGGTTTCACTTGGAATTGTGGACAGTAATCTGCACAGTGGGTAACATACCTTTGAAGTGCATTGTAAGTTTAAAAATGTCCATAAAAACCTTTCCATGTTAAATATGCCAACTGTTGAATTTAACTGAGGAAGACTTTGAATACACTTTGTTGTATTCAAAACAAAAGTAATTGCTTAGTCTCATCAGCTGCAAATAATTTTACCCACCAATCAAAGACTGTATCTACACAACACAAACTAATATAGGTATTTGGTAAATATTTACTTAATTTTATCATTGCATAAAGTGAATCTGAAAAATTTATTTTCCAATAAAGCTTTTCCTTATTTATCTCTTTTTAAAAAAATAGGGTTCTTGCACTTAGTGGTTGGGTTAATTTGAAAGAAGTTGGGGGGCCAGCGCCACGGCTCAGTAGGCTAATCCTCCACCTGTGGCACCAGCACACCGGGTTCTAGTCCTGGTCAGGGCACCGGATTCTGTCCCAGTTGCCCCTCTTCCAGGCCAGCTCTCTGCTATGGCCCGGGAAGGCAGTGGAGGATGGCCCAAGTGATTGGGCCCTGCACCCCATGGGAGACCAGGGGAAGCACCTGGCTCCTGACTTCGGATCAGCACAATGTGCCGGCCACAACACGGCAGCCATTGGAGGGTGAACCAATGGTAAAGGAAGACCTTTCTCTCTGTCTCTCTCTCACTGTCCACTCTGCCTGTCAAAAAAAAAAAAAAAAAAGTTGGGGGAGAGAGGAACAATCCTTAAACTGCGATGACTAAGTGAATGGATGCCATGAGTTGAGTACCCTCTAAATGTTCCTGGTTTTTGAAGCCATAAATGACATTAGATTCTGTTATCTAAATTTCATCATCAGAACTTTATCTAGGTGAATTTCTTCTACTTTCCTTACCAAATATGAAATCTCATTGAATAGTATAGAGGAAAAAAAAAAGGCAGAGAATCACTCTCCAATAAACCTATATCCAGGATCTATACAAACACTCATTTTATAATTTCTGCTTGAGTTCTGTATAAACCTTCATGGCACCAAAAACAAGATATTTAAAAATATTATAGACTCGCCAGCGCCGTGGCTTAACAGGCTAATCCTCCGCCTTGCGGCACCGGCACACCGGGTTCTAGTCCCGGTTGGGGTGCCGGATTCTATCCCGGTTGCCCCTCTTCCAGGCCAGCTCTCTGCTATGGCCCGGGAAGGCAGTGGAGGATGGCCCAAGTGCTTGGGCCCTGCACCCCATGGGAGACCAGGAGAAGCACCTGGCTCCTGGCTTCGGATCAGCGCGATGCGCCGGCCGCAGTGGCCATTGGAGGGTGAACCAATGGCAAAAAGGAAGACCTTTCTCTCTGTCTCTCTCTCTCACTATCCACTCTGCCTGTCAAAAAAAAAAAATAAAATTATAGACTCTTGAAAAGGAGGTGAAGACTCCTTGAGGATAGCAAGTTTATCTTATTCTCTTTCCAGCATATAGCTTGGGCCTACATTTGTTAAATGTAAGCAAATGAACAAATGGATGGATGATGGTAATACCAACAGCATCCACCAAAACTACTGAACAAGGCTCCAGCCAGCACTGGCAACACTGCAATATGAATTTTAAAGAGAGCCATCAAGCACACAGAACATTACCCTGGGCTGGGAACAAAGCTGTGCCCTGTCATAAGCAGAGGGAGTGTTACATGCTGCTCACTCTGAAACAGTGAGTCCCCAAAGGCAGCTCTACACAGATATTTTCACAGGTCCAGAGCAGAATTTTTTACAGGGACTCTTTGCTAAATTTCAATTTATTCCACTTGAAGTACTTCATTCTTCAATCATGGTCTTCTCATATTGCAGTACGGAAAGTTCCCCTCCTGCATGAAACATGGGAATAAAGAGACTGCGTGTGCTCTCTTCACTGGCCTGCAAGTGGGAGGGGGTTGGCAACTCTCTGTTGGTCTTCAAACTATTTCTGGAAACTTTGCTAGTTCATAAAATGCCAAGGTAAGGTAATGGGTAGACCACAGAACCTGGCTTCTCAGCCCACCCTCAAAGAAGTGACTGAGACCTACAAGCACAAGTCCCTACAAGCACAAGTCAGGATCACCTCCTACTGCTCTCACAACTACCTGAAACAAAGGTAGTGAAAACCCACCTGGTCCTCCTCCTATGGTCTGCAATTGTCTGGATATGTTATTGACTACAGGTAAGGTTTTCCCCCCTCTGCTTCTATTTGTTTCTATGCTGACATGGGCTGCACTTTTACCAGAGTTTTCACTATTAAATGCTTCACTGGATTCTCCTTCCCAGAACAACATCAGAATCACTTGGTCCCCAGGTCCAAGCTACACTCCAAGGCACTGAAGTTAGGAGAAGCAAAAGAGGATATGTTTCAAATGACAGCAAAGGCCTAAGCTCACCTGCCTGTACAAGAGCTGTTGTTTATGACGGGATGCTAATTTCCAACCAGAAAGTCAATTTGGTCAAGAATGGAAACTCCCCACGTCACACCAGGACTGTTTAAGATCACAGTCTACTCTGATCACACACACATGGTGCTCTGAAGTTGTTAAAGAAAATCACAGTGCTGCTGGGCACCCCAGCTGTCTGAGAGTTCAAAAAGCTTAGATTGTCATGTGCTTTTTGCTATTATTCATGCTGGGAAGATCTTTTCATCTTTTTTTTTTAAATTGGTCAGAGAAAATGGGTGGCGCTTTTCCTAAACGTTAAAAAAAAAAAAAAAGAAATGAGATAACATCTGTCACAAGAGAAAACTCTACATCATACAACTCTCCCAGCAGCATCTTACTGACCAGTCAAGCCTGGAAGGCAGCTATCCTACGTGGGATATTCCAAGAGGCCGGACAGGGATGAAGCTGAGCTTTGAATAAATACACTCCTAATCCAACATAAGACATGACTGAACAACAAACTCAATGAAATGTTTGGTTTAACAGAGAAATTATGAAACGTCAGGGAGCCCCGGGCTTGCTTAGCTACATGTCTGAGAATGCGTCCAATGGCCCTGCCTCCCCAGCTGATACAGATGTACAGTTTCACTGACCTGGCGTTCCCAGTTTGCATCAGCTGTGAATGATGAAGATTTCTTTCCCAAACCCTGCATCATGAGCAACCTAAAAAGAGATGGAATTTGGAGGAAAAAGATCACACACTCAATAGGCTGTAGATTACTTGGATGTTGTAAATTATTTTCAAGAGCTACCGACTGATACAACAACACAGTTGTAGCATTACAAAGTATGCCCATCAGTGGCTGTGTAAAGGAAGAACACTGGGCTGGCATCTCAGACACTGTTCATTTATTCAAATCAACAAACTGAAGGAGAGTAGGGGGAGACTCTGAAGCTCAATCCCAAAGTGGGGCACACACACCGGTATTAACATCTGAGGAGCTAATAACACTGGAATTCCCCGACTTCTGTCAAATGCTAGAAATGTGCCTTAGACAAACGATCTTGAATGCTGAGCCTCACTCAGTTTCATTATCCATAAAGCAGAGATTAGACTAGCATATCTCCAAGGTCCCAAGCATCTCTTTTTAATTTATTTAACTTGAGAAACAGAGCCCCCATCCACTGTTGCAGTCTACAAACACCCACAATGGTCGAGTCCACAGCCCGTGTCTCCTGTGTGGATAGCGAGAACCCGAATATCTGCGCCATCACTGCTGCCTCCCTGGGTCTGCAGAGGCAGGAAGCTGGAGTCAGGAGCCAGATACAGAACCCAGGAACTCCCATACGGGATTCAGGCATCCTAACCACGAGGCTAAACACCCACGCCCTGAGGCAGAGAGACACATATTTTAAAATTCAAGTTGTTGATCAAATATCAAGAGAAGGAATAGCATAGACTTCAAGAAAAGTTTATATGGTCACCCTTGAAGGAAAATGATCACTATTGTAGGAAATGGGGAGTTTGGCGTATGTGTGCTTTGATAAGGAAGAGCCTGGCACTCTGGTGCAGGAGATAGGACACTTGCATAAAATTACAATACCGAGCAACCAATTCTAACCGTCAAATGTTCAGCTCAGATAGTATCCAAAATTCAAAGGAAGGAAAACTACTAAAGTTAAGGCAGAAAGAACCATTTTTCAATGAACTATTTTCAAAGAACCATTTTTTAGCACAATCTCTCTGAAGATAAGAAGTTAAACTGGATCATTTCTCAGGACCATTGCAAATCAAAACCGAAATATTTGACCTCATAACTAACTCTGGTTTAAACAATTGTTTTATTTCCTTCCTTACTTATTTACTTGTTTTATTTTATTTGAAAGGCAGAGAGAAAATCTTTCATCAGCTAGTTCACTTCTCAAAGACCCACAGCAGGCGGGGCTGGGCCAAGCTGAAGCCAACAGCTGGGAACTCAATCTGGGTCTTTCGCGTGGGCAGAAGGTATCCAAGAACTTGAATCGCCATCATCTGCTGCCTCCCAGGGTGCACATTAGCAGGCAGTTGGAATACAAAGCAGAGCCAGGACCTCAAGCCAGGCACCCCACTATTGGATTCAAGTATACTGAGCGGCACCTTAACAGCTGGACCAAATACCCACCCCTAAGTAATTATTTTAAATTAAAGACAACTGCTGAAAAGTTTGGCTGCAAAACTACCAGTATTTCTTCCTTGAGCTTCTAGGAACTATCTCTTCACCACTAGTAATCCTAGGTGGAGCACAGGCTAATTAAAATAATTAGAACACAGGCAACTGTAAAGAATTCTGTCACAGCACTGGCCTTTTCATTTCTAAAACTGGTGGACACAAATAAGAGGTTAGATTGAACACTCTGCCATCAACAATTAGCTTTATTATATTGGGGCAGCTTCACTCATAGGAACACAAATGAAAGATTCCCTATGGGGCGTGACAAAGGGATCCTTGTGGCAGATCCCTCCTTTTACGGTGGCTACAAAGACTACAGAAGCCAAACAGAAGAGACTTCGCACTGGCAACATGAGCGGTGAAATCAAATCAAATTCAGAATTAGAAAAGGCTATTTTCACATCATTGATCATGTTGTGTTTGCAGCTCTGGAAATGGTTGAAATGGAAAGACCAAATAAAAAAGCAGAAAATTGGAAAATACTTATTTAAAATTAATACCACACCTCATTTTCAATTAGTCTCTCCTGAACTCTGCCTCACTCCCTATTCCCTTGCTTGGGTATGCTTAAACCTGTAGACAAACATGAAATTAGTTTACATAAAAACACTAATTACCATATACCGCTTGAGGATAACAAGCCAATCTCTTCATCTATTTTAAAATTCTTATTGTGAATCCTTAAAATACACCCCATTTTAAGGCATCACTGATTCAATTTTAAAACATTGCCAAAACCTGCTTTGCTAATCTGCAAACTCGATAATTCTCCCCCAAACCTCAGCACACTCAGCAACAATTTAATAGCAAATATCTCCATTGGGACCTCATATTACTAAGATTCTATTGCTTTTTATATTACCAAAAAAGTGCTAGTACACTCTAAAGTATTATAAATAGTTCAGACCAAGCAATGCCTGTCACAATATGTGAAAGTTTATTTTTTTGCACTCAGTAACCTGGGACTTTTATCTTGTGTATTTATAATCTACAATAAGCCCCCCTCCCATTAGTACAAAATGTAGGTTACTAATCAACTTCCTAAAGTTTCTGGACATTTTATTTCTGCTAATATGATTATTAAGGGTGGTAAGTTGTATGCTTAATAACCCAATCTTGCTACCAAATGCAAATTATAAACATATCTGAAAATAATTGCATTATGCCCAAATTGGGCTTCTGTAATTATACTCTTTCTGAGGCTGTTAAGTAGTCCCCCCACCTTTTTATTTTTTATTGAGGCTATCTATGTTTATGCATCTTGAAGACATTTAGTTTGAGGTTTAAGAAATAGATAAAAGTCTGCATTGTTATTTCATAGTTGTTATAATACATTTTAAATGACCTTTAGAAGCATAGATCCCCTGCTAGCTACTATTGCTTCATATATTGACAGAGGTCTCTGGAAACCTATTCAACTCTGCAAAGTTCAAGTTCTTCTGTCATTAGTACTAGTTCAAGAAGAAAATTATGTCATTCTAAACAGAAGAATTTTTAATTCTCAATCAAGATCTGTCTTCAATAACTTCCTCTAGTTCCAGCTTTTAAACTGATTCTTATTCATTTGGTTTGTGACCATTATGCTGTTTATTTATTTGCAGTAAATGCTATTCACATACAAAGCAGTCTTTAATAAGTTACTCACATTCTTTATTAGAGCTGAACTGCAAAATGCCACTTTACTGATACAGCAAACCCACCGGTGTACATCGACACGCTGCAAACCTCCCACCTGCACTCCTGTGTTCTACAACACTGCTTTAAGGATCACAGAAAGGTGCCCTTTTGGTCCAATTCTCTGCTTCTCCTCCACTCTACCCTTTTTCTCTAGTATGTTCTATCTCTTTAAATTCCTTGTCCACATTAATATCATCTATTCTTTGTGAAAAATTTACAATGAGCTATAACTGTCACAGGAACCAGAATACTCCAGCTGTTTTCCCTGTGGACAGATCTAACCGGCAAGCCGGTCCTAAGGAGGGGGTCTTCGATGAACTCTGAGTCAGACAAAGGAGGGTGACTGGAAATCTTACACTTAACCCAGCTCCTGGGCACTGGGACAATCCTGCTCATTGGAATGGAATTTTCCACCTCCCAAGGAGGAAAGCATAAAACTGCCGCAGGTTCCCATTGGCCAAAGCACAGCCCCACTCCCTTACTATTTCCATGGTAGGATCTGGACCATGCCCCAGGACGGGACCTATTCCACAGTGAAGCTAGGAGGGCATGCTTCATCTCGTTCGCTCTCATCAAGTGCCTGGAAGTGCTTTCTTGGTTGATACCAGAAATTGTCTTATCTGTCAACTTCTCATTCAAACAATTTCCAACAAACATAGCACCCACTACCATTGCAAGATACATTTGTGGCACACGTGTGGTAGTCATAAGTTTAATGCCTAACTGCTTGGAATCACAGGAATTTCAGATTATAGACCCAGAAAACAAGACCCAGAGAAATTATATGATTTTCAAAAATTAGACGGCTGGCTAGAGTGCTCCTGTTTCTTTGTTACAGGCACTTTGTTTTGTTTCACATAGCATTCAGCACAACCTTTACTGGTTTTTACAGTTACTAAGTAAACTAGACCCCAAGGGACGATTGCAACTGAGATAGCAGGGGTGGAGTGTGGAGCAGCATGTTCAACATGGTGTCCTGCCTTTCTGTTCTTGTAAACGTAAGTGTTTGCAGCTAAATACAGACTGTTCAAGTTAGTTCCCACCTAGTTGGGCATCTCCCAAGTCCACAGAAGGGTCACATGGACTGCTGTGCGTGGGCACTGATGAAGAGATCTGGCAAGGAAGACTACCCAACAAAGTGCCTCTCACTCTTCTTGCTCGCATGCCGTCCCCAAAGCTCACAACCAATGACAATTTTTGCAAATGCTCTTTTTGTCTAAAACTCCTCCAAAACATCCCGCCCACCTTCCCCAGTGGGCTCTTCCCTCCTCCTGATCCTTCCCAGACGTCGTGATTATATAAGTTCTCCTGGCTTATCAAATTTGCATCTCTGCTTTACCTTTATGTGTGTGTGTGTGTGTGTGTTTCTCGTATATGTACCACATAATATGTATGTATTACATGTATTACACATGAACGCAGAACATATGCATTTATAAACACATAAGCATGTAATGTGTGTGTGTCCCCATGCTACCTATCTAGAGTATGGAGAGCCTTTGTGATGTTTTCAAGCTTCTACAACTGAAGATGGTGTCAAGTATGAAAATAACTAGAACGGTGGGTGGGCTGTCATGGACAGACTCGGGACACTACTAGAGAGTAATATTTTGCTGCCCTGGTCCACCCAGGGATCTACCTCCCTCCATCTCCCCCAGCTCAAGAGAGGCATTTTAAAGCCATTTCCTTGCACAAGTCACAACAGGAGTGTTAAAGACCATGCAGCAACTAGAATGAGAGTTCAGAATCTACTAAGAGGTGTATTGAAAGGTTTTTGGGAAATGGAAATAAAAGTATGAGGTTTTTTTTGTACAAAAACTGTTTTCGTAAAACATGGAAAATACATATTATGAAAAAACTATGGATGGATTTCAAAACAAATTACATCAAAATAAATTCATACTTTTAATTCCATCTTTCTATGAACTTTTGTAAAGATTTATTTATTTATTTAAAAGGCAATTACAGAGAGGCAGAGAGAGAGAGACAGAGAGAGAGAGGTCTTCTGTCCGCTGGTTCACTCCCCAGATGGCCGCAACTGCCAGAGCTGCACCAGGAGCCAGAAGCTTCTTCTGGGTCTCCCACGTGGGTGCAGGGGCCCAAGCACTTGGGCCATCTTCTCCTGCTTTCCCAGGCCATAGCAGAGAGCTGGATCCAAAGTGAAGCAGCTGGGACTCCCACCAGCACCCATATGGAATGCCGGCACTGCAGGCCACAGCTTTACCTGCTACGCCACAGCACTGTCCGCTCCATGAACTTTTAGAAATACTCTTGCTTTCATGTCAGCGAATAGTTATGCACTTAGAGGCCCACCGCTGATGCCACAGATATACACGCTATATGAATGAACTACGCTGTCAAAATCCTTGGTTGACACTGTAACTGGACAAGTGACTTCCAGTTCTGTTGTTTCCCATCCCCAAAGCCTCACATGTGTGTCCCTTCGTATCCCCTGTGGTTAAACTGGCCACACATTAGACCAAGACCAGCGTGGGAGAAAAGTGCTCAGGAGAGAAGTGAAGACACCAGATGTACCCGTGTGGGAGACCTAGAAGAAACTCCTGGCTGCTGGCTTCAGCCTGGCCCAGCCCTGGCTGTTGCGGCCATCTGGAGAGTGAATCAGTGGATGCAAGATTCTCTCTCCCTCCGTGTCTGTAACTCTTTCAAATAAATGAATAAATCTAGCTTAAAAAAAAAAAATAAAAAGGCACTGGACATTTTACCACTAGTCAGTTTCCCCTGTCGCTAGTGGCCTTTGAGTCTTCTTTACTTCTGCTCCATTGCTTTTCTGGAAATAAAATCGCTTTGGATGAAAGCATTGACACTCATGGGTCTGAAGGTGGCTTTAGGCTTGGGAGGTAACTCAGCTGCATGGGTGCTTTCTTACATCTTTTCTCGGCACCCACCCCCAGGGGAGCCTACACCGTGTGTATTATGCATCTTAGATGGCTTCATTGTGAAATATTCTAAATTAGGTACCTAAGTCTTAGCTCTTCTGAAAACCCACATGCAGAGATTCAAAATTCAAGATCGTCGGGATTTGAAAGCAACTTAGAGACCATCTCATATGTCTTTGTTTTATAGACAAGGAAATTGAAAACTGAAAGGACAAGAATACTTTGCTGTTTAAGAATCTCAGAAACTAAAATGAGAGAGATTAAATAAAATTGGTTGGTGTCATAAAGTAACTTTTTGTCTGCATAGATCTCCTTATATAAAGCTCTGCTTACTATAGATAAATACTATAAATCTATTTGCTATGTTACACAGAATATCTACTAACAGCAACTTTCCTTACATACTAAACTATCAACTAATGTGGCTAACCAGAGACTGCTTTGGTGCACCTGAAAACTTCAGAACAGAAGAGAACAGGAAGGGCTGATGAGGATGTACGGCTGCTATTGGCTTCTCTGACCATGCTTGCTGCGGGAAGCAGCAGGATCCTAGGAAATAGACAACCCAAGTTCCAGTCTTAGATCTGCCAGGAAGCAGGTAGATGGGCTTGGACAATCCATTTAGTTTTTTATCTGTAAGTGAAATCCTGAACGTTTACTAACTCCTAATGCTTCCTTCTGGTGCTGAAGTTCTGTGAGTTCAGTGTGCAGAGCCAGGGAGTGATTACATGAAGTTCATGAATGCGCTCCCGGCAGATAGAGTCAAAACTCTGAACCAGCAAAGAGTTAGTGAGCAGAAAAGGATTTAAAACGTAAGCATGCTGGGGCTGGTGTAGTGGCGTAGCAGGTAAAGCTGCCACCTGAAGCTCTGGCATCCCATGTGGGTGCTGGTTCGAGTCCTGGCTACTCCACTTCCACTTCTGTCTGGGTTCAAATCTCCCCTCTGCTTCCAATTCCAGCTTCCTGCTAATGAACAGGAGGCAGGTGGTGGCACAAGTACTTGGGCCTCTGTCACCCACGTGGGAGACTCATATTGAGTTCTGGGCATCAAGTTTCAGCCTCGCCCAGTGCTGGCTGTGACATTTCTCTACCTCTACTTTCTACCTTTTAAATAAATAAAAATAAGTTAATTTTAAAAAATGTTTAAGTTCATGGAAAAATGGGATTGAAAGGTAAGTTTATTTGCATCTCTGCTTTACCTTTATGCGTGTGTGTTTCTTGTATATGTATACGTATAGTGCAAAATTTTTTTGAAACCCACGGGTGGTTTTCCATAATACACATTTCCATGAACTTTTTGAAGCCCTCTTATATGTATGGATTTCAAAATTTTTGCACCAAAATATACTTAATTTTTAGTTTCACTTTCCGTGAACTTTTTGAAGCACCCTTATAGTTTAATAACGACACAAATAAGAAATTGATAACTCTACTTCTAAGAATACATACATTTCTTATAAAACATGATATATAAAGTAACATGCATATGTGTGTGCATAAATATTTTAAAGGAACCAGTAGTTAGCATAGTACTTCAAAGAAAAAAAATTGTGACTATTGATTTTTCCCCGTAATGAGATATTACCTGGGAATTACAGCCAAGGTGGGACTCTGCAGACTACTTTGTCATTAACCTTTCTCCATATGTAAAACCATAGACATCTAGCTACATGTTGTGCTTGCTACATCGCTAAAAATATTTCAAGTCTGGTACAAGCCCTTATTTTGAAAATGATCAGTTCTTATTTTTGAAGTCCTCCAAAAGTCCTTGGGACAGCCCTGTTCCCAAGTTCAGTCTTACTAACAGATCAATGAGTCTTCCTGAGTCTTGGAAGCAGGCTCTAGGGAGGGGCATTTGACCCAGCAGTTCTGACACCCATGTCCCAGTTCAGGGGCCTGGGCTCCGCTCTCAGCTCTGATTCCTCCCTCTAGCTTCCTGCTAATGGAGACACCAGAGATGCTTCAGGGATGGCTCCAGTCCTGGGTTCTTGCCACCCATGTGAGATGTCCTGACGGAGTTCCCAGCTCCTGGTTTCAGCCTAGCCAAGTCCCAATAAATTCGGGCATTTGGAGAATGAATCAGCAGGTGAAAGTTCTTTCTCTTGCTTTCACTCTCTCCCAAGCAAAAAAATAATATAAAAATAATATAAAAAATAATAATATAATATTAATAATAATAATATAATAATAATATAATAATAATAATATAATAAATAATAATAATAATAAAAAACACCCAGACTCTCCCCTTATGAGGGCTAAACCCATTTTCTTCTGCTCGGCCCAGTGAGATGGAGCCAGCTGGGTGGTGGTCCCCAAGGTCCCCCTCACTGCCCACAGGCTGCTCATTTTGTCTCCCGGCAGCCTTCTGTTCTCCAGGATAAACAACCCGCCTCCTTCCCTTGTGTACACACACTCCACTCCCAGGTGTCACTTCCCTTTTTCCGTGCATGAATTCTATGCAATTTTCACACACATGTTTGAAGTTACCCAAAGTGTAATATTCAAATAAGCCTGACCTATGATGAGTTTTATACCAGGATTATTTCCTAGCTCCCCAGGGTTACTTCACTTGCCTTAACACAGCCCAAGATTATATTGCTTTCCTGATGCCATCACTAGGTTAATGACCCATATATTTCTGGAATGCCAGATCTTCTCCAGCCAAGTTTACATCAAATTATGCCTTCGTTCTAACCCCTTCCCCTACACCAGTGATCCTCCAAAGGAAGTCACTGTTAATAAATTTATATTTTAGTTCTTCCAGTGGCTTCTAATTTAACTCTAAATAAATAATATGCCTGCACTTCTCTTCCTTGATTTTTCAAAAAGACAGCAGCTATTGACTTCTCTCCACAAAAGATGAATTTTGCTCATTTATATGCCTTCCTTCTTGTCTCATCTTCTCCTCAATTTGTGTTAATTCATGACTTTTTAGTTCTTCAGTGGAGCAGCTGTATAATTTTAAATGATATAATTATACGTCCATTTCTGGGTCTAGCAGCTTTAGAAAACAGTTACTGGCCTAAACACTTTTAAATAAGACAGCAACATACCTCAGTACCTCTGGACTTCTGTCAGGGTATAGTCTCAAAACTGTTAAAGTTTATAATATTTAAATTATTTCATAAATATCACAACTTTTAATACTATTGTGTTGGAAATGTTACTCATTGTAGACATAAAAAAGAAGGAATTCTACTTCAAATTCACATTATAAATAAAATGGTTTGTCTATTCTTAAATTCTATTTTTTTCAGGGTTTATTTATTTATTTGAAAGGCAGAGTTAAGAGAGAGAGAGTGGGAAAGACAGAGAGACAGAGATCCTCCATTTGCTGGTTCACTCCCCCAGTGGTCACGACAAACTGGGGCTGGGGGTGGGCCAGGCCGAAATCAGGAGCCAAGAGTTTATTCCAAGCCCCCTACATGGGCTGCAGGGGCCCCAATACTTGAGCCTTCTTCGGCTGCTTTCCCAGGTTCATTAGCAGGGAGCTAGATTAGAAGTGGAGCAGCTAGGACCCAACCTGGAGCCCATATGGGATGCCAGGGTTACAGGTGGTAGCTTAACCCTCTGTGCCACAATGCCAGCCCCATATTCTTAAATTCTATCAAACCCTCAAGATCATGCCACACTTTAGTTTACTTCTTTCTTGAATCATGGCATTTTAGGCAGTGCTATAAACACTATAGCTGATTGCAAGTAGTTGAAACTGAAGAATATGGGATAAGTCTCAAAATTAAAGGAAAAGCTACTTCTGATTCAACTGCAGACTGTTGACATATTTAGACTCTGAATC